>NW_006287904.1:2252993-2260101 GCF_000327345.1 Myotis davidii | reverse complement strand
GATCCCCTGAGCTAAACTGGTCAGGCCACTTTTATTATTAACTAGAGGCCTGGTGCACAAAATTCATGCACAGGGCAGGAGGGGGTACCCTCAGCCTGGCCTGTGCCCTTTTGCAGTCTGAGACCCCTCAAGGGATGTCCCCCTGCTGGCTTAGGCGGACATCCCTCCCACAGTCCAGGATCCCTTGCTCCTTACCACCCGCCTGCTCGCTGCTCCTTAGCACTGCTGCAGAGGCAGGAGGGCTCCTGCCACTGCCACTGCCCTCGCCAGCCGTAAGCCCGGCTTCTGGCTGAGCGGCACTCCCCCTGTGGGAGTACACTGACCACCAGAGGGCAGATCCTGCATTGAGTGTCTGCTTGGTGGTCAGTGCGCATCATAGCAACCGGTTGTTATGATCATTCTGCCGTAACGATCGCTTAAGCTTTTATTATATAGACTAGAGGCCCAGGGCATGACATTCATGCACTGGGCGGGAGGAGAGGTCCCTCAGCCCAGCCTGCACCCTCTTGCAGTCTGGGACCCCTTGGGGGATGTCTGCCCCTGGTGGTCAGTGCATGTCACTGGCCATTCTGCTGTTTGGTTGCTTTGCATACTAGGGTTTTATTATATAGGATAATTTTAAGAATTTTTGCTTTATATATTGAAGAACATAACCCTTGCTTATAATGCATATTTCAGTTATTTCACCCACCACTGTGCTATTTATCTTTGCCACATTTTACTATTCACAGAGTCAAATTTACCAATCTTTTCAGTTGTAACAACTAAACACAGAGTTTTTAAGTTAACAGATCTCTAACATAACATAATCTCCACAGATTCTTCCTATCTGGAGAGTTTTATTGGTGTTTCATGCCATCTCAGTGTAGATTAAAAAAAAACCCAAATCATCCGAGTTTTAATGTATAAGCATCACCCCAACCCAGGCTGAAGAAATTTTGCTGTTGACATGATCTGGACTTAATTGTCAATCCTAAAATAGTTTATACTAGTATACAAAGGTAATTAAAAGAATGGGCCTTTAAGCTTCTGTTTCTGATTCAACACATTAATTCAGTCTTGTATTGGCTTTATGCAAGGCAAATACAACTATGAAAATTAATGAACAAGAACAACAACAACAAAAAACACCTCGTTAACAAAAAAGAAAAATCTGCATAGATGCTCAAACTTGAAATTGCAGTAGGTACCCCCAAAAAGCATCTTACATGTTCAGCTGTCTTGGAATATATATAAGGTATCACAGACAGCAAGAGGTGGAGGCACCAGTCCTTGAAAAAGTCCATGGCGTGCTAAACCCAACCAGCAGGCAAGGACACCCACTCAACGATGCCCCAAACAGGAATGAGTCCTTCACCGCACTGCTCCCCAAGGTCCCAAAATTACACATAGGCACTGGGCGGTAACTTAATGATTGCAACAAAACCCACAATTATTTTTGCCCAGAATTTAGAATTGGCTTCTAAATTTTAGAAAAGGAAAATTTGGAAATTTATGCGCCAGTCATTTTATAATTTTCCCTGGCACACTAGTAAGCTGGCAAATTAGATGTAATTGTGTAGTTGATTTCATTTGCCGAGAATTATTAGGCTCAGCAATCCTCTTTGGGGCAATCAAACCTTCCTTCCTCAAGCCAACAAACACTACCAGTGCTTAATTATGTCATGTATCTACATACAATTAAAAAGGGAAGAAAATGATATAAAAAATGGCAATTTAAGTTTTTTAAAATGTCTCTAAAAAGAGATTTATTTAATTATTGTACATACAAGAGCTTTGTCTTCTTAAAATGTTTAAAAATATTTACTCCAAATAAATCCTACACAAATATAAAAGTATATATTTATTCATGTAGCACTCCCTATGTCCTGTGAAGTAGTACATGTTTTTATTTCATCATTAACATCTGAAAGCAACCGCAATAGAAGTAAATACTTAAGGTCAAATTAATATTAAAATTTATAATGTGAGTTGGGGGTCAATGTTTGACTCACATAAGACTCCTTTTCTCTAAAGAGGATTATTGGTTCCTTCCAAGACTGCCTTGTTTATAATGCAAAATAATTATCAGCTGTCATAACACCGCCACCAATAAGCCCTAGTAGATGTCTGTTTACTACAAGATAGTAGCATGCCCTTTCCACTGAAACTGAACCAGTCCAGGCTGGTGAAGCACTGAGCTACATTAACTTACTTAATAACCAGGTTCTCCACTGAGGTATTGTTAGCAGTAGCATAGGCTAAGGTCCATATCAGGACAGCTTGCTCTTATCAGTTGTTTGCCTTAAAACTGACCACACTATCAAACAGCACTAAGTATTCAGGCATCCAAAATTTATATTACTAACAATAAGCTAACACTTAGTTAACATTTATTAAATGCCAGGTACTCTAACAGCTAGCAACAATCCCATAGGTAAGAAATATTACTATTGCTGTTTTATTTTATTTCTTTATTTTTGGTTAATCCTCACCCAAGGGTATTTTTTCCATTGACTTTTAGGGAGAGTGGAAGAGAGAGGGAAAGACAGAGAGAAACACTGATTGGTTGCCTCCTGCACATACCCCAACCAGGGCCCGGGCCAGAGAGAAGCCTGCAACCAAGGTACGTGCCCTTGACTAGAATCAAACCCAGGACCCTTTGGTCCCCAGGCTGACGCTCTATCCATTGAGCCAAACCGGCTAGGGCACTATTGCTGTTTTAAACACATGGAAAATTACGGCCCAAAGAATTAAGTTACTTTGTGGTCACAACTAGTAAACAGGGAAAGCTGAAATCTCAACCAAGTCTGGCCCCAAAAGTAATATAAACAATAATGATGACGACAAGCATATGTAATAACAACACAACTCACTAATGGATATGTAAATAACAACAAATTAAATATCCCCATTGTTATAAGCATTACATAACTGACTCCCAAGGAAGAGTAAAATGACAGGCTGCATGGTTGACCTGTGTGAGAGCAAAGGGTAGAGAGGAGAACCTGAATACCTTCCATTTATGAATGAAAGCTAGGTAGAAAAAGCAAAATTACAAAAACGTGTTAACTAACAAACTGAAAATGGGTGGTAGAAGAAATCTGTGAGTTAATAACACTGAGTTGTCTGAAAACTAGTAAGAAGATGATCTGATGAAAAAACTCACAGATTTTTCTGAGTGATTCAAAGTAACATAAATAGATAATCCCAGGTTGTGCTTGTGAATGGTTCCAAAAAGGAAGCTGCAGCTCCACTTGATGTGCCCAGTGACAGAAGCTGATGGAGAATTTAAGAGGGTGGTAACAGATGCAGTCAAAAATGGCAGAAAAGAAAATGACCTCAGCTACAAGCAAGATTCTCAGGTCAAAGAATCACACCTATTGATGAAGTAAGAAATGCCGGGGAGCAGGAATTCAACAAGAACAGGAACCACAGCCTGCAAGGTCACAGAGAAGCCTACAATAGGAAGCCAAAACATAAGCCTAGAACAAACCAATATGAAGGCATCATTTAACTGAGCAAAAATAACCAACACTTAAGCTCGCGAGGCGGAGACCACTGCATGTGCTCACGTGATGGCTGGAGGATGGCTGCTTTGGTAACAGGCTCAAACCCTTCAGAAGTTTTCTCAGACAGCAGGAAGGCCGGGGAGGGTGGGAGGGCAGGAGGGGGGTGGGTAAGAGATCAACCGAAGGACTTGTATGCATGCATATAAGCATAACCAATGGACATAAGACATTGGGGGGTAGGGGAGGCCAGGGGTTGTCAAGGGCGGGGGAAAAAAAAGAAGACATATGTAATACTCTAAGCAATTAAAAAAAGAAGTTTTCTGCCGAAACCGGTTTGGCTCAGTGGATAGAGCGTCGGCCTGTGGACTGAAAGGTCCCAGGTTCGATTCCGGTCAAGGGCATGTACCTGGGTTGCAGGCACATCCCCAGTAGGAAATGTGCAGGAGGCAGCTGATCGACGTGTCTCTCTCATCGATGTGTCTGACTCTCTATCTCTCTCCCTTCCTCTCTGAAAAAAATCAATAAAATATATTTTAAAAAAAGAAGTTTTCTCAGAAAGGTTAGCTAGGCAAGGGGAGAGCTATTATTGCTTGTAATAGAAAGTCTGAGAGCAAAATGGCAGAAATGACTTAAAGGCCAATAAAAATTAAAACACCGTGATTGGCTAGAATTAGTTTTGATACTCATGAGCCAGAGAAGACCTGTACGGCAGCACTTGACAACTTAAATCCCCCCGAGAGACTCCAAAATAAGAACACAAGTGAATAGATACGTTATGTATATTTGCTCTCAAATGGCAATTAAAAAAAAAAAAGATCTGTGTATGAGTCTTGTGGGGCATAATCAAAAACTGTAACGCCAGGATTCTTAACAGCTGGCTCCATCGTGGGTCTTTAAAAGAACTACAAGTTCTAAAACAGCAGTTCAGAAATCACCCTAGCACAGAAAGTAATATAATTCCCTTCCCCTTTATTAAATATATTTTTATTGATTTCAAAGAGGAAGAGAAAGGGAGAGAGAAACATCAATGATGAGAATCACTGATCAGCTGCCTCCTGCATGCCCTCCACTGAGGATTGACCCCACAACCGGGGCATGTGCCCTGGACAGGAAATCAAACTGTGATCCCCTGGTTCATAGGTCGATGTTCAACCACTGAACAACACCAGCCAGGCAATATAATTCCCCCCTTTTTGGGGGGATTCAATAGATAGAAACTGTTCCATGACTGAGTACAGTGTAAAAGCTAAACCTACCAGAAGGGAAAGCATACTAAGTTAGCAGCCTTGAGTCACTGACAGCAGCAGCGCTCACGAGTGGAGTTTAATCACACCCCATGAATGACTAAGATGGGTCAGCCTGGAGCTGGTTATGATTCCTCAGAGTAAAAATGACATTCGTATTACAGCTCGATGTCTGTGCTACATGTGCAGCCCAGGAACGAAACACTGGAAAATACTAGGGACACTATCCATTTTGTAGTCTGTTGTGGATGGCATCCCTACGGTTGTCTACCAACAGCCTGCCCACCCTAACTCAGCCATACTGATTCTAGCGGCATGTGGTGCTAAACCATGACCTTGCGGGTTTATATGATAAACATATCATTCCTTCCTTGTTACCACTTGCTTAACTTTAAAATGCCCTAAAATGCCAAAAATATTGTCTGACCCAAACAACTATTTGTTTTATTGAAATAAAAGATAGTTGATGCATTTTTCACATGATCCTGTCATGAGTTAATTTTCCTCTTTATTAACAGAATAGAGTGAGCTCATGACAACAGTGACAAACAACACCTGATGACTAATGAGACACCCTCGGAAGCCCCAGAAACGTGATCACCACCACAGAGAAGCTAAGTCCTCACTCCGTTTCTGGCGGACAGCAGAGGTTAGTCATCTGTGGCATTTACAGTGACTCTGTGATGAACTCCAATATGTAAACAGAATTCATACTCATTCCCCAGAAGTTAAAGTGAGATTTAGCACAGCCAGGGAATGGAGTCATCTGGGCAGTCGCTTAGTGTGCGTCAGCATTTCCCAAAATTTTTTCCATGGAATATTAAGAGGGTGCCATGGCAAGTTTAAAATGCCACAGCTATCCATTGTGGGAGCATTGCTATGCCTATTGGCTTACTAAGGCTCTGAGAAGTCATGCAGTAAAGAAACTGGTTTTGTTAACCTAGTGTATCCCATACTTATTTGTTCACAAAACCTGGTTTTTCGTTTTGTTTGGTGGAACATCAAAGATATGAGAAGAGTCTGGGAAATGCTACTCAAAGATTACCATGGATATATGTATTAATAACTAAAATGTAACAACCAAACTAAAATAAGATTTAGCTGATGACTGCAAAGTACTAAAGGAAACTTTCGTGCAGGGTCAACAAACATTGGCTGAGAGCTCTACTTGGTAAAAATGACAAGGAAAATACCATTTGCTACATATTCAGGGATGCCAGAAACAAAGGACAAAAAGCCTATTTTCTGTAGTACTCACTGTCACTTAGCACACACTTCTCGTAAGATGGGTAAAAACATATCAATATTTGTGCTGAGAACATTTTAAATGCTCAGTAAGAACAGAAGTGTACTTCTTTTAAAACCAATTTATCAGAAAACAACTAAATGTCTAGGACTTCAGGAGCTCAGAACCTTAACAAAGTCTCTCCTCGTATTATGGACTACATTGGGATTATCTACTGATACCGAGAAAATGGCACCTACTGAAGATTATTACAATACTTACCACATTACAAAAAGAATCCAGACCAATGCTATGTACATACTTAGTACATTCTGGATTAGACCAAGTAAAATTTAACAACAAGCTGAACAGCATTCTATAAAACAAAAACAGAAAGTCGGTTAGGCCAATTCTGGCTGTTTTTCTGTGCTACGGACTCACAGTGAGAAAGAAGGCTGTCTTGGAATTTGATGACAGAATCAAATCTGAATTCTTTATCTAAAGTTTATCTACATTTACCTTAAAAGAAGTTCTTTTGGTAACTTTTTGTTAATAAGGCCTTCATCATTATTTGAGAAAACCTAAAAGAAAAAAGAAAAAAAAAGGAAACCCGTTAGTGCTCCTCAATTTTAAGTTATGTGTTTTTTAAATCAGAACAGCCCCAATTACTGTCCTACAGGTATGATACCAATTTCATGAAGCCACCACACTTCAATATTGATAGCTATAAGAATAGTTTATACCCTTTCACCATTTTTATAAAAATTGCAACATCAATTTTTCTATACCTTGTATTGGAGATTCTAACCAAGGTTATTAGGCAAGAAAATAAATAAAAGGCATCTTGCTGGAAAGAAGTAAAACAATCTCTGTTCACAGGTAACAATCTTGTATATAGATAATTCTAAAAAAAAAAAACAAATCACAGAAAATTCTATCAGAACTAATCAAGTTCAGCAAGGTTGCAGGATATTATATAAAATATACAATATATTTACTATATAAAAATAAATTATATTTCCATATATTAGCAATGAACCGCCTGAAACTGACATTAAGAAAACAATCTCGCTGAAACCGGTTTAGCTCAGTGGATAGAGCGTCGGCCTGCGGACTGAGGGGTCCCAGGTTCGATTCCGGTCAAGGGC
>NW_006287904.1:2248497-2252836 GCF_000327345.1 Myotis davidii | reverse complement strand
CAGCTGATCGATGTTTCTAACTCTCTATCTCTCTCCCTTCCTCTCTGTAAAAAGTCAATAAAATACATTTTTAAAAAAACAAAAAAACCAATCTCATTTACAACAGCATTAAAAAGAATAAAATACTTAAGAATAAATTTAACTAAAGAAGTGCAAGACAGCCCTAGCTGGTTTGGCTCAGTGGATAGAGTGTCGGCCTGTGGACTGAAGGGTCCCCGGTTCAATTCCAGTCAAGGGCACATGCCTGGGTTGCTGGCTCAATCCCCAGTAGGGGGCGTGCAGGAGGCAGCCAATCAACAATTCTCAAATATCATTGATGTTTCTATTTCTCTCTCCCTTCCTCTCTGAAATCATTTTTTTTAAAGGGGAAGGGGGGAGTGCAAGACATGTTGAAAACTTATATAAAACACTGTTGAGAGAAATTTAAAAAGACAAATATACTCACATCCCATGTTCACGAATTGGAAGATTTAATAGTGTTAAGTTAGCAACATTTCTCAAACTGATCCATAGATTTAATGAAATCTCTACTAAAATGGCAGCTGCCTTTTTATTGAAAAATTTAAAAGTTGATTCTAAAATCAATATGGAAATGCAAGAGACCCAGAATAACCAAAATAAAGTCATGCACTGCTTAACGATGCTTGGGTCAATGAAGTACCACCTATACAACAGTGGTCCCATAAGATCATAATGGAACTGAAAAATTCCCATCACCCTAAGTGATATCACAGCCATCATAACATCATAGTGTGATGCATTACTCATGTCGTTTGTGGTGATGTTAGTGTACAGTGTTTATAAATTGTGGCGGAATTGGAACACTCATATACTACTGGTAGACCCATTTTGGAAAACAGTATGGCAGTTCCTCAAAGGTTAAACATAAAGTTACCGTATGAACCAACAATTCCAACCACAGGCAACTACCTAAGAAATAAAAATGTGTCCATACAAAAACTTGTACATGGATGATCATAGCAGCATTATTCATAATAGCCAAAAAGTGGAAATAATCCAAATGTCCATCAGCTAATGAATAAAGGGTGGTATATCCATACAAGGGAAAATTATTACCAATCAAAAAGAATGAGGTACTAATATATACAACAGAAATGAGCCTTTGAAATATTATGTCACATGAAAGAAGACACAAAGGGCCACATGTCGTATAATTCTGACTCCACAAAACCTTTCCCAGTGACTGCCCTGTTCCACTTCCTTAGACACCTCTGCTCCAGTGCCATCTCTTTCAGAGCCACTCCAGCGCTGGAAGTGGCAGTGCTGAGGTAGACAGGACAGGGTAGAGTCGAGGTGAGACACCAAATGAGGGAGGGAAGGCAGAGGTCAAAGTGTAGTCCAACCCATGGCTGTCCATATCTGAGTTTTCATAGTCTGCGGGGACGGGGGTGGTCAAGTAAAACCTGCAGGGTGTCATTAGACATTACAAATAGAGAGTTTGTCATAAAATAAAAAAGAACTTGCTGGTTCAGCTGATAAGACCCTGAGACTCCTAATCTTGGTGTAGTACATTTAAGCCAGGCACTGGGCACATTCTTTAGTTTGGAGAGAAGCCATGGTATAATGGCTAAGAAGCCAGACTTTGAAGACCAGTTGAGTTCAAATCCTGGCTCTGCTACTGGCCAACTATTTGACCTTGGGCAAGTTGCCTAATCAATCTGAGAGTCTTAAATGGGTATAATGTCAATCTTCTAGGGATATTGGAAGAATTAAATGAGATGTGAAGTAATCAGCCTAAAACTAGGCTAGTAGTGAAAGGCTCTATGAAAAAGAATTATTGTTACAATTAAGTACTAAAAGTTATGCTGCAATCCCAGTGCAGACAAAAGGGAGGCCAAGACTGTCAAGAGTAAAAAGAAAAAAAAAAAAGAAAAAAGAATAGAGAAACCTCTTATTTTCACAATCTATTAATACAGATCTCATTACACAAGCTCTCTTGACGACGCGGCAATAGACCAAAACTGTCCTTAGATGTCAGATACACTTTATTGTAAAGTTTCCCCTCCACCTTGTGCTTCCCAACACCAGCATAGAAAGGAAAGTGCCAAAAGAGGGGCAAGACCGAGAGAATAAATGAAAATGGGAAGACTGTATGATCAAGTATTAAGCAGTAACAAAAACTTGATGGCAATAAATATCCTAAGGTACATTTTGACCCACATGAATTAAAATTTAAACCATTATTTGATGTCTTTTTGCAACAATTTTAGAACATACAACTCAAACAGATGTAAAAATTACTATAAAAAAACTTGGAAAATAAAATTTTACTTTTTAAAAAAAGTTTGGTTTTTTAAAAAATATATTTTATTGATTCCTTACAGAGAGGAAGGGAGAGGGGCAGAGAGTTAGAAACATTGATGAGAGAGAAACATCCATCAGCTGCCTCCTGCACACCCCCCCTCCTGGGGATGTGCCCGCAACCAAGGTACATGCCCTTGACCGGAATCGAACCTGGGACCCTTCAGTCCGCAGGCGGACACTCTATCCACTCAGCCAATCCGGTTAGGGCACTTTTTAAAAGTTTTATCCCCCAAGTCTAAATGGCTTTATGTAAGACACTGGTCTTTGTGATTCACAAAAAGTAGGTGTCAATTCCTGAACACAAACTGAAATGACAGGAGGAATTTTCAATGCTATTACAGCCATGAATATGAACCCTAATCTAATAACCTGTCTTCATCAATTCCTCTTCATTTCATCTTTGTGAAAGAGGGGAGGGAGAGGGAAAAGAGGGGAAGGCTAGGCCAGGCTATTCTTTCTGTAGCAGTTATTCCAGTGCCAAGAACAACAAAATACAAGTATTCGTAAGTGCTCAAAACATTAAAATCTACATAAGAAAGAAAACTAATTTCCTAACAGATATATGGCAAATATATTGTTGACCATATAATGATACACTATATATTACAGTATAATCTAGTGTTTCCATTAGCAGGTTCTGTGACAAAGTGTCTGATTTTGAGATCTGGCTCAGTTTATCAGCTGGGTGACCTGGGCAAGTTACTTTGCCCCTCTGTGCCTCAATTTCCTTGTCTCTACAATGGGAAAGTGATATCTTCCTCCATAGGGTTGTTGTGATGGTTAAATACGACATAGGTGCTTAGAAAACTATCTCACACATAGAATATACAAAATAAATGTCAGCTGTTATTTTTATAGAGGCAAGAGAAACAAGAGGTTTAACTGCAGAAAATTTCACAGAGAAATAGTTAAAACAGAATTCCAAAATTCACATGCAAAGTCCTTTATATCAACTCCTAAAGTTGTGTTGAAATGCAAGCATTTAATGAAGGATAATGTTATAATCTTGAATACAGTTTTGGGGATTATATAGGCAGCCTACTTCAGTCCCCTCCTATACCATTCATTTCCCACCTTCCTCGGAGCCCAGACATCAGCTTCTCACTCAACTGAATCCCTTCCATGAAATAAATTCTTAACGTTTAACAATACACAAAAAGCAAAGCATTTCTAAGTCTAGCAAAGCAACCACTAATATGCCACTACAGCAAAATGCTTTTATTTCAGTGTCAATAAGACTCCAAAATTCATGAGTCGAAGTGTACTGTGGGTCAGAATGGAATGGGTGGAGGAAGGAGAAGAAAAAGAAAATGGCCAATAGGAGGAATACGAGACTTTTTGGAAAGCTGTGGACATTAATTCCTGAATATGCCTCCTTTCTCCCTACTATATCTGTAAGGGCTTTTCTCACATATCTTTCAATCTATGTATATAAAAGCCTAATATGCAAATTGTCCCCTCGACCCAGAGACCAGGAGCTTGCTCGCACGCTATGATGTGCGCTGACCACCAGGGGGCAGCGTTTAACGAAGGAAGGCCCTGGCCGGCCCTGATTGCCGGCCAGGCCTAGAGACCCTACCCATGCCTGAATTTCATGCACTGGGCCCCTAGTAACATATGAAAGCAAGTCACTGCTAGCTTTAAAACACAAGAGTTTGATAAAATTCATTTTCTGAAATTTTCTGGCTCCGTTATTTTGCCACATTAAAGCCGCTCAGCATTAAAAAGAAACACAAAATAAAGACATTGCTGTTAGTTGTGGTTGATGTGCTTTTCCTGTTACCAACAAGCTGCTCACCTGGCAATTGTTTTCTCAGAGTCAATGAGGCATACAACCATCCACCTTCTCTTCCTACAATGACTCTCCTTAGCAAGAAAAGCCAGAGCCCGCCAGGGTTCCCAATGGTAGGCTTTCTCCCCAGAAAGCCAACGGGCACTTGAAAAGCACCCTGCATTCTCAGCTTATTCATTCTTCCACGAATCTACACTAAATCACTGACGGTTTAAAAAACCG
>NW_006287904.1:2247161-2248457 GCF_000327345.1 Myotis davidii | reverse complement strand
AATGTCATGAACAGAATGAACTGGTGAATATAATAGAATCAGGAGCATAGAAAGGGAGTGGACTGACTATTCTTGGAGGGGCAAGGGGTGTGGGGGGTGTGGGAAGAGACTGGACAAAAATTGTACACCTACGGATGAGAACAGTGGGTGGCAGGGGTAAGGGCAGAGGGTGGGGTAGGAATCAGGTGGAGGGGAGCTATGGGGGGAAAAAAGAGGAACAACTGTAATAATCTGAACAATAAAGATTTAATTAACCCCCCCCAAAAGCAAACAAAACACCAAAACACTATTTCTTAAAAATAGGCATCTCCTTATTACCACCCCACCCACTCAAACCAATACTCTACACCAGCGGTTCTCAACCTGTGGGTCGCGACCCCTTTGGGGGTCGAACGACCCTTTCACAGGGGTCGCCTAAGACCATCGGAAAACACATATATAATTACATACTGTTTTTGTGATTAATCACTATGCTTTAATTATGTTCAATGTGTAACAGTGAAATTACATCCTGCATATCAGATATTTACATGACGATTCATAACAGTAGCAAAATTGCAGTTATGAAGTAGCCACGAAAATAATTTCATGGTTGGGGGTCACCACAATATGAGGAACTGTACGAAGGGGTCGCGGCATCAGGAAGGTTGAGAACCACTGCTCTACACCAAAGGTGTGTCCCCAAGCAGCGTCCTCTCCTCTCTTACAGCCTGGGGGGGCCTCTGGAGATAACACACCTGGGTCGGCAGTTTCCTGAATCCTGTCTCTTTAAGACCCCACCTCGGCCCTCCAGGCAGGTGTTCAGCAGCGAGCGGGCTCCGTGGGGGCCGGCGGGATGCCCACCCGAGTTACTGAACAGAGGATGGCTGCCGGCTCACAGCTACTCTTCATTAAACCCCTGTGGGTGGGCACTCCGCTGAACGCCGCCAGCTTAATGCCCCCATTTTTTTAAAAAAGGAGGGGGAAATCTCCAACATGACAAGTTTAAATGTCCCCGTACTAAAGAGAAAACAACCTGCCAGAAGGATGAATCTGAAACACATGCACATTATTCTACTTTTTATCTATAACTGCAGAAACAAGACAGGCAGGAGCACGGAGCCTGCAAGAAAGTGTTCATATGAATATATAGGATATTGGTACATATCCTTCTTTCTTTTTTTTTTGTAACCACACCCTCTCTGGGTGGCTTCCCAGGCAATGCAACGCCAAAATAGCGTCACGCTGTCCGGCGGTCCGCAGGGAGGAGGGGGTCCCAGCAGCGACCCAGACAGTCACGGGCAGAGAAAGCCGGGT
>NW_006287904.1:2237152-2246841 GCF_000327345.1 Myotis davidii | reverse complement strand
CGCCCCGCCCCGTCCCCAAGGTGGGCTCGGGAGTCTGCCATTGGCCGACGGCGAGCACGTGACGCCACAGGGTGGTGCCCTTAGGACCGCCCCCTCGCCCCCCGGGCCTGGACTCCTGGGCGGGGCCTCTTCGCCTTCCCTAGGTCGCACCTGGTCGGTCCATCATCACCTTGATATCCCTCACCTGACAGATAACCAAGCAGCAGGCGGCCTGATTCTTATGGAATTAAAAAGAAACACAAAAACAAATGTGTTCTCTATGCAAGAAACAGTTTACACAGGTAATACATGATTAGTGACGACGTTTTAAGTGAACTATAACGAGAATGAAAAAGAACAGAACCGTGCTAAATCCCAGCACCTGAGGTAACCACGGCTTACATTCCAGTTTATCTGCTTCCAAGCCCACAACGAAATATATGTTAGATTACACTGTATTCTTTAAAATGGAAGCAAACCACATGGACTTTTATCATCTACTTTTTAATTAAAAATTATCATTGCATGTCAACTCATGGAATAGCATTGTGTATGTACACTCTAATTTATTAAATCAATTCCCAATTTGTTGGATCTCTCTCTCTCTCTCTCTCTCTCTATATATATATATATATATATATATATTTCTAATATGGTTGATGAGAACATTAGATATCCTCAAACACAGCCCCTGAAGTCTGTGACAAAGAGACCTAACCAACAACTGATCTGACGCCGCGGCTTGAATGTTTAATAGGCATCTCAAACTTAATAAAGCCCAAGTTAGACTTTTGATTCAAGTTTCGTACTCACTTTCCAGTCTTCCTCATCCCAGCAAACGTTCCCACTATCCCCTTGGCTGTTCGGGACAAAAACCTACGAATCATCCTGGAGTCTTTCCTTTCCTCACTCCTCACATCCAATCCATTAGCAAATATTCTTTTTTTAAAAAATATATTTTATTGATTTTTTTATAGAGAGGAAGGGAGAGGGATAGAGAGTTAGAAACATCGATGAGAGAGAAACATCGATCAGCTGCCTCCTGCACACTCCCCACTGGGGATGTGCCCGCAACTAAGATACATGCCCTTGATCGGAATCGAACCCGGGACCCTTGAGTCCGCAGGCCGACGCTCTATCCACTGAGCCAAACCGGTCAGGGCAGCAAATATTCTTAAATAAATCCTGAATCTATCCATTTCTCACTATCTCCACATCACCACCATCATCTGTTGTGTACATGAGTCTCCATGCCACCTGCCTTCCCTCCTGCAGTCGACACAACAGGAATGTTTCGGTGTCTTCTTGTGGCACTTCGGGGAAAAAATCCAAACTCTCCCCATGATCCACATGATCCTCTATGATGGCGGCCTTGCCTACTGCGCTAACCTCATCTCCTACCACCCTCCCCTCACCCACTCCACACAAGCCATATTTTTCCCCTGAGGTTCCTCAAACATGTCAAACACTTTCCCACTTAAGAGCCATAGCAACAACTCTTTCCTTTATTTGAAATATGCTTCCTCCAGAACTTCACACTGCCCATTCCTGGACTTGATACAAGTCAGTTATCTTCTCAAATGTCATCTTCACAGAAGTGTTCACTGACCGCTCAGGCTGTCCTAAATATTGCAGGGTATTTAGCAGCATCCATGGCTTTACCCACTAGATGCCATCGGTGTACCTCCACTTGTGAAAACTAAAATGTCTCCAGGCGTTCCCAAATTTTACTGGAAAGGCAAAATGGCCTCAGTTGAGAGTCACTGCTCTAGGGTGAACAATGAGGAGCAGAATTGCTGATGTGTGTACCTTTAGATGTACTGCGCAGAACCAAACTGTTTTCCAGAGGACCTGTGACAGAAGTGACATCATGGAATTAGCAGAGTAGGGAACTCTGCTAATTCCATGGCTCATGTTTCTGGGACAGCTTACAGGTACCAGGGAAAGCAATAAATATGGACCTCATTCTTAAACACTGTGGTCATGCATTTTGACCTGCCTAGTGGTTCCCTAAGGGACCAGCTCTGAGATTGACCTTTATTTTGCCCCTGTCAGATTGAAGTGGCTTTCTGGGTGGCATTTGATGAAAGCACTTAAAGATATATGCTACTCATTGCTGGCTGGGGCAAGGAATGGAGGATGAGGCAAACAGGCAGACCCAAAAGCCTGGGTATGATGAGGAAGGTTCTTGGGGGAATAAGAGCTGAGAAGGGCTCCCAAGCACACTGGGGAATCTGAAGTATGAAATGCATGCCCACGGCCAGACACACGCTCAGAAAAGACCTGAGAGGATCTGAGGTTGACATCTCTGGCTGATATTTGGATTCCACCATAAACAGGAGGTGCAGGCTAAGGCAGAGTGGTAGCCAGCTTGGCTCAGCACTGAAGGAGTATCCTAGCTCAGAGCCAATATGCAAAGGCTACAGGAGTTTTTTCTGTTTTTGTCTCCAGGCATTTAAGAAAATATCTTCCCATCACTAGTTGACTGCTGAGATAACACAACAGAGACTTTGGGGACCACACATGACAATCTTTGCAAAAGTAGTTTGGAAAAGTCACTAAATGGACAACTGCAGCCCTCAAGAATCAACAACCTAGAGCCCTGTGGCGGGAAAGAGAATCTATAGACATAGAAAGTAGAGTAGCTCCATCATCTCAAAACACTCCTACTCCTACTCCTAGCAACTACTATTTTTCATCCCTATAGCTTTGTTTTATTAAGAATATCATATAAGCCCTAACTGGTTTGGCTCGGTGGATAGAGCGTTGGCCTGTGGACTGAAGGGTCCCAGGTTTGATTCCGGTCAAGGCCATGTACCTTGGTTTCAGGCACATCCCCAGTAGGAGGTTGTGCAGGAGGCAGCTGATTGATGTTTCTAAACTCTCTATCCCTCTCCCTTCTTCTCTGTAAAAAAAAAAAAAATCAATAAAATATAGTTTTAAAAATGAATACTCAGATTCATCTTAATTGATACTTCCGCCCTAGCTGGTTTGGCCAGTGGACAGAGTGTCGGCCCACAGACGGCAGGCTCCCAGCCTTGGTCAGGCATGCGTGCGAAAGGAAGGCAACAATCGATGTGTCTCTCTCTTTCCTTTATGGATTATTTTCCTTATATAAACGGAATCATGAAATGTATAGACTTTTGGGTCTTTCATTTAGTAAAGTGCAATTGAGACTCAGCCATGTTGTTATGTGAATCAACAGTTCTTCCCTTTTCATTGCTGAGCAGTATTCTGTTGAATGGACATACCACATTTTGCTATCTAGTCACCTGTTGTTGAACATCTGGGTTGTTTCCAGTTTGGGGAAATTTTGAATAAAGCTGCTATGGGCATTCACATACAGATTTTTGTGTGCACATTGATTTTTAACTCATTTGGATAGATAACCAGGACTGGGATTTCTGGGTCACAGGGAGAAATCATTCAGTATCTCCTCATTAAGCCTGATGTTAGCTGTATATTTTTTGTAGGTGCCTTTATTAAGTCAAGGAACTTGCCTTTTATTCCTAATTTGCTGGGACTCTTTTGCTGTTGCTTTTGCGCCTTGTTTTACTGACTATGCAGGGGTGGGCAAAAGTGGATTTACAGTTATAATACAAAGACATAATATAGTAATTAAGAAATACTAATACAAAAATAAACTGTGTTTCTCATACTTACAACTGTAGGCCTACTTTTGCCCACCCCTGAATGTTAAATTTTGTCCAATGCTTTTTCAGAGTTCTCTGATACTTGCTTTTCCTGTTCTGCCCCACAGCATTTTGTTTCAATAAAACATAGATAGTCTGAAGTAGACATACTCCATCTTGGTCAACTTCAGAAGTACTCATTAATTTAATTGATACTTCCACCCTCGCTGGTTTGGCCAGTGGACAGAGCGTCGGCCCACAGACGGCAGGCTCCTGGCCTTAATCAGGCATGTGTGCAAAAGGAAGGCAATCAATCCACGTGTGTCTCTCTCCTTTATGGATTGTTTTCCTTCTGCCGGAAGAACACCTTTGGTATTCATTTTAATGTGGTTATGCTGATGTTCTGTAGTTTTTGAACACAAAAGGTCCTTATTCTTTCCCAAAGAATATTTTACTTAGCATAGAATTCTCTATTGGCAGCCGGTTTCTCTCTGTAATTTAAATATATTGTTATTTTGTCTTTGGATTTTCATTGTTTCTATGGGTAAACATCTGTAGGTTTTGTTCTTTCTCCTTTGAAGGTGAAAGTTCCTCTTTTTTTTTTCTTTAGCACTTTAAGTTTGTTTGGGGGAGGGTGGAGGAGGGAGACAGGGAGCAAAGAGGCCTTTGAGTTTTAGCAGTTTTACTATGATGTGCCTAAGTATGGCTTTCTTTGAATTTATCCTTCTAGGCTTTGTATGTCTTCTACTATGGCTTGATATATTTTATCAGTTGAGAAAAACTCGCAGCCATAATCCCTTCAAACTTTTTCTGTTCCATTCTTACTCTCCTTCCCTTCTAGCACTTAAACTACCATATGTTTGATCTTCACACATTCTCTGTCTGTAATTTTCTTTTTTTATTTTATATCTTCTTCCTTTTGTCTCTTTATGCTTCATTTTAGATATTTTCTTTCAACATACACTCCAGCTCACTAAATCTCTCTTCAGTGATATTTAATCTGCTATTAAAAATACCCACTGGGGTTTTCATTTCAGTTTTAATTTTTAGTTGCAGGCTTTACTTTTTTGAAATTTTTATAGTTCCTAGTTCTCTGCCAAATTTCGCAGGCTCTTATTTTATCTCCCTGAATATAATGAATAGAGTTAAAGTTTGTAACTGCTTTTGTTTTCCTTCTTTTTGTCTTTTGTGTGCCTGTTTATTTTAAACTGTAGGCCAGGTATGTATTTGCCAAATTGTTTGTAATCTGTCTACAGAATGAGGTATTCTTCCTCTAGAGAAGTTTTTATTTATTTCTGGTAGGCACTTGACACACTTCACCAAGTAATATGAGCTAACCTTCAGCCAAATTCAGTGACTAAAATCATTCAAAACTGAGCTGCAATTTCTGCAAGAACCTGCCTTTTCTTGGATACCCTTCCTCCACAAAGCAAAGGAACACCCCTTCTTGGTTGAACCGTGTCCTTTTCCTGTTTCCTTAGCCTGACAAGGCTATCCAAACAGTCTTCAGTTTCTCATCCTCCCAACAATCCTTTCTATAATAAGTCAATTATCCCCCAAAAGAAAAGAGTTTTTAATCAATAGGATCATCTCTCTGAGCTCCTGCCCCTCCGTGGGTCCTCGCCTAACAATTGTACACTGTTATTAGCTGCTTGATGCCTTTAAGTAGATGTTATCAGAGTTTGTACAGATTTGTAAATTGCTCTCATCCTCAGAAAGAGGCTTACCTAAATTATTTCACCATTACCAGAAGTGAAAATTCCCTTAAACCTTTTCTATCTATGTCCTATAGAGATACAGATATCATTAGCATAAATAAATAGGATATAGATATAGGTACTATATAGTATTGTCTAGAGTATATATCTTTTACATGAACACTATCATCACGTATATTTTAGTAAATTTATTTGTTTTCTTAACAGTATGTCTTGAACTTCCTTATTCTTGTTTGAATAATACTCACTAAACTCATAATGATGGACATCCCGGGTAGGGTAGATGTATGTGTTTGGTTCAGTTGGTAGTCAAAGGGTACTTTGGCTTTTATATAACATCTTGATTTTTTTTTTATAAGGTGAATGAATTCATTTTGACTTCTATAGTTAACAATTTGAAAAATAAGTAGATTTATACTGGTAAAAAGGGCATTTTGGAGTATAAACAGAAGACCTTTGGGTAAGAGCATCATTTTGCCCAGGAACTTCTTTAGCATTTGGGGTTATTTTTAACATATTGTGTCTATAACAGTTTTTCCTCTGCGGCATTTCAAAAGATCCTACTGCTCCATTTCCCCCCAATAGTTTGGTCAATATCACCACCTAATCAATCCATGCAGCGCCCTCTGTTCACTGGTAGCAGAATATTTTGCTCCAAATACTGAGTCATTTTTTCCATCATTTTTCCGCTTTTGCTTCTGTAGGCACACATGGTGCATTTTTGTGGGACCTGGGGACGCTGGAGTTGAGAATTTGTTTATTTTCTCATGTGAATGCAGATAAAGTTCCTTAAAAACCAAGTCCAAATAGCTACAGAGTGATCCTTTTATTTGCTCATTGACTCTTGCACAGACTATTTGGCAGGGCCCTCTTAAAAGGCAGTAGACAGGAAAATATGCTGTCTTATAATATAATGAAAAACAGTGGGCTTCTAATTATTCTCCCAAGGCTATTTCTATGCTTTTCAATAAATTAAAGCAAGCTTGGCCACCTTTTAATGGATTGCATAAAAAGTAAACAGGCACTGAGGCAGCAGATGGCGTGCCTAGCAATCCAAGATGCAGATAATGCAAGTCTTCCCAGAGTAGGGACGCCCTGCTACAGGGTTTAATTGGGCATTAATTCAATGTCTGAGTGTGGGGGCTCCTCAGGGGCTATATTCCTATACAGTATCTCCCATGTGCTGTGGCTGCTCTCTCTTAACTCCAACCCGGCTTCATCTCTAGACTCTCCTAGTCAACCTCCTCCAACTTGAATGCTCCTTGAGACTGCTTCTCAACTTCTTGTTTGCTCATCAGATGTTTTTTGAATGAATGAAAGCTAAGCAATTTGTTCATGGTCACACTACTACTACCAAATGGCACAACCCACTTGTTTCTCTATTCAGCACTCTGATACTCACTGCAGGAAAGAGAGGAGAAACACAAAATATATCTCTCCCCTTTTCCCATTACCTATCTGAGTTCAAGTCCATTTTAGTTAAGTGCCTGGAAAATTGTCATGTGTATATTCCTATAGAAATGTATGTATGTTATTTATAGATGACTTAACCTAATTGTTGATTTGCTAACCTAGTGGTGAGTGGTTTTACCTTCCAATACATAATATTAAAAAGGGAAAACATTTGCACATAGCTTGATATATATCTTCAGACAGTGAACTAAGGCTCCAAGTGAATAAAAAATATATTTAAAGTATATGAGTTGGTATGTTGGACAAAGAGGACACATGGATTGTGATCAAAGCACAAGTGTATAGTTCTTTTGAAAATTATTTAATGGGAATAATCATCCCCAACTCCTAGTGGGTCCATGTTTTTTTCCACTTTAAGGTGTGGTCCTGCTACCACTTAAATTTACAAATACAATTTGTTTCAGAAGTTGGCACTAGACACTTAACTTTTGAAACACACAACTTTGCTTGGCAGTAAGTCATCTCCTCTCCACCTGTTTGGGCTCCCTTGTCCCTTGTGGATGCATCTTTGTTTTGGGAGCCCTTACAGCTCTTTGCTCAGTCCTTGGGCAGTTTCCATAAAACACCCCTCTTCCTCACTGCCCTCTTCCTGCTGCAGTTTCTTTGCCTTTCCAGATGGCCTTGTACGGCAGGACCAAGACAACCCCAGGATAACTCTCTTTCCAGCAGGACCCACATTTGTCCCATGCTCTGACAAATGTTGGGAGCATGGGACTGGAGAGTCCAGCCTGGCCAACAGGAGACATTCTAAACACAGAAGGATAAGGAAAGGGGCCACTGGACCCACACAGAATAATGGAAGTCTCCTTAGAAGTCATCTCTCTATTGCTGGGCTTTGCTGAACAACAAATGAAGGGCAAAATAATAATTAACCCAACAAGAGGTTGATGATAGACCAAGAGTAGAATCCAGTTTTTTCATGGCCAGGTATACTGGGCCTTTCTATCACACTACTTTGCAAACTAAATTTTTTCTTTTTTAAATCCTTACCTGAGGATATTCTTCCATTGATTTTTTTAGAGAGAGTGGAAGGGAGGGGAAGGGAAGCTATTTGTTCATTCTCACCCGAGCATATTTTTCCATTGATTTTTAGAGAGAGTGGAAGGGAGGGGGAAAGACAGAGAGAGAAACATTGATGTGAGAGAGATACATCAATTGTTTGTCTCCCACACATGCCCTAACAGGGCTAGGGATCAAGCCTGCAACCAAGGAATGTGCCTTTGACCGGAATCAAACCCAGGACCCTTCAGTCTGCAGGCCAACGCTCAATCCACTGAGCCAAACCAGCTAGGGCTCAAAGTAAAATTAAAAATATCTATGCCTTGTTACAGTTCAATAAAAAGCAAAATCAACATATGGACCAAGATGAGCTCTTTCAAGAGAGAATCTTAATATTAGACATGACAGAAGACAGGAGTATGCTTATCTCTCCTGCTGCTGTAAATTAGCCTGCCCTTTACTGGCTACCTACTCTGTGTCATGTACTGAGATAGAAGCTAGATACCAAATAAGACACAGCCCTTGCCCTCAAGTGGCTTACAGAGCAAGGCAATGTGCTAAGTACCCTGCATGTAGAAATTATTACGGACATCGTTTTACCTGTAGAAAGTTTTCTGACTTACAAAGTAATTCCAATACCAAAAACCCCGTATGATAGGTAGCACTATCATCTCCATTTTATTTTATTTTTCTTATTTTTTATATTTTATTGATTTTTTACAGAGAAGAAGGGAGAGGGATAGAGAGTTAGAAACATCGATCAGCTGCCTCCTGCACACCCCCTACTGGGGATGTGCCTGCAACCAAGGTACATGCCCTTGACTGGAATTGAACCTGGGACCCTTCAGTCTGCAGGCCGACGCTCTATCCATTGAGCCAAACCAGTTAGGGCTCATCTCCATTTTATAGGTAAAGAAACTGAGGCCCGGAGTTGTAAAGTGATGTGTTCATGGTTCCACAGACATTAAGTTGCAAACATCAGATGTGAACTCAGTTCTTGACCCCTTTGCAGAGCTGTCCCTCTCAGTGGCATTTGCATCTCCATAAGGATCAAAGTCTTCAGTGAAAGCTGCAGGATTCAAACTGGAGGAGATGAGATATTTGGGAGATGGTAGCACTGGGGTCTTTCCAGGGTCCTCAAAAAACAAGCACAGAAGCAACCCGTGGATAACACCCACCGGGAAATAAGTCGTATCCTGGGGGGTAGACCTGCAGCCCCGGTCCTTGGCTGCCCTGAACTGCCTTCCTGCCAAGTCCAAAGCCTGTCTTTCTTCGTGGCCAGAACTTCGGAATTGCTTTCTGAGGGCTCATTCCTACTTTTCATTAGATTAGGTGCAAACACTCTGAGTAAACAAAAGTTCCTTACCATTGGCAGGCCGCTGCTAACTCCTACACCCTGGATGGTTTTCTTTTAGTTAATAATTCAATTGCAAAAAAGGAGAGGGCCTTGGCAGGGACTTGGCTCCAGCTGCAAATCAACTGCAGACCCCAGAGGAACTTGAAAGAACTACCAGCGCCCACAATGGCTCTTCAGTGCAGCCTATGTTGACTCAGGACCCAGCCCACAACCTCCACAGCCCCGAAGGCAGCCTGCAAGTAAATGCTACATTGTGCAGTGATTTTTCAGTTATGTGGCCTCAGGCTGGTGGCAGATGATTTGTGAAACGGCTTCAGATCCATCAGGTTTGAAATCCTACGTTGGCTGGTGTATGTTGTTTTTGAGGCTCATTTATTCCTCCTTCCATTCACCGAAGCTCACTGTGGGTGCTAGGCACTGTACTAGCTACCAGAGACAGAAAAGCACAAAAGGACATGGCCACTGCCCTGAGAAGATGCTGAGAAGAGACCCACGTGACCCCTACGCAAGTTCCTTATTTGACTGAGAGCA
>NW_006287904.1:2236805-2237119 GCF_000327345.1 Myotis davidii | reverse complement strand
TGGCTCCTCAGGCTGGTGGCAGATGATTTGTGAAACGGCTTCAGATCCATCAGGTTTGAAATCCTACGTTGGCTGGTGTATGTTGTTTTTGAGGCTCATTTATTCCTCCTTCCATTCACCGAAGCTCACTGTGGGTGCTAGGCACTGTACTAGCTACCAGAGACAGAAAAGCACAAAAGGACATGGCCGCTGCCCTGAAAAGAAGATGCTGAGAAGAGACCCACGTGACTCCTAGGCAAGTTCCTTATTTGACTGAGAGCGATACCATGATCCTTGGCATGCTCTCTCCTTGGGGTCCTTTGATGGGTGAAGCC
>NW_006287904.1:2233779-2236194 GCF_000327345.1 Myotis davidii | reverse complement strand
GAGAGAGTTAGAAACATCGATGAGAGAGAAACATCGACCAGCTGCCTCCTGCACATCTCCTACTGGGGATGTGCCCGCAACCCAGGTATATGCCCTTGACCGGAATCGAACCCGGGACCTTTCAGTCCACAGGCCGATGCTCTATCCACTGAGCCAACCCGGTTTTGGCTAAACCTAATTTAATGGGAAGAAATGCTTACTGGATATCTAAGAGGCAGCATGCTGTGAAGGTAAGAGTAGAGACTTTAGCATCATATACAGGTGGGTTCAAATCCCACTTTGGCCATACAAACTGTGTGACCTTGGGCAATTTGCAGAACCTACACAGAAAAAAGTGCCATTTCTCGACAGACCCTGCGTCCCCTGTCCCCAACTGCAGTTGGGGTTTCCTAATTGGAGGGAGGACTGAAAGGAGTTTGGGGGGTAAAATGAGACTTTTGGGGGTGAAATAGGCAGGTTTAGGTAATTTTAAAACATGAAGGGGTCCATGGAAAAAACACAGGGCTACAGCTGCAAAAGGGTACGTTTTCCATTAGACAAGGGAGCTGGGAGCAGCAGAAGTTACATTTCCATAAGATAAGGGAGCTGGGAGTAGCAAAAGGTACATATCTATAATAATAAAAGCATAATATGCTAATGAGACCGGACAGCCAAATGACCTTCTGGATGTCTTACGGACGACCTTCCAGACAAAGCCGGGGCTGCAAGAGCCAAGGCAAGCCACCGCTGCTGTGAGGGCTGCAGCTGTGAGACCCAAACCCCTTGCACGAATTTCGTGCATTGGGCCTCTAGTTTACAGAATGAAGGGAAGGAGGAAGGAAGCCCAGAGGGAATAGGAGAACAATGAGGGAGGAGAGCCTCAGGTGTCCCATGTGAGGTTGCTGGTGAGAATTAACAAACAAAACAAAAAAGTAAAATAGTTAAATTACTAAACCCTTTTGTAGGATCCTTGTCACTTGGGAGTACACAGCTTAGGTCATCAGAGAGCTCAAGTTGATTGTTTATACAAAGATCTGCAGCCTTTATAACTATAGGAAAAGGGGATTTGATGGGACTCTTTTCCCCTCCCCACATGGGAATCTGTACTTGTTCTTCAATAAATTTCCACCTTTACTATATTAAAAAAGTGCCATTTCTCATCTGCAAGCTGACTATAGAGTTGTTGCAAGGATTACAAATAAAAAATATAGATTTAAAGCTCCTTGTTATCATAGGTGATCAATAGAAGGTAATTACTTCTTAGTGGACATATAACATTGTGAAGTAAATTTCCAGTTCCAAAGTAATATGTTAAGTTTATTTAGGACAATCACTATCCATTACTTCACTGTTAAATAACTATGATCAATATTAAGGAATCTGACTCTATGTGCCCAGGAGAAGTCTGGACATAATACGATATGAATGGGGCCAGCTAGGCTAACTAAATTTGGAAATCTTTATTGATTATACCAAGACATTCTACTTAATGATCCAAGCCAATAGAATATTTGGTCAGATTTTAAACAGGAAAGTGGGACCATATAGACTGGTCTATGGATTATCTAGGGATTTGGGCACAGACAGACATTATTTTAAATGCATGAACTCTGAAATAACTTAACCAAAGCAAAATCTTTTGAATACAAATAATGGGATTTTCAGGTATAGTCAAAGCTCACTCCATATGCCATTTACAAATGTAATCGCCATAGACTGTTCATGAGTGGTGTGTTTGTATATGATGATGGGAAGCTAGGGAAGAAGGAGAACTGAAAAGGGGGTGAGCTGGGAGAAAGTTGAGAAGATATGGAGAGCCCTAGCCAGTTTGACTCAATGGATAGAGCATCAGCCTGTGGACTGAGGTCCTGGGGCATCAGCCTGTGGACTGAAAGGTCCTGGGTTCAATTTCAGTCAAGGGCACATGCCCAGGTTGCAGTCTCAGTCCCCAGTGCGGGGCATGCAGGAGGCAGCCAAGAAATGATTCTCTTTCATCATTGTTTCTATCTCTCTCTCCCTCTCCTTCCTTTCGAAAATCAATAATATATATATTTTTTAAAGGAGAAAAGGCAGAGAGGAGAGAACAAAAGAAGATGGCCATGGAACATGGCAGAGGGCCAAAAGGACTGTCAAGAATAGGTAAGTGTAATACAGTAGCTCCTCCTGATCCTTGGGGGATACATTTCAAGACGTCCAGTGGATGCCTGAAACCGTGGATAGTACCAAACCCTATGCATATTATATTTTGTCCTATATATATACACCTTTTCACTTAAAAGAAGGACTTCATGGCTTCTTTTTGGCATATCCAAATTGCCAGCATCACTACTCTTCTATTTGGGGGCCATTATTAGGTAAAATACGGGTTACTTGAACACAGCACCGCAACACTACCATAGTATTGATAACTGAGAGAGCTACTAAGTGATTCACGGG
>NW_006287904.1:2229843-2232484 GCF_000327345.1 Myotis davidii | reverse complement strand
CTATTTGTTATCTTACTTCTATCATTGACAGTCCCTCTAGGTTGTGGGCTGCTTGCCTGTGTTCCTGAGAAGCATCTACGGTACCAGTCTATAGAGTGTGTTTTCTTTAGTGAATTACCGGTATGTTTACCGGTAATAAACTTGCACTGTTTTATGTATATGTTTGATTACATACAGCCTTGTGACAGTTTTCCTGCATGTCATAAGCATTTGAATATAAATTAAAATGTTAAAATCAAATCTGATATTGTTTTACCTTTTATTTGGTGTGTGGAAGGTGTGCGGAAGAGGGGGTAGTCTTATACGGCGAGTATATAACAAACTCTGTATTTTGAGTGGAAATGTTAGGGGGTCGTCTTATACGCCCAGTCGCCTTATACGCCGGCAAATACGGTATATATATATATTTTGGCCCACCACCTTATTCTATATTTTTTAATGCAGTATCTTCTCTGTCCTCCAAGGGCAGTGGGATTATTGTGTTGAAGTTTTCTTGCCCCTGCATCGTCTCTGTCTCTTTTAGGTTGCTCTTATTTCCTGTTTCTCTAGTTGGGCCTCTATCACATTATAGCTTTTCTTCACATAACTGGTTATTGTCTGCACTTCCGTGACACCTACTACACAAGGAGCCATTTGAGTCATGGCATATCTCCACTGTCTATTTAGATGGTTACCTAACTTACCCGCTATTTCTAGGCATGCATGACTCAGAAATCCACAGACTAGAGATTGGTTTGCCACAAGCAACCCTAGACAACCAGGTACATTCTTCTAAAAAGCATTCCAAGGACAAGTCTCCTGTTGGCAAATACCATTAGTTTGTGTGCTGGGAGTTCTGTCATTCACGTGTTTAAAAAAGGGATTTGACTGGTCACCTTCTTTCTTTCCTGGTTGTGTCTCCCAAGTAATAAAAGAGAATGAATTATGAACCTATTGCTTAACCCATTACTTCACGGTGTTCACCGTATGCTGGGACCTCTCATCTTAAAACAGCAAGAACTCTACGGGTTGCTATTATGATCCCCATTTAACAAACAAGGGTGTGAGGTGAGGCTCTGAAATTGTTTCCCCAAGGTCGCGGCATCTGGTGAAATCAGAAGGGCCTCAATGGCTAACCTCAAGAGCCTCTCCCCATTGTGTTCCTAAGCCACCGATGAGGTCCCCTAGCCAAACAACCCTTCTTAGCATGGGGACCAGGCACAGTTTCTGTGTGTGTGTGTGTGTGTGTTCTGAGTAAAAGGGCTCCAGTTCCCCACCATCCTGAGGAATTATTCAAACAAGACAATCACATCCTCACATCCTCCCACGGGAACCAGAGTCCACCTGACCTTCTTATTACTGCAAAGCCTATATTCCATAGCCCCTAGCTGACCCCTCTCTTCCCAAGTGCAGCTCCTGCACGGCCCTGCATAGCACGTAGAGTCCTCCTCCCCTAGGCTCTGAGTGTGTGCGGCTACTAAACTGCCATTGGTCTCATCTCTCCAGTGTCGGGTGCCATGTATTCAGGCAGCCTGACAACCCTGGGGAGAGGAAGTAAGAAAACCAGAGAAGGGTGCCAGGAGACCCAGCCTGTGAAAAGTATGTCCACAGCAGGTGCAGCTCCCAGGGTGAGTCAGTCAGCAGCTCTTGCAGCTGCCTTCTGGCCCCTCCCCTCCATCCTCAGCAATAACCAGGCTTGAAAAGGTCCCCTGCCACCCAGACACAGAAGTCCCATCGCTTAGGCCACCAGCTGGCTGTGGGAAGAGAAGTGTCCAAGTAAGTTCATTTACGCTCATGTGACACTCTAGAGCAGTGGTTCTCAACCTTCCTAATGCCAAGACCCTTTCATACAGTTCCTCATGTTGTGGTGACCCCCAACCATAAAATTATTTTCGTTGCTACTTCATAACTGTAATGTTGCTACTGTTGAGAATCATCATGTAAATATCTGATATGCAGGATGTGTTTTCATTGCTACACATTGAACATAATTAAAGCATAGTGATTAATCGCAAAAACAATATGTAATTATATATGTGTGTTCCGATGGTCTTAGGTGACCCCTATGAAAGGGTCGTTTGACCCCCAAAGGGGTCGCGACCCACAGGTTGAGAACCGCTGCTCTAGAGTATTTGTATTTAACACTCTAGAGTATTTGTATTTTTCAAGGCAAATTTTTATTTTACAAAGGAATGAATCACTGGCACTAGCCTTGTAGTTGACATTTGGGGAGGAAGGAAGGGAGGAGACAGCGTTCTGCGCACTTCAAAAATTATGTGCGCTGAGAACGACACCTGCAGTAAATCAGATGTGGGTTCAAATCTCCCTTCTTACCTTAAAGGGGAAGTAGATAATTTTCCAATGTCTGTGTCCTTCATCATTCTCATGTGGACAATCACCTGCTCCTTTTAGCACCGATCACTTGTCCGGTCTGTCTTCTTTAAGTGTGAGCACTTTTAGGGCGGATTGTAGCCCCACTGGGGTCTAGCTCTGGGGCAGGCACGCTGTGCGCACTCAGCAGGTATCTGTATACACTGCAGCTTGCCCGCGGTGTCCCAGTTATAACCGCCCCGAGCTTGGTCACTCTAGCTCGGAAGAATGCATCCCCTCGCCCAGTGGTGCTGATGCTGGGAGTCAGGCCGCGTGAGACGGAGGATGGAGT
>NW_006287904.1:2229236-2229711 GCF_000327345.1 Myotis davidii | reverse complement strand
GGAGTTTCCCGGCCCAGACAGAAAGAAAGAACCGAACTTCGCCCAGCGCCCCGCCCCCGCCCCCCGTTTCTAGGTCAAGCAGCCCAGCAGCCCGGGTGTGGGATGAGGGGTGAAGGTGCCAGCCCCACCCGCGCTCCTGGAGTTCTGGGCGGGGACGGGGCGGGGATGTGTTTCCCGGTACCTGGAAAAGTCAGTAGGAAGCGTCCCTCCCGAGGATGCCCCTATGGGGAGCAACTCTCAATCTATGTTTTTAGGGACGAGCCTCGCTATTCCATGAGTCTCGCTCCTTCGAGTGAGGCTGGCAAGTCTGATTCTTCTTTTTCAGAAGAACGTCCCTCCCCTACAGGACGCCCGCTGGGAAGTCAGCAGGCAGAGGACCAGAGGACGGAGTGAGGCATCCCTTTCCTAACGGTCTTCGGGAGGAGCTCGGCCTCTCGGACTGCGTCACCCTCCCGTCGAGGGTCCCTGTCGGGCG
>NW_006287904.1:2225610-2229038 GCF_000327345.1 Myotis davidii | reverse complement strand
CATGGCCGCCCAGGGACCCGGCCCCCGCGCCCCGCTCTGGACGGCGGCGCTGCTCCTGCTCGGTCTGCCGAGCCTCTCCGTGAGGGCGGATGGTGAGTGTCCGGGAGGCGGCAGGGTCCGGGGTGGCGCGTGGGGTTTGGGAAAGCGAAGCTGGCCGGGGTGCCCATCCGGAGGAGCCCGGGAAAACCTTAAGCCTGGGAGAGAGCGAGGTGAGCGGCGTCCCGTGACCCTGCATCCTCTCCCGGGCCACCGAGTCTCAGCTCGCCCAGACGCCTCCCTTGAGCCCCCAAATCCTTCCATCGCACACGGGAGAAAGCCAGGGCATTGGTCCTGCAGTCCCGCCACGAGCTTTCCCACGACCTGCCTGAAAGGTCTTTAACATGAAATCACGCCTGGAGTGCCCTAGACCCCTCCTCTGCACAGAGGTAATTTTCCACGGGGATTAAATGTGCTCCTGAGGGAAGGCCAGGGATTTTAACTTGGTCCAGGAAGACCCGAAAGATGAGTGGGAATCAAGGAGGCAAAAGGGAGAGAAGAGTGGCCTGGGGTAGAGGGCACAGCACGTGCAAAGGCCCTGTGCTGCCAGTGGCAGGGAAAATGGGATAAAGGATGGAATGGCTGGACCCAGACTGCCAGGTGAGGATGTCATTGGACCCGAGGTTCCATATAAGTAAGGACCAGATTACCACAGGTCCTGAAAACTGGCCCACCTTTTCTTGTTTTTGTTTGTTTGGTTTGTTTGTTATCTGAACTGAATTGAGCTTTCAGTAGTTCCCTTAAATCAGCAGGATCACAGCCTTATTATCACTTCAGTTTCAAAAGCTAATTCAAACCTTATTTTAATTTTGGAACAGAACCCCGTTGATTTGGGGCAGGAAGATCCGAAAGAAAAGAAGCCACGAAGGGTTTCTAGTAAGCCCAAGCTTGAGACAAATTAGACTGATGCAGGAGAGAAATCTGTGGCTTATTTAGGATGTGTTGTATACGTTTCAGTGTCATTGCTGTTTAGCAAACAGTGTTGAGTGAAACTAGATGACAAAAAGAAGCATGGGGTTTAGGGAAGAGGAAAGCAAGAAAAACCTCCCGGCATTTTCATAGAGTTTTTGGTGCTCTTGGTCCCAAGTGCGAACTTGAAGAACTCTTTGCTCATAATTGAGAATTGAATGTCTTTTTTCTCTATGTCCTCAGAGAAAGGGCTAGGAAACATTTTTAACTTCAAAGGCTCCCAGTGATCACTGTTACTTTTTAATTGAGATATAATTTGTGTAAAACTAATCATTTTAAAAGGTACACTTCAGTGGTTTTTAGAATATTCATTATGTTGTGCAGCCATCACCACTATCCCTAAAAATTAATTTCATTAAAAAAATCCCATATCCATTAGCAGTCAATCCACTGTTAATTCTTGTATTTTTTCCTTTTGCCTGACATTGAGTCATGAAACTTAAGTTGATTTTAAAGAATCCAAGTGGAATAAATTGGAGGTAGTGTTAACTTTTGAACAATGTATACTATTGTACCCATTTTAATTCCTTTTAAAGAAATATTTCTGCCATCTACAAGGCTTTAGAGTTTCACCCCATTATAACTGCTTAAGTGCCATGCTAGATGGATATGGATCAATATTTTGTGTCTATCTGGCTGGAAGTGGGTCACAAAAAATGGGAGGCAGAAATATCATTGGACTAGGACAGTGGTCGGCAAACTCGTTAGTCAACAGGGCCAAATATCAACAGTGCAACGATTGAAATTTCTTTTGAGAGCCAAATTTTTTAAACTTAAACTATATAGGTAGGTACATTGTTATTAACTTAATTAGGGTATTCTTAAGGCTTAGGTAGAGCCATACTCAAGGGGCCAAAGAGCCGCATGTGGCTCGCGAGCTGCAGTTTGCCGACCACGAGACTAGGAGACAATAAGAACAGCGTCCAAGCATGCTTCCTTGTTACCATCTGCCAGAAATGCCTGTTTCTCTCTCATTCTATCTTTCCTTCTCCCCTCTTCCCTAGTGGAAGATTATAGGCACGCTTCCTTTCAAGAAACTCCATTTGCTGAGCTCCAACTTTTATAGTAGAGCCATTGAAGAATTATAACCTATATTATGAAAGGATTCTTTTCTTTACTAAATATACGCTTAACTACCACCACTTTCCACATTTAATTTGTGTTCAACAGTAATGAAAGGAGGGCGAAGAAATGTCCTTCTAAACTGTGATGCATTACAGACATTCGAAGAGAGAGCACTGGACTTATCAAAAACTCTATGGACTATTAAAACATGGACTTATTAAAAAAATAAGTCAATGAGGTAAATTCAAATGAAAAACATTTAATTTATATATGCATCTCATACATAAAAGAGACCTGCCACTGTGCTTTTAAAGTACTTTTGAAACTGAAAAATCTTCCTATGAACTGAATGCAAATGACTATATTTGCGTAATGATTACAGGAAAAGATTCATAATTCAACAGGTAATTTATTGAGTATCTACTATATGCTAAGTATTGTCCTTGCTGTAGAGGATAGAATGGTGAGGAGAAACAGGGAACATCAAATCCAATGGAAGAGAGAGGCATTAAGCAAATAATTCTATGAATGAAATGTGACATTGCGACTTTTTAAAGGTTTTTAAGTATAATAATACCAAAACTGTGCTAACATAATAGATCACAAAAGTTGTAGGAAATATTAAAAACCTGCAAATAACAGGATGACTTTTATTACATTCTAGAATATCCCCCCCCCACCCCCGGCTCTATTTTTGTTCATCAGTTTATGTTGTTCAATATAGTCTACAAATGAGTGAGAGCAAATGATATTTATCTTTCTCCAACTTATTTCGCTTAGCATGATGCTTTTAAAGTCTAGTTTGTTGGATATGAGTATTGCTACTCCAGCTTTTTTTTTTCTTTTCCATTTGCATGGAAAATTTTTTTCCATTCCTTCACTTTCATCCTGTGTGTGTCTTTTGAGGTGGGTCTCTTGTAGACAGCATATAGTTGGGTCCTGTTTTTGTATCCATTCAGCTACCCTACACCTTTTGATTGGAGCATTTAATCCATTTACATTTAGGGTTATTATTGAGAAGTACTTATTTATAGCCATTTTAATTCTGTATGGCTAGATTTCTCTCTGTTTCTCCTTCTCAGCAATCCCTGACAGCAATCCCTTTAAGCATTTCTTGTAATGCTGACTTGGTGGTGATGAACACCTTTAGCCTTTTTTTTGTCTGGGAAGCTCTTTATTTGACTGTCTATTTTGAATGATAGCTGTGCTGGATATAGTAATCTTGGTCTCAGATCCTTACTTTCCATTACCTTGAGTACTTCATGCCATTCCCTTCTGGCCTGTAGAGTTTCTGATGAGAAATCAGGTGTCAGCCTTATGGGAGCTCCTTTGTAGGTAACAGTTTCTTTTCTCTTGCT
>NW_006287904.1:2224501-2225011 GCF_000327345.1 Myotis davidii | reverse complement strand
GGTGGCTCCACAGGGAATTTATGTGCATTGGCCCTTTAAGAGGGTGCCTGAATTTTCAGCTGCCACTCCCTGGCAGACAGCACCCTACTGCTTTTCACAGCTAGATGTTATGTAGGTACCCTCCTCAGTTTGGTGCTCTCTGCTGGAGAGCCCAGCTTCGGGATTAGATCCCAGAGTTCTCAGTGGCACACCCCGCTCCCACACAGTTGAGATATCTCTCCGGACTTCAGTTGCCATCTGTAGGTGCTCAGCCAGCTTTTTCGCGCCTCTGCCCCTCCTACCAGTCTCAAAGCGTTCTCCACCTTCGGTCCTTGGGTATCAGGGTTCTCTCCTGTGAGTTTTCCGCTGATTATTCAGGTAGCCTTTCCTTATTTCAGTTGTAATTCCAGCTTGTTCCTGGAAGCATGTCCTTGCAGCCTCCTCCTACTCTCACATTGTGATTTTGATACATAAGATTAAAGGACAGAGGTACTATGAGAGCATATACTAGGAGATTTTGACTTGGTGTAG
>NW_006287904.1:2214556-2224374 GCF_000327345.1 Myotis davidii | reverse complement strand
AGCAAAGAAACCGAGTGGCAGAGAAAATGGGACATGTGATAGAGACAGGGTCAGACAGAAAGGGAGCAACCTGTTATGTATGTGGTCACCCCAGGGCTGGGGTGGGCAAAAGAAGGCAAAGCTGAAGCCCAAATCAGTGCCTTAGACACCAAGTAACCCAACTCAGGGAAATGGGGCACTGAGCTTTGCCACGTGGTGTTTTTAAAACAACATTTTAAAAAAGAATATTTGAAGGGCTTATTCAGAAAAACATGCCAGAGCAGATGGTTAATTCTTTTTATTATTATTATTATTATTGACAGTATTACAGATGTCCCCCATTTCCACCCCCTTGGGCCTCCTCCACCCTTTTTTAAAAAGAAGAGGGGAAAATGGGTTAAAACACCAGTGTGATTGTCAACACCTAGTCCCAGGGATTCGTGCCATGGGGTAGTTGCTGCAGTTGGGTCTTGGGGCAAGTAGAAAACTACAGTTGTAGCAGGTGTCTGCTAGAGAGTGAGTGTGCGGAGCTTACATTCCATGGATCCCTGCATCAGCCTGTGTTCGTGCTTGTCCCCACACAGGGAAGCTCTTTGTGCTGGAGTCTCAGAACGGCTCTCAGGGGCTGGACCTGGAGGCGGCTCGGCTTTCCTGCAAGAGCAGGGGTGCTCACCTGGTGTCTGCGGAGGAGCTGCGGAGGGTGGTGCAGGATTGCACCTCCGCGGTGTGCGCCACGGGCTGGCTGGCGGACGGCACCCTGGGGTAAGTCAGATGAGCCGGGCTAGCTGTCCATCCAACTGTCCATCCAACTCATCCAGCTGCCCCACCAGGGCTCCTCTGGGGGCTAAATAATTGTTTTAATGATGTGTCAGGATAGGCAAAATGCGGTGGGCAGTGGCGTCCAGGGCATTCTTGTTTTGAATTCTCATATAAAAAAAATTATTTTTTTCTGCAGTTCTGTCAGTTTATTCCCCCTGACTTGGTTATTTTGAATTTCCTTATTAAATTACAAAAATAATAATGCTTCCCTGACCGGTTTGGCTCAGTGGATAGAGTGTTGGCCTGCGGACTGAAGGGTCCCAGGTTCGATTCCAGTCAAGGGCATGTACCTTGGTTGCGGGCACATCCTCAGGGGGAGTTGTGCAGGAGGCAGCTGATCGATGTTTCTCTCTCATTGATGTTTCTAACTCTCTATCCCTCTCCCTTCCTCTCTGTAAAAAAATCAATAAAATATATATTTTTAAAAATAATAATAATAATGCTTGTAAAAAATTTTCAAATAATTCAAGTATGTATAAAATACAAAGTGAGTTTGTCTCTTCTTCCCCACCTCGAAGGTAACTGTCTGGTATATATTCTTTATCTGTTCTTCTCTGTGGATATGCATCTGCACACATAGGGATAGGAAGATGGTCTGGAGGGTGAAAACATGGCCACAGATTCTCTCACGTTGCTTCCCTTGAGAAGTGGGGCCTGTGTCTTCTCCCTGTGAATCAGGCCCAGCGGAGTACTGCCAGGAGCAATAGTATACAGCAGGCGTGATCCAATGTGACGTCTGAGATCAAGTCCGGGTTTCTGAGGGCTCTCACTTTTGAGACGCCATGGAAGAAGTCTGACTGTCCTGAGATGCTGCGAGGAAGCCCAACCCAGATGCCCCAAAGCGGTTCTTTCACCAGTAGCCCCAACCGATGTCCTGGCCAGTAGCCACCACTAACTGCCGGAAATGTGAGGGAAGGTGCCAGGAGATTCCAGCCCTCAACTGCGGAGTTGTCACCAGCCTCTGAGTCTCCCCACCTCAGGTTCTTAGACATTATGGAGCGGAGACAAGCCATCGCATTGTGCCCTGTCTGAGTTCCTGACCTGTGGAGTCCTGTGGAGAAGTAATTCCTGTGGTCAGCGAGGAGAAAACATCCCGTTAATGCTGCTAACTGCTTCTTTAGACTGAGAGAAGGCAGGAGCCGTTCCACTGAGAAAGGAATGGGCTCCAAGAGCAAGACAATGACCCCGAAGATGTCTGGCTGGCAGATGGCCATAGGAAACACACACAGCCGTGCTGACTCACATCTTCATGTGCTACACGTGAAGCAGCAATTGAGCAGAGAGGACACGTGAGGTTTCATCCAAAACTTGTCCGTGGATCTGAAACTGTGACCCTCTCTGCCTTATATGTTTACATCCAGATTCCTAAATACACAAAATATGTCCTGTGCATGCATTTTTCCATTATGTCGTCAAGTGTGGGTATTTTTCATAATTCTGTCACCATCATGGCATCAGATAACCAGGGTATTCAGCGATTCTGAAGAGTCCGCTCAGAGCCAGGCTTAGGTCTCTCAGGCATTACAGGTCAGGACTGAGTCACTGGAAAGGCCCGTTCTCCCTGGGTTTGCTGTAAAGTATTAAGACATCGTGGTGGATCTCTACATTGCTACGATGATAATTCTTTATAAAGCACTCATACTTAACTTGATATATTTACTTCATAACATATTAAAAATAGGTTTTCCATTTTAATGTTACTGAAACCAAGAAGTATCTAACCATTAGTATGTACATTTCACTGTGGGTTTTTCAGTCACAGCCTTCCCCCTTCCCTACCAAAAACCAATTGTTCAATGCACAGTGCATCCTGCAATTGGTGGTATAGTAGACAGATAGTAAATGGGATTTGTGTCTCCATGAATTTATTTTGAGTATATACATAAATCCAGAGAAAGACAGAGGTCTAGAGAATACAAAATTTGGGACCACTTGTCTCCTCAGTGATGTTGCAGATTCTAATAAAGGGTGGCTGAAAAGCTGGTTAGCAATTTCAATAGACTTGTAGGACTAGGAGGACAGAGATTTGAATTCAGGTTTTGTGCAGGTGGGGGCCTAGGGAGTCCTTTGCTTTGGGTTGGAACATTGCAAAGGCTGTAGGAGTAAACTGCAAGAAGCACACAGGTCCTCAGAGGAGCTGAAGCATAGCTTTAAATCCTCATAACTTAATCCTGAATTTGGGTTAAGATGATACTGGAGTCCCAGTGCCCCAGGTAGCTAGCAGAACTGATTTTAAAAATCATTTCTAGAGGGAGAAAACATTATCCTAGGCAGCCTATTTCCACAAATAACTTTACCAAGCATAGGGTTTGTCACACAATATAAAATAACCGGTCTCATGAGAAGCTAAGCCAACAAGAACAAAAATAGCCAATAGAAAATCTAGGTATTAGCAATGGTAGATGCATTCTTTAAAATAACTCTTTAGAGTGTTCAGAGATACAGAGAGCCAAGAAAGGTAATTTTGGCAGAAGACTGAAAACTATAAAAATAACCAAATGGAAACCCTAAAAATGAAAAATATAATCACTGAAATTAAGTATGTAATAGATGGTTCTAATAGCTGATTAAAAAGAGCCAAAGAAAAAATTAGAGAACTGGAAGATATTTTAGAGGAAGATGTTCAGAATTTTAAAAAAAAGAAGAAGAAAAGAAAAAAAAAAGGATGACATTTTTAGAAGAAAGAGTAAAAGGCAAAGAAGATGCAGGTGATTTGAATTCCAAAAGGAGAAGAGAAGGAAAAGTAATATGGCACATATTCAAAAGCCCTACAAAGCCCAAGTAGGACAAACAAAAAGAAATTCACAACTTGGCACATCTGATTGGGAGTCAAATACGAAGAAAAAAATATTAAAAGTAATAATAAGAAAAAGTACTTCAAAGGAGCAACAATAAAAGCCCAAAGATAATTGAATGATACCTTCAAAGTGTTAAAAGAAAATTACTGCCAGCCTAGAATTCTATACCCAGTGAGGATATTTTCTAAGAACAAAGAAAAAATAAAGACATTTTCATACAAAAGGTAAGAAAATTCATCAAATTGGACCTACACTAAAAGAAACAGTAAAGGCAGGAGGAGAATAATTGCAGGTGGAAGGTTGAAGATGCAAAAAAAAAAAAATGAATGGAAAGAGTAAATGGAGGTGGGGGTAAACTGAAATTCCATAATTCCATAAAGCAGTAATAATAATACTAAATACTAAAAAATGGTATTATCAACCAAGAAGTATTTTAAATATGTTAGTATATAGTATTTTAAGTATTTCTAGTAGTATCATTGGGGAAGAAAGTAAAAGTAATATTAAATTTTAGTAAGTAGAGGAAACATGTTATAACTTCTGGGGTAGCCACTAAAAGAATATTTAAAGGATATATAACTTCCAAACCAATACAGAGGAAAGAGAATGCCAAGGACATAATTAAAGCAATCAAAATGGGGAAAAGAAAAGAGGGAGAAAGGAAGAAAGAATGGGCAGAACCAATAGAAAGATGGCAGACTTAAATTCAAAGAGATCTGTGATTAAATTAAGTAGATGAGGTACTCCAGTTAGAAAACAAAGATTATAATTTGAATTTTAAAAAATTCTACTATTTGCTGTTTAAAAAAGATACAGTATTCCTAAATAAACCATGGGACAAAAATAAATTATAATGGAAATTAGCATATAAGTAGAGGTGTGTGATATTAAAAATATAACATACTCAAAACCATGGAATGCTACTAAAGCTATACCTAGAGGGAAATGTAAAGCATTTAAATGCTCCTATTAGAAGAGGGGAAAGGCTTAGGGTTCATGACTAATGATTCATCTAAAGAAATATGAACATGAAGAACAAAACAAACCCCCTCAAAAAGAGAAGAGCGGAATTTTATGAAATTAAAAAACCCCCATATATACTAGAAGAGATACACAATGTATGTATGGCCTCTGCAACTTGAATTCATACATACCACCTCACCTTAAGCATCACCTATATCTTCCTGACTTTAGACCTTTGTTTGGGAAGAATGTTTCTGATGCTTTCAGCCAAAGCTCCTGAATCAGAGAAATATCTGCTGCTTCCCAGCTGTCAGTTCTCCTACCCTTTCTTCTAAAATTTTCATCTTTATTTTTTCTGTCTTCTTTGTCTATTTCAGGACAACCGTGTGCAGCAAGGGGAGTGGTGAACAGCACATCATGAAAGCTGTGGATGTGAGAATTGAGAGCAACCCAGCTCCTGGTGGCACATACAATGCCCTTTGTATTAAGGATGAAGGTCAGTGCCAGAGCCTTTGTCAAGGTTCTGGAGGGTGTGCCCGTGGGGTTTGCCACCATAGGTTACGTTCTCTAGAAGCCGACCTTGAGGTGAGGATTCACTCAACACGGCGGGGAGACTTGCAAAGAAAAGCCAATAATACAGGGGAGAAGGGAGCAGGAACAGGAAGCAGACCAAGCAATAGTGAAATGCTAAGCAGAGTCCACAGTGGCGTTGAGGTGGGGGTGGGGGTAACTTTGGCTCATGTGCGAGAGCAGGGGTATTTATACCAATGCAGCTGTCAGTCATTGGCTAAGGGCTGCTTCAGCGAGATGTGAATTCCTGGGCTCCTCTGGTTTTTGATGTGCACAGGCAAAGGGTTCCAGTAGCCTGGGTGCCACACTCCAACTCAGGTGCACAGGTGCCCGCCAGGAGCCCCTGTGCATGGGCAGGGTAAAGGCATCTAGTTCAGTGATGGCGAACCTTTTGAGCTCGGCGTGCCAGCATTTTGAAAAACCCTAACTTAACTCTGGTGCCATGTTACATATAGAAATTTTTTGATATTTGCAACCATAGTAAAACAAAGATTTATATTTTTGATATTTATTTTATATATTTAAATGCCATTTTAACAAAGAAAAATCAACCCAAAAAATGAGTTCGCGTGTCACCTCTGACACGCGTGTTATAGGTTCGCCATCACTGATCTAGGGAATGTGAGCAACCCCTGAATGTGTCTGTTACAGTCACTGATACAGCCTACCCTTCTGTCTCTCTTCATGGTAGACAGCACACTGGAAAGGGAAAAGAAAAACATTCCTTTTCCCCCAAATGGAATGTATAGGATTTAGGAAACTGATCGTAGGAAGGAAAACTCAACTTCCTCCTGGGAAATCAGCTGAGTGATGAGGAGAAAAACCATAAAGGCGTCTGCAGGGCAGCATTCCGTGTGCACTGAAGTAAGTCCACGGTCATTATCAGAAACACAAGCTGTTTGAAGGGAATGTTCATGCAAATGGAGAGAAAGCCAACTGCTTACCCATCAGTCACAGGCCTCAGCACAGGGACCGCTTCGCTGCACACTGGTCTCACCTGGGAAGTTTTAAGAAACACTGATGCCCGGATGTCAGCCCTTGATAATCTGATACAAATGTTCTGCATACTGGGGTTTTTTTTAAAGCTCCCTGGTGATTTTAACATGTCGAGCAGTTTGAGAGCTAATTCTCTAATGCAGAGTTTCCCAAATCTCTGAAAATGGGAAATACCAGGTAAACTTCTTAGAGATACAAACCCTCACGCTGCACTCTAGAGGCACCACATTCTAACCTTTAAAAAGTCCAGGAGCCACAGTGGGGCTGAAGGCCCTGGCTGGTGCTTATTAGATGCTTGTTAGTGACAGGATTCTCTGCCGCTATGGGGTTTTCCTCCAGGAAGGTCTGTATTTCGGGATTGCTGTTTTTCTAAAATCACATAAGTAAATTAAATGAATCCCAAACAGGCAAAGGTTCAGATCCCTGAGGGAGACAAGACAGGGCCAGAAGAAAAGCAGCATGACCTTCATTCTTGAGCGCTTTTAAGTGAAAATGCAGGACTTCTGAATCTTCTCTCCTTCCTCTGATAAACAAGAGGTATCAGTTAGCTTTTGCTGTGTAATGTAGCATCCCAAAGGTAGTGGCTTAAAACAATAACTGTTTATATAGTTCATTTTTTTTTCCCCAACAAGTTGTATTTGTCTGCTGGTCTCAGCTGGGCTCATTCATGAGTTGCTAGTTAGGTGGCCTTGCTTTTGGGAGAGGGCTGGCTATTGGCTGGGGGTGTTGGGGGTGACTGAGCCATGCGTTTCTCATCGTCCAATAGGATAGCCTGGGCTTTCCACTTCATAGGTCTTTAATAGGTTGTGTGTATGCAAGTGTGTGCCCCTTTTACCTAGAATGGTAGTGCATGAAGCCAGAGGTAGAAAACATCCATTCACATCCTATAGGGCACCAAGGTCAAAGCCGTGATGGTGACTCCAAATTTGAGTAATCGCCAAGCCAATATAATGTGCCTCCTGATATATTGCACTTAGAGGAACACAACTTCAACTCAGTAGTATTCCTGCCCCAAATGCATAATTGTGAGGAAATATTAGCCAAACTCAGATTAAGAAACATTCTATAAAATGACTGGCCTATTCTCTTTAAAAACATGTATAAGGATAAGGAAGACAAAGACAGACTAAGCAACTCTTCTAGATTAAAACAGACTAAAAAGGCTTGACAACGAAATGAAATTTGCGATCCTAGATTGTATCCTGGACCATGAGAAAATAGCTCTGATTGATGAAGTCTGAATATGGATTATGAATTTAAACATTGTATCAATGTTTAAATTTTCCTGATTTTGGTAACTGCACAGCAGTTATGTAGGAGAATATCCTTGCTCTTGGAAACACATTCCAAGGTTTTTAGGGACAAAGGGACAGCATATCTACAACTTACTCTCAGATGGTCCCGAAAAGAATTACTGGTACTGACACACATACATACATATTCCATATATTTGTCTCTCTATATAGATATCGATATATATCTATACATATCATATATCTATCTATCTAGAGAAGAAGAATGATAAAGCAAATGGGGCCAAATGAAAACGTGCTGGTGAATCTGGATAAAGGGTTTTATGGGAGTTCCTTACTTAGTCTTACACTTTTCCTGTAACTTTGAAATTATATAAAAATAAGAAACGTCAAAAAAATAAAATGATCTACATTCTCCTAAAAACAGCACAACTATAACAATAACAATGGTGGCAGATGTGTGTGTGTGTGTGTGTGTGTGGAATCCGAGTCATGAAGAGCCAACCTGTGAAGGAAATTCATGATGCCGATCAATGTATGTGAAGATTGATGCCGTTTTAGTGAAACCTGCACGGGATATGGATCACTCGAGTCAAAGTGCCCAAGAGCCCTGCATCCCAGAGCAGATGCCTGAGTCTCGCCTCCGGCCACCTCCCGGTCACCGGGAGAGGCTGTGTAGAGAGGACTGGAGTCTCAGTCCTAATGGCCTGATTGTGAAGAGGCTGCAGGTGGGCCGTTTAGGGGACCCAGGAACGCTGAGGTGGGACTAAGGTCAGAGGGCTGCTCTCCTGGGCACTCAGGGAGAGCTCCCGTTCCCCGCCTTTCATCCTTTAGGAAGAGCATGTAAGCTGCGCCCACATGGTCCTCCGCCTGCTTCGTGGAGCCTTCGTTGACAGGGAAATCTTTGTTGCGGTCAACAGGGAAATCTGTGCTGAAGGAAGGCGGGGTACCCAGCAGAAGCTGAGACAGGTGGTTCCATGTGGTCCCTCGGGAGTGAGTGTCTGTGAGGTCTGGTCCAGCATCCCACCCGGCACAGCATCGTCTCCAAAGGTGGCCTTTCCCCCAATGCTGCTCCATGGGCTGGTTAGCTCTGTGCGTGCCAACTCCGAAAAGGCAGGCGGCTTCCTTATAAAGAGCCCAGAAGGAAAACAGAGCCCGCGGAACATTTAGACAGCTTCCTCCTCTGTTTCTTTTTTGAAATAAAGTCCTTCATGAATGTAGACTTTTCTCATTTTCCTTCCAGTACTTTGTCTCACCGAGAGTGAATTTCCAGTCCTGTGGTGATCTCACTTAAACTAATAAGTGAAGTTATTTTTAACCAACGGGATGTGGATGAAATAAGCTGCCTCCACTCGGGTTCTCTGGCTCTGCTTCTCTTGGCAGTTTGTCTGGGGTCGACGTGTGGGGTCTGGAGTGCACCCACAGGGTTCCACTCTGAGTGTGCTTCTGTCCACCACCTCCCGAGCCAGGCTGGCTGGCTGCGCTTCCCGGCCAGCCCACCTCACCGCCCGCCCCCCCCCACCTTCTGAGCACCGTGTTCTACCTCCCTTGCATATTTACCTATTGCCTATACTTCCCTTAAAAAGAGAAGTGGAATCATTTGCTTCTTTATGTCATCAAGAAGAGAACTGGATGCTCATCTTGAGAGCAATGAGGAACTTTTGAGAGTAACCAATTCTCAGGTCTCCCTGGAGGAGGCCCCTGGCCTCAGGATTGGCTTTGGGGAAAATTATTTGGCTGCAATCAGGCGACGGAAATCAACTGTAGTGCTTTGAACACCTGATAGGATGTATTTAGTTCAGGGTCACCCAAGGGAGTGTGGAAGGTTCTGAGCTTATTACCATTGACCTGACCTTGGCCATTTGTTTATTTGTCGAGGGTAAAGTCCAGTGCTCAGACTTGTGGGTGGCAGATGGGAAGGATAGATAGATGGATGAATGAATGGATGGATGGATGGATGGATGGATAGATAGATAGATAGATAGATAGATAGATAGACAGACAGACAGACAGACAGACAGCTGGATATAGAGGTCTCATCCCCACCCTCAAGGAGTTGACAGTGTAAGTTAGAGTTGAATGTTTTCTGACACAAGGGAGGAGGGTAATTAGGAGACTTCCTGAGTCTGTGCCATTTGAGGTAAAATTTGAAGATTCTGTTTCTGGAAATAATTATTAGGGAAGGGAGGAGAGGACATGGCAGACAGGGAGAACAATGGTTTGGGGAGACTAGCTCTGGGACAGCCATAGTGCTCGTTCCAGGAGAATAGGTTGGATTCAGACCATCCCCAGTGGCTTGAGTAGCTGCTGGGCATGTCTGAGGTGGATTCAGAGGTAGCCTAAATCAGTGGTCGGCAAACTGCGGCTCGTGAGCTACATGCGGCTCTTTGGCCCCTTGAGTGTGGCTCTTCCATAAAATACCACATGCGGGCACACACAT
>NW_006287904.1:2197476-2213537 GCF_000327345.1 Myotis davidii | reverse complement strand
ATAGACCTATGAACCACGAGGTCACGATTCAATTCCCAGTCAGGGCACATGCCCCAGTTGTGGGCTCAATCCCCGGTGGGGGGTGTGCAGGAGGGAGCCGATCAATGACTCTCATCATTGATGTTTTCATCTCTCTCTCCTCCCTTCCTCTCTGAAATCAATAAAGAAATATATATTTTTTAAAAAATAATAATAAATGGAAAATGAGACAGTCTAGGAATTAAGGAAGGAACAAGGAGTCAAGGTCGTGCGATTTCAAATAACTCCTCCCACTAACTCCTCACGCACACCCTGCCGACACCCCCTTCTGCAAGCAAACTTCAGGTCTCTTTCAAGGATGACTCAGCTGGACAAGAACCGCACCTACCATGAGAAGGAGGCGGCCAGGCACAGCGGCCTCAGGTGGCGGGGCGCAGAGCACTGGATGAGCCGGATGCCGTCCAGGACGCGGACTGCTGCTGCCTCTCTGCAGCCGGGCCTGACCCCGCGTCACCCCACATGGCTGCCTGGATGCACGAGGCAATCCCGGAGGACTTTCTGCACCAGAAGAAGGAGATGCCGGCAGATGAAGGCCTTCAGAAGCAGCGGGTGCCCGGCGGGAGGAGCACAAAGAGCCGCAGCGCTGGAGGCGGCCATGGTGAGCCGGGGCCTCCAGCCCTTCACGCCCAAGTCTTCCTGGGGGACCCGTCCAGATGTTGCCCAACCCGGGCCCAGCGCTGGCCCCGCAGGCAACGACAAGGACAAGGACAAGATGCTGCCCAGCTTCTGGGGCCCGTCGCTGGCCTTGTGATCACCTGGAAGGCCCGGAGAGGTGGATTCGACAAGCGCAGAGACCAAGACATAATGAAGTTGGAGGCAGAGAAGGCACGGCCTGTGCTGCAGGCCTGAGAGCGCGGAAGACCCAATGAAGGACTTGGAAGCACAAAAAAGAAAAATGGAAAGTCAGTCATTGTTCATTAATACTATTTGTTTGAAAGACAAGAGCTTTGCCCAGCCGGCGTGGTTCAGTGGTCAAGCGTCGACCTATAAAACAGGAGGTCAAGGTTCCATTCCCCATCAGGGCACATGCCTGGGTTGTGGGCTCCATCCCCAGTAGGAGGCAGCCAATCAATGATTCTCTCTCATCATTGATGTTTCTATCTCTCCCTCTCCCTACCTCTCTGAAATCAATATATATATTTTAAACGAGAGATAAGATCTCTTATAAAATCTCATCCCTTGAAAGGGAAAATAATAGAGATTGCTCTTCCCATGGAAACCCAGCTCTTGAGACTCCCCAAACTCTAATCACTATCTGTGGAATAAACTGACTATAACAGTGAAAACGGCCCAAATGCAAGTTTCCCTAAAGAGGAGAATAGGGCCCAGGTATACAGACAGCTGTTTTCCATCACTCCCTCGTGAAGTTAAAGGTGGGAAGGTTCCTGAAAGGAACTAATTCAAGTTGCACCTGGCCTTGGGTGGTGGTTTTGGCACTCAGGTGGTGGTGCTAAGGCATGGGATTGGTATCTTGGAGCGCCCGAAGTCACACCACCTAAGAAGCGGAGTGTTTCCTGTCTCCAGCATTTGTGGGAAATCCAGAAACACAGGGTATGTGTGGCCAGCCTCAGGAGCATTGCTGTGGTTTTTCGGACCAGAATCTAGCCCCTGCCATTCTGGAAATGACATCTGAGGGAGAAGGTCCCAGGAGCCTGCTAAGGTGTAGATTTGGCCAGAAGTTCTCCTTGACTCTGTTACTCTGCTCCTGGCTTTTCTCCCAAAGAGTTGGTGTTGTGCCCCACAGATAGAGGATGGAAGTGTTGACTAGTCCTTTGAGAGTGAGTGTTTGATGAAGAACCTACCGTTTCCTAAACCGGATCTGGTATGAGGAGAAAAGACTGGGACGTCCAGCGTGAGCTGTAGGTGGCCAAGGATGTTGGAGAGAGAGACAGAGCCTTTTGCCTCTGAGACACCAACTGGCCTTTGGCGCAAATTTATTTGACTGAGGCTCATGAACTTGGTCCATTCTTCTCAGAATGCCCTGCTCGGACCAAAGTGGACCCAAGGATGATGCCTCTCTGCTCAGTGGGGTGCCCCCGGCTTCGTGGCCATGTTCAGATGGCAGCCTGTTCCTCCTTGCCACATGGAGGGGATAAACAGCTGATCTGCTAGGCGACGGTCAAGGCAGTTTTGGTTAAAACACAACATTCTGTGCTGACTTCCTAAAGCACAACCACACCCTCCTTCATTCAAAATCCCTCCAGTTAAACAACATGCGGAGCAATGGCTCTCTGAGAAAATGCCACCCAAACCACAAGCTGTGAGGCCAATCAGGTGGCTTGCAGCACAAGTCATTTTCTATTTTCATCCTTTCTTAGTATGTCTTCCTTTGAGCAATAGGCTGCTTAGGTAACTCGACTGCATAAGGACTAAAGGCTTTCCTTTCCAACAGATAAAAGCCAGAAGAGGAAATTTGAACTTAATATTATTTCCTTTTTTGAAAAAGGTCTCAGTGCATCACTTTGATGCAGCCATTCCACGCCTAGAAGTTTTTTTCCTAATGAAATAAGATATGTACAAAAATGTCCATCTGAGCTGCCCATTGTAGCATTGTTTATAACAGTGAAAACTTGGGACCAACAGAAATGTCAGTGTAATGATTAAATAATGTGTGTGGTAATGTAGCCTTTCAAAAGACTGAGGTAGTTTGTAGTTCTCATGTGGAAAGGCCGCTAAAATATTAGAGCGAAAATGACTTTGAGTTTCTGGTCTAGCCTGTAAGGAAAGAAATGGAATCAATAATTAATAACCTTCTAAAACAGAGTGAGTTCACTGGTGAATTCTACCGAATATTGAAGGAAGAAATTACGCCATTTCTCTACAATCTCTTCCAGAAATTGGAAGCAGAGGGAACACTTCCTAACTCATTCTACGAGGCCAGCATAACCCTAAGCTCAAAGTGAGAGAAAGACATTATAAGAAAAGTGTAGACCAATACAAGTTAGCATAGATACAAAAGTCCCCCTCCACAAAATATTAGCAATTTGAATCCAACAATATAAAAAAGATGCATAGACCACAGCCGAGTGGGACTTAACCCAGGGGTGCAAGGCTGGTTCAACATGTTAAAAAATCAGCCAAAACTGGTTTGGCTCAGTGGATAGAGCGTCGGCCTGCGGACTGAAGGGTCCCGGGTTCAATTCCGGTTAAGGGCATGTACCTGGGTTGCGGGCACATCCCCAGTAGGAGATGTGCAAGAGGCAGCTGATCGATGTTTCTCTCTCATCGATGTTTCTAGCTCTCTATCTCTCTTCCTTCCTCTCTGTAAAAAATCAATAAAATATATTTAAAAATATCAATTAATGTCATCCATCACATAAACGGGCCAAGGAAGATTGATAGATGCAGAAAAAGCATTTGACAAAATCCAACATCCATTATGATAAAACAGCCAACTAGGAATAGAAGTTATCAACTTCAATTTGATAAAGAATATTTACCAAAACAAACAAACAAACAAACAAGAACTATAGCTGTGATTATTGAAGGAGCATATGAAGTATTTGTTGAATGAAAGGGAAGGGATGAGACTTTGCTTTCTAACTGTTTTAGCAACTCTGCAAGGGGGGGGGGGGGGGGGCGTTGAAGCTTACCCACTAAGACTTTTTTATATTTTAAATGGGATTGATTCTATCTGTAAGTACTAGAGAATGCCCACTGGCCACTTTGGGGTTGGAAGTCTGACCTGGTTGGCTCAGGCCCCAACTTTGTAACCATTAACCTCTTCCCTCAATTAACATCAATGAACCTGTCATTTCCCACGATGGGGCTGTGTTTAGATCTGTCCTATGGATCTCTGAGCCCGAGGGTCTTGCCTGAGCTGGGCGTGGCAGCTCCCGCTGATGTGGAAGGAGGAAGGTTTGGGCCTCCCCTCCTCACCTTCTGGATTCCCTCACTGGCTGAAGCCAAGGGTGAGTCCCTTAGCGGCTGCCTCACAACCAACCACAGATTTTTCAAAAGCAATTCACAAGTTTTAATACAAAGCAGTCTACATTCATTTCTAAAAGGCTTGTTTCCAGGGGGGAAAAAATTTAAAAAATATATACACTAGTGTCGATGAAAGAATATCCATCCTATGGAAGCGTTTATAAGAGTTTATTTGAGCCAAATTTTTGAGGATATGCCCCAAAGCAAGATCTCAATGGATTGAGAAAATGCTCAGGAGAATAGCGGCTTATTTTACACATTAGAATCAAAGGAGGAGGCATAAAGAGAGCCATGTGAAATTCAAGAGTGGTAGAGTAAGACGGCAGGAGAAAGCCAACTGGGGAAATCTCTAGAACTGGGTAAAAAGCAGAATGGAGAGACACATACTTCTTTTACATTGGAGGGTTCAGCGTAGTTAATAAGAACATTTACAGCACATAGCGATGGCATGCAGGGAACATGCTAACAGTGAGGGGTTCTCTGAGCTGGTGGCCTTGTGCTCTGATGCCTGTGGCTGTGCCTCAAAGGGGCCTAGAAGAGAAAACTGACATTTCAAAGGTACGTTATCCTCGATGCGTAAGAACAGTGGACAGGGCTCACTTTAGGTAAAGACGGAGCTTTGCTAAGGAAGCTGTGGGCCTGGGACCTGCCTGCCCTCCACAGCCTGCCCAGTTAGGGATTTAGGATCAGAACATCCTGTGTGGTTACTTTTGGTCACGAAGTCTGTAAGGCCTGCCACCTGGGCTGCCCCTGAGCTTGCCAGGTTTATTGCATAGTCCCTTTTGCAATCACGCCAGTAAAAACCTCACGGGAGAACTAGGGCAGGGAGTTAAAAGGAGATATGGGCTGTGTCCCCCAAGACTGACTCTGGGGCCAGCTTGAGGGCAGGCATGGGCAGAAGTCCCAGGGCCAGGTGGGGACTCTTCTCCATGTTCAGATCCAAGAGTAAGGCTCCCCCACAGAGAGAACCCAAATGGAAGCTGCATATTGGGTGATAACTATGTGTGGGTGTAGGTTTGTCAGTTGTAACAAATGTATCACTCAGTATGGGGTGTTGATAGCAGTGAGGCTGTGCATGTGTAAGGGTAGCGACATAGGAACTATCTGTACTTGCTGTTCAGTTTTGCTGGGAACCTAAAAATGCTATAAAAATAGTTTGTTTTTGCCGAAGCCAGTTTGGCTCGGTGGATAGAGCGTCGGCCTGCGGACTGAAGGGTCCCGGGTTCGATTCCGGTGAAGGGCGTGTGCCTGGGTTGCGGGCACATCCCCAGTGGGAGATGTGCGGGAGGCGGCTGATCGATGTTTCTCTCTCATCGATGTTTCTGGCTCTCTGTCCCTCTCCCCTCCTCTCTGTGGAAAATCAGTAAAATATATATTAAAAAAATAGTTTGTTTTTAAAAATGTATGTTCTCAGTAACCCATATATGATCACATTTATGTTAAAAACCACACACACACACACAACTATATCTATCTATCCGTGTGTGTGTGTGTGTGTGTGTGTGTGTCTGCATGTATTTGTATATACCAACTGATCCCAGTGTTGCCATCAGGGCTGAGGTTGGAGGACTAGAGAGGCATCCTTGCTGTACTCTATAGTCTGTAACATCCTAGCTTTTGACAACTGAGAACCTACTCACTTATGTAAATAAGGCCAAAAAGGGGAGTGTGGCCCTAGCCAGTTTGGTTCCATGGATAGAGCGTCGGCCTGCAGACTGAAAGGTCCAGGGTTCAATGCTGGTCAAGGGCACATGCCTGGGTTGTGGGCTTGATCCTCAGTGTGGGGTGTGCAGGAGGCAGCCAATCAATGATTCTCTCTCATCATTAATATTTCTCTCTCCCTTCCTCTCTGAAGTCAATAAAAAAAGGGGGGGGGCGCTGCTCATCTCTGGTTCCCCCTTTCAAGGGGACATTACAGGGTAATGTTGCCTGGAATATAAACTGCATAGATGTATTACTGAGAACATACATATTTTAAAAGGACAATTATTCATTCAACAAATATTTTTGAGTGCCTCGTCTGTGCCAGGCGTTCTGCCAGGCCCTGGGATGCCAGCATGTTGGGGAACCAGCACCCGTGATCCCAGTTCAGGGTGCAGGCAGCACTCAGGGAGGGGGAGAGTTGTCTTTTAAGTTTGTTTTCTCCCAAACTGCACAAGGTCTGCATTGTTTGGGAAAGCTAACTGTGATTCCTCCTCCCCAGAGAAGCCGTGTGGAGACCCGCCTTCGTTCCCACACACCATCCTGCAGGGACGCACCGGCCTGGAGATGGGGGATGAGCTGCTGTACGTGTGCGCCCCAGGCCACGTCACGGGCCACCGAGAGAGCGCCTTCACCTTGCTGTGCAACAGCTGTGGGGAGTGGTACGGCCTGGTGCAGGCCTGCGGGAAAGGTAAGCCGCCCTGGGCCGGCCGCCTCCACCTGCCCTGACATGGTGGAGTAATATTTTTTTTAAATTATTGCCTACTTTGCTACTTCTCATATTTTCTGTGAACCATTACATTTTTTTCCTAGTCATTGGCAGACTGATACTTTAGTAAAATGAAATAATATAAAACTAAATTAAACAAAGATATTCAAAATAGGAGCTCAATTTTTTTGTTAAATTAAAAGAATAAAATTCACCTGTCATGTTGTTTAAAAAGCCTCTAGAAACTTCCTCTCGGTGTACCTACTTGCCTTGTTGCATACCAGTAACAAAAGGGATACCGACTGGGACAAGTTCTAGAAGCATGAGTGGAGCAATCTTCTAGCACTTTCCTTTGTGTCAGTTCGGATCGTTCACCTGTCTCAGAAAACCAGGCAGCAGGCCCAGCCCAAGTTCCTGTTTGTTGCATCACCTCAAAGCGCACCCATACTCACCGCAAGATGGTTCATGAGCTGGCTTTCTCCTGCTCAGGCACCGAAGCCACACCATCCCGAGCCACACCTACCAGCCAAGTGACATGCTTACTGGCCCCAGTAGAGCAAGAACTAAATGCGGGTTTTGTGTGTCTGAAATGGTGTTTATTTTCTCACTGCAAAGCAGAGCTGTTAGAGCTTTCAGCTGCTGGGCAGGAATCTTGGTTTCTACACTTGGCTGAGTATACAGACCGTTACAGTTTTCAATACTCTGTAGGTTTAATAGTTAATGTCTTCGTGTCATTATAAGTGTGTGTGTGCGTGTGTGTGTGACAAGTATATCCTCACCAGGTATTTCACTCCCTTTTGCATGCATTTTTCCAGTGAACATCACCTTGTTTAAGGGAACTGTTTGAAATTGGAGAAAAGTCATCTTAGGAGAGTGGGTCACACAAGGGTTTTGGAGTTGGACTCACCTGGGTTCGGATAACAACATTCCTGGTACCGGCCGATTGGCTGTTCCTTCATTCACTCACCCTACATCCCTCCGCTTGGCCAGAGTCCTCGTCGCTGTGTATGCAAAGTTGGGCAAAAGTGCCCAACCCTAAAGAAAACTCTAGTCACCGGCTGCCTCAGAGGAGACAAATGATGAAGTAGAAGGGAGGGGAGGTGTCGCAGAAGGCGACATTTTTAAAGGCAGTGTGTGTTTGCAGATGGGAGAAGTGCTCAACGACCTTTGGCGTCACAGTCTGAGAAGGTCCGGGCGACCTGGTATTTCCAGTGAGTGTATGGGGAGCGGGCCACACTGCCGTGACAAAGGCTCCCAAAGGCCTTTAAGATCTTCCACCCCAAACCCCATAGCTTCTGCTTGCACTTCCTAGTCTGTAGATCAGGAAAGTGAGTGACCCCTCACCCGACCAGCCCCCTGCCTCTGAGCTCAACAGCAGATAGGCGGCCGCTTCCTCCCCAGGCCTGTCGCAGCTGTGGAAGCGGGCACCTTCCCCAGTGAGGCCCTGAGAAAAGAGTGGTCGTCAACCAGGCCAGACGCGCCCTGGCCGTCTCTGTCCTAGGCCTTGGTTGGGACTCTGTCCAGTGGGCTGACCTCTCCCAGATTCTGTTCTTTAACAGCTCTGTTGACGTGTAATTGGCATCCAGTAGACTGTACCCATTTAAAGTACAGACGTCTCTGAGCTGTCACAGGTGTGTGACCCAGGGAACCACCACCACAACCAAAACAAAGACCATCCCCATCCTCCCTGGGCCTCCTGTGCCCCTTTCTCAGAGAGGAGCCTTATGCACTGGACTTCTCCTTTAATCTTCACAAGTAGAAACGGCCTGTTCCAATGTACAGATGGGGAAACCGAGGCACCGGAAGGTTTAGTGATTTGCCTGCGTCACATAGCCAGAGAGAAGCAGAGCCAAGACAGAAAGCCAGGCAGGTCTCACTCCACCATCTGTATCGTGTCTGTGCTTCCGCCAGGGCGTCTAAACCTCAGCTCGTCCTGCAAACGGGTTGTTCCAACACTCAGAGAGTTCCTCTGCTTTTTCTGTCATTTCTAAAGCCTTTCTTTTGTTTCCTTAAATTACCTTCCGTTTCTATTTTTCTTCTTCTCTGGGACTTGACTTCCTTTACAGAATAAAACAGGAGACTCGAGCTGAATTCAGACTTTCCTTGTCAATATTGCCATATTTGTTCAGAGCTTCATCGAGCCAGTGGTTATTTCTGGCTTGTCTGGTTGTCTTTTTCAAAATTACTATTTTTAAAGGCTGTGTAGCCAAGACCAGAGAGAGAGAGAAAAAAAAAAGAAGGTCCGTGTGGGCTTCCAGAAATGCAACAGCATGAAAAAAGATGACCGGCCCTCGGACCTGGATGCCAGGCTTCTGGCTCCGGCCTTGTGTACTTCACCCTTGACCCTGTCACGCCCGGATAAACAACTCGGGCAGCGCACAAGTGAGCTTCTCCTCTTACCCCGGAGCTCTATCTCTCTGTGGTCCTCTGTTTTCCTAAAGGTAGAAACACACAGGGAACGGCCTGGTTTTTGCCAAGGGAACCCACCAAGTTTACATTTCCTGGACCTGTTGGTCTAACTCACAAGGCCCCTTGTTGTGTTCGCACAGGTTTCAGGGAGAGGGAGGGGAGGGGAGGGGGGAGGAGGGCTGGAAGGGATCTCTGGAGGATGAAGGAGAGTGGGAACCCAGGAAAGCAAGGGGAGCAGAGAAAAAAAGCACCTCAACTGGCAAGGAGCTGGGCTCCTGCATCTGGTGGATGGAGCGTCATTGTTGGTTGAAATTCAGTAACAAACTTGACTGTCGCTCATGAGGAGAAAAACAGGCTTGGGACACTTTTTCATGAGCAGGCTATTTATAAACACTCGGTGTCCTCGTCTTCATTTGAGGTTTGGGGAAAACTGACATAGTGAGAGCCTGTTTCTGAGCCAGAACCTTGACTTGTGAGACTTGACTTGGAGAGATCAGAAGAGCTTCGCTCGGGGCCCAGGGCTGCCATCCAGAGATGCTTTTGGCTCAGGGAGCTGTGGAGGCAAAACCTCCAGACAACAGACAAACATACACACACTCTGAGCTCAGACTGACTATCAGGGTCCAGGCCAAGGCAGGCCTCCCCACAGCCAGTGGGCTGACCTTTCCCAGATTCTCAGCTCTAACCTTATATGTTAGGCCAGTGTTTCCTGCCCATATTCCAGGTACCTTCTGACTCTGGCGTATTTAGGGTCATGGGGTGGGTGTCCTGCGAGAAGGAATTTAGCAGGCAGGGATTCTGTTCAAAACTAGGGGTCCTTTACTATTCTTTGCTACTATCACAAAGAAAATAACGCCCTGGCGACTGAATCAAGCTGTATCAAAACTCATGCACTTCTTCACTCACTCATTTATTCATTCAGCAGACAGGTCTGGAGTGTCTGCTACGTGCCAAGCACCAGGCTGTGTGCTGGGAACACAAGGCAGGGGGGACATGTCGCTGTTCTCAGAGTTCCCCGGGCAGGGGAGCTGGGCAGGTGTGCAGTGAGAACAGGGTGGCGTGTCAAGTGGCAGGTCACTGGCAGCACAGATGGGTACTGTCCCCATAGTTCCGGTGAGTAACACATTCCTTCCAAGTGAGACCATTTAAGGTCTATGTGTCAAGCATCAAGGTCGAGTTTGGTTTTACCCTGTCCGTGTAAAAGTAAGAAGTGTCTCTGAAATATTCTTAGCCAATCCCCATATCATAAATACCTTTCATTTCACCCATGACGGCCCTTGCTTTTGGTTATTATTGTAGTTATCAGGCCACTATGGTCACCAATAGAAAGCCATTTTAGATATTCAGGGTGCTAATTAGCAAAGCAATGGTTTTGATCAAGATACAGGTAATAGCCCTGGCCAGTTTGGCTCAGTGAATAGAGTGTTGGCCTGCAGACTGAAAGGTTCCGGGTTCAATTCTGGTCAGGGGCACAGGCTTGGGTTGTGAGCTTGATCCCCAGTAGATGGCATGCAGGAGGCAGCCGATCAATGGTTCTCTCTCATCGTTGATGTTTCTATCTCTCTCTCCCTTTCCTTTCCTCTCGGAAATCAATAAAAACATTTAAAAAAAAAATACAGGTAATAGAAGCACTTATAGTAGCCACATCTAGAGAACATGTTTCCTGATGCAATGCTGTCCGCTCCTCAATTGTAAATTCTTATTTGGTAGCAACTGGTTTACAGCTTAATGGCAGTAACACGCACAATATCACACAGTGGATTCTTGAAACATTTCCAAGTACAAAACATCCTAAGAAAAATGAATGCCTACTATCGTTATAATTGAATGACATCTTAACAAAGTATAATATTGTTGAATTTCCTTTCCCTCGAAGATTACAGGCATTGTTCTTCTGTCTTCTATTGAATGCTGAGGAGAAATTATAGGCACGCCTGATTTAATTTTTGTTCTTGCTCATGATTTGCCTTTTCTGCCTGGTTATCAGTTGAATTATTCCTTTAAACTTGGGCATTCAGTAGCTAAATTCTGTGTCCGTTTTTGATCGTTTGTTTAAATTTTTAAGAGTAACATAAATATAGAATGTTTCAAAAATCAAAGGTTATAGAGCTCATCGAATTATATCATAAACACATCCATATAAAAGAAATGGTAAAATAGGCCCCACTTTTTAAAAAAGGTATTCTTATTGATTTCAGAGAGGAAGGGAGAGGGGGAGAGAGATAGAAACATCAATGATAACAGAGAATCATTGATCGGCTGCCTCCTGCATGCCCCCTACTGGGGATCGAGCCTGCAACCCAGGCATGTGCCCTTGACCGGAATCAAACCCAGAACCTTCAGTCCACAGGCCGATGCTCTATCCACTGAGCCAAACGGGCGAGGGCAGGCCCCACTTCTTGAAGGCCAGAGCTACACAATCACATTGCAAAAGGACTTAATGTGGGGGAGAGCGGAGAATTGTGGCCATTTTTTAAATCAGTCTACCATAACCAGTCAGAGAAACCACATGAAACAATCCAACCACATTATCTTCAAGTCAAAGACTTAAGTCGTGGCTTTGACTCCCCTTCTGGATTCAGGATGACTTGTTATATATACACTGGTAAATCTTAGAGAAAAGTTTTGTCATAGTGGCTTTTGTTTTTTGTTTTTTTTGCTGTGTTTTTAAGAAAGGAAGGTACTTCCATGCAAACCCTCATGTTTGCTCAGCAGGATGGTAAGAACGTGTGCACAACAAAGCTTTGCAACTCCACCTGACAGTCTCCAGAGCAGGGATTCTGAACCACATGGTCCATGGGGACAGGGACTGTTTGTCCTATTCACCAGTGACTCCGTGTCCCATCAGACACACAGTGGGCACTCAGTGTTGGAAGAGGGAGTAGATGGATGCAGTGCTGGAAGGATGGTGGCACTGAGAACGAGGCAGTGACACACAGTGAGTGTGCAGGAGGGCAGCCTGACCGAGCCCTGGGACCCGCATTTGAATTCTATGAGACCTAAGAACGGTTCAGCCATCTGCGGTGGCTTTTGTCTGGGGATGGTGAACGGGACATCATGGGGTGGAAGGATTTCCTGAAATGATAATGGGGCTCTTTTTTTTTTTTTTTAGCATAAAACATACATGCATTTTACATTGATCAGAGGTGTTTGCTCTTTAGCCACTGTTTCTTTTTTTGACTGAGGACACAAGTGAATGGGCTTAAAGTTCAGGAGCAGATTAGAAAGGATTTTAAATGTTGTTTATAACTCTGCAAGTCATGCAACAAGCACTATGGAGTCTTATCAGTGTCATGAACCTGACAAGCTCAGGAAGGGGGGTAGGGTGGTACATGGCAGGCCTAACAAGCTCCGTGACCAAAAGTAAGCAACCACACAGGGTGTTCTGATCATAAATCCCTAACTGGGCAGGTCGTGGTGGGTAGTCACCTGCCAGGCCTACAGCCTCCCTAGCAAAGGTCAGTCTTGCCCTTAAGTGAGCCCTGTACCTGTTTCTTGTGCATCGAGGATAACATACCTTTGAAATGACAGAGTGGTTTTCTTATCTGGACCCCTCAGGGCACAAGAGCAGGCACCGGAGCACAGACCCCTCACTGTTATCTTGTTTCCCCCGCATACCATCTCTACCTGCAGTAAATGTTAGTTATTAGCTAAGGAAGCACTTCTCCATTTTACTTTTTATCCAATTCTAGAGATTTCCCTGCTTTGCTTTCTCCAGCCTCCTTAATCTGCCACCGATGGGTTTCAGTAACCCTCTCCAAGCCTTCTCCTCTGATCCTAAAGTGTAAAATGAGCTGCAAAACTGCCATTCTCTGGGCCATCTTCTCAGCCTGTTGAGATCTTGCTTCTGGGCATGTCCTCAAAAAGTTGGCTCAAATAGCCCCTTATGAAACTTTTCTATAGGTTTGGGCATTCTTCTGTGGACATTTGAAATAAGCCAAATGCCCACGAATCCGGTCTCGGAGCCGGGGAACGTGCCACACGATGCCTCAGCATCCCCCCCAGACCTTGGTTCTGAAGCTCCTTACACTCTGTGCTTTCCAAGGCGCAAAGCAAAGTGGGAAAAACTAAGATCTGTTTCTGCCCACAGAACACTTTTGACACCAAAAATGTGCATCTGAGGGGGATGGGTGGGGTCTCGCACTAACAACCAATTCTCCAAGTCTCCCGGCAGTAGCTGGGTGTCCTACAACTGAATTGAATTCTAACATTAACTACCCAGAGTTAGTGCCAACCCCATGGGTTAAGGGCTCAGTCCCACAAAATCCCCGTCCCCCCCTCCCCCCCGCCCGACTTCAGACATCAACCGCAAGTCCAGGGCCTCCCATATTGCTGACTGACTGGCTCTAAATTGCGGGTTCTCACCACCCCCTCCTCAGGCTCCATAATTTGCTAGCACGGCTCACAGAACAATGGCCAGCTTATTAGAAAGGATACAGAGGAAGAGGTGCACAGGGAGAGGTCTGGATGGATCCGGAGCACAGGAGCTCCTGTCCCTGTGAAGCTGGGGTGAGTCACCCTCCTGGCACATGGACGCATTCACCAACCTGGAGCTCTCCCAACCCTGTGGTTTCTGGGTTTCCATGGAAGTTTCATTACATAGGCATGATGGATGAAATCGCGGCCATTGGGAGTGAACTCAGTCTCCAGCTCCTCCTTCCTCCCTCTTCCCTCCTCCCTCCTCCCTCCTCCCCAGAGATTAGGGAATGGAGCTGATAGTTCCAACCCTCTAATCACATGGTTGGTTCCTCTGACAACCAGCCCTCCACCATCCTGAAGCTACTGAGGGACTCACCAAGTCACCTCATTAACATACTAGTAAACTTCTCCATGGTGAAGAAGCTTGCTATTAATAACAGTTGTTCTTATCACCCTTATCCCTCAGGAAATTCCAAGGGTTTTAGGGGCCCTATGCCAGGAACCAGGGGCAAAGACACATCTATATTTCTTATATCCCAATATCCAGGGAGGGTGTCTGTTGTAATAGTTAAGTATGTCTTCCTGTAGAATTTGACTTGAAAAGACCACCGAGAATGGGGAAAGCCCAGCAGGCTGCTCTCCTGAGGACACAGCGTCCTGAGCCTTCCTGAGCCGCTGGCCTTACTTTCTGGGCCTCCTGACTGTGGGGCCTCCGTTCATGGCTACTCAGCTGGATTCAGAATACTTCACAGCGTAGTCTTACAAAGAGCAAATCAAAAGGCACCTTTTCACTTAATTATAGCATACACATTACAAGGGAATGATCAATAAATTATCAGAAAAGAAACAAGAAATGTTAGCCACCACACAGGTCAAGAAGTAGAATGAATGTTGCCAGTAACCCCAAAGCCCTGCTTATGCCCAGACTCAGTCGTCACCCCTCTCTCCTATACCACCTTCCTGACTTTTAACATCATAGGGTAGTTTTGCCCGTTTTTGAACTTTATGTAAATAGAATCACCCAGAATGTGTTCTTTTGTGCCTGGCTTCTTATGTCCAACATCGCGGCTGAGAGAGTCATCCGTGCCCTTGTGGGAGTGGTGGTTGGTTCATGTTCATTGTGTGAATAAAGGGTGGGGCAAAAGTAGGTCTACAGTGGTGAGTACGCAAAACAGAGTTTTGTATTCTTGTGTTAGTTTCCATGCAAACAACTGCGAGCCTACTTTTGTCCCACCCTTACACAAGGGGACGTTTGAATTGTTCCCGGGTTTTGGTTATTATGCACATTCTGGTGCCTGTCTTTCGTGCCCATGTGCACACACTGTTGAGTGTACATTCAGTAGTGGAATTGCTGTGCCACAGAGCACACACATGTTCAATTTCGGCAGCAATACCTGGGCAGTTTTCCATAATAATTGTTCCAATTCCCACTCCCACTGACGGTGCTGCACATCCATGTGAACACTCGACATTGTCAGCCTGCTGCATTTTAGCCATTCTGGTGCTATGTAATGGATCTCATTACGGCCGTAATTAGCATTTCTCTATTCTGATTGAGGTTGAGTGTCTTTACACATTTAATGTCTATTTAGATTTCTTTTTTTGTGCCAATTCAAGTATCTTGCCAACTTTGCGAAGGTTTCTCTGTCCATTTATTATACATTTGTAGGAACTCTTTATAAATTCTGGATACAAACCTTTGAGGATTATATGTATTACAAATATCTTCAACTCTGTGGCTTGCCTTTTGACTCCCTTCCTGGTGGCTTTGATGAACAAGAAGTTCATAATGTTAATGTAATCCTGTTATAATTTTGGGGCCAATACCACAGTCTTAAAAAGTACTCCAGTTTTATAGTAAACCTGGAAATCTTGTAGTGTACATCCTCCAGCTTTTCTCTTCTTTTTCAAGAATACCTTGTCGATTCTTGGCCCTTTGCATTTCCATAAATTTTAATATCAGCTTGTCAAGTGTCTCAGATTTGTTAGGATTGTATTAAATCTAGATAGATCAATTTGGACAGACTGGATAACGCTTTGAGCCTTCCATTACATGAACATGGTCCATCCCTTCATTTATTTGTCTTCTTTAATTTTTCTCAGCAATATTTTGTGCCATTAGAAATATTGCACATCTTTTGTTAGATTTATTCTTAGGTGTTTGATTTTTTTTAATGCTATGGCAAGTGGCATCTTTTTACATTTTTGTTTTCTGTTCATTGATGGTAGATAGAAATACAATTGATATTTTACATGGACTATAGACCCAGTGTTCTTGATAGTTACATATTAATTATAACAGCTTTTATATGTAGACTAGAGGCTCCATGCATGAAATTCGTGCAAGGGGCTCAGCCCTCACAGCCCAGGCTTCGTCCAGGTTGTCCGGAAGGTCGTTCAGCTGTCCAGTCTAATTAGCATATTACACTTTTATTATTATAGATTCTTTGGGTTAATCTGTCATACACAGTCATATCATCTGTGAGTGACAGTTTTATTTCATCTGTTTTGGTCCCTATTCTTTTTATTTCCCTTTCTTGCGTTCTACACCAGCTCTGTGAACTTGGACCTAACACAGTTTTCCTTCCCTCTCCTTCCAGATGAGGCTGAGGCACATATTGACTATGAAGATAATTTCCCTGATGACAGGTCTGTGTCATTCCGGGAGCTCAGGGAGGATGCCCGGACAGAGGCCGAGGAGGACAGGGGTCAAGGAGAAGCCCCCGAGGAGGCCCCAAAACAGGACCGCCTGGTCTCCATTTCTGCGGGCAGAGAAAACATAGCCCAGGATACAGCCTTTGCGCCAACGACAGGCTTGCCCAGCACTGGGAGCAGCGTTCCCACAGGCCTGCCAGGA
>NW_006287904.1:2187414-2197433 GCF_000327345.1 Myotis davidii | reverse complement strand
CTTCCATAAGCTTGAGCTGGACAAGGAGATGGATGATGACACCAAAAAGCCGCTTCCTGCTGGAGACAACCACAGTGGCATAACGTTGGCCCCAGGTGAACCTGAAACCAAGGCGACCTATAGCAGCACTGGTGGACCCTCGGGGCCATATGTAGGCAGGAATGACAGCAAGGCAGGGGACCCGATGGTGAGCAGCAGCGACGAGTCCTGGTTAGACGGCTACCCTGTGACTGATGGGGCGTGGAGGAAGACAGAGGCAGAAGAGGAGGAAGTAGAAGAAGACGGGGACAAGGGAGATGGGTCAGTAGGGCTGGAAGAATGTGCTCTCTTTACTTCCCATCAGCCCATTCTTGTGGAAGTTAATAAGCCCAGGAGTACCACCTTCACACCAAATGAGGCCACGACCCACAGTTCAGTTCTTCCAACTCAAACACTAGATGCAGAAGCTTCTGCTCTCCGACCCAAGAGTGTGTCTGAAACCGAGGGTCCCAGCAAGGGAGATGGTGGCTTGACCAGGTACCAGTCAACTGCCCCTTGGAGGTTTGCCATAGAGAAGTCTCCTGTGGCCACCTCACCCTATGAACTCACCAGCTCTACTCTGGAGACAGTAACAACTGCTGTCCCAAAGATGCCCAACCACATTCCCTCAACGACCATGGCAGCCACCCAGGTCCCCATGGAAACCACGGCTCCCGAGGTCCAGGATAACTTCCCATACCTGCTGTCAGAGGACTTCTTGGGACAGGAAGGCCCTGGTCCAGGTGCAACTGAGGAGCTTCTTCCAACCATGGAGCCATGTGTAGGAGACGAGTGTCCCAGCTTCAGCAGAGGCCCCATCATCGCCACGGTCGTCACCGTCCTGTGCCTGCTGCTGCTCCTGGCAGGCGTGGCGGCCGTGTGGGGCTACCGCAGGTGCCAGCACAAGAGCTCCGTGTACAAGCTGAACGTTGGCCAGCGGCAGGCTAGGCACTACCAGCAGCAGATTGAGATGGAGAAGGTCTAGCCACCTTCAGCGTGGGCTCTCCCTAAGCCACTCGGTAGGAAAACGAACTGTGATACATCACATTGGTAAACACTGATCGTTCACGAGAGCATGAAACGGGTGGACGAGGGCTTGCCTTTTGCTCTCAGGTCTTTGTGTTCTAAGCTGAGAAGTAATCTCTGAGGTACCTGGCAGGACAGCTTTGATGGTGTCATCACACATGTCAGTATCTCCTCAGCCATCTGCCCTGGAATGAATCGCACTCATCCCCAGACCTGAGCTTGGGCCCTAATTCCACCACGAGATCAAAACTCACCTCTTGCTTCATCATACTATTGTCTTCTTTTCTTCTTAAGAAATAAAATGACTGCCTCCATGACCTGACATTTTTGCAATAGGTATAATAAATGGAGTATTTGAGAGCAGTGTTATTTAGGATACAGATATTTAAGTGTTGGGAATGGGAGCAGCGGTTCTCAACTTTCCTAATGCCGCGACCCTTTAATACAGTTCCTCATGTTGTGGTGACCCCAAACCATAAAATTATTTTCGTTACTACTTCATAACTGTAATTTTGCTACTGTTATGAATCGTAATGTAAATATCTGATATGCTATATGTTTTTTCCAATGGTTGCGACCCACAGGTTGAGAACCGCTGGAATAATGGGTTATTTCCTTTTAATGTGATGTTGCTGAAGGCAAATGAGCTAAGAACCAGGACATAGTCTGGAAGCTTTGAGACTTCTTTTTAATTGTTTGTTGAAATTGGAGAGAAGTTAAGACTGACATTTTTGGGGGGATGGGGGAGGGCAAGGTGAGGAGTGGCCGGACACACATCCACGGCTGTTCCCTCCATTCTGTGGGATAGCCCATCGTTTTTTAAAATATAAGGTCAGCTTTGTACCGGTAAGCACTGTTTCCTCTCAGAAATGGCGTAGTTGTCCTTGACCGGTCTGTGCCTAGGAATGTCTTAGGATTTTTGCCAGGACTAACAGAGCTCAGTCCTTGGTTTCCTCTCTCCGGAGTAACCATTTCTCTGAACTCCAGTAAGAGGGCATGACATGGGAGGAGAGACAAGTTTTAAGAGGGCTAAGGACTAGGATATCAGGTGTGGATACCTACTTGATGGCGAGACATAGGAACTGAAAATGTGAAATGACCCGTGCCCACCTGGTCTTCACTCTGTTGTGACAATTGTGAACTCCATGGAAACAGCGTGAGCCCAGGGTGGATTCACAGCATCTAGATCATCTTCTGGTGGCTCCGCAAGAACTATTTATGACAGTGGTTCTCAGAGCGTGGTCCTCGGACCAGAGGCATCAACTTCTCCTGGAATCATGCTGGAGCTGCAAATTTTCTGGTGCCAGCCCAGACCCATGAAGCAGAAACCCTGTGGGTGGGCCTGGCTCTGTGTTTTAACTAGCCCGCCGGGTGATTTAAATGCAGCTCAAGTTTGAGAACCATTTGGGGTGCTTTGAGGTGCGCTGAAGCCTAGAGGCCAGAAGATGAATAACACCTGTGGTGTGTCTTGCACGGAAGTCAATGTGCGACTGAGGCAGCGTTCGAAGCTCCTGCAATACCATCTCCAGCGGTTTCCTAGTATTGGCACAGAAACAAAACACATCACATTTTTCTAATAGGAATCACCTTCTTAGAAATCGTCCTCACTGGTAGAAAGTGATGAAGGCATACCTGTATTTTGAGACTCTGAGAGTCTGTGTGTGTGTGTGTCATAAGAGGGATCCTGATCTTCTTTACAAGTGAAAAGTTGGTGGTGGTGTTTTACCCGAGGATAAAAAGAATTCCTGCAACGTGCTTTTTACCCTGCCACCTCTTTTCAGCACAAGCTTTGGAAAAATAATAGTCTAAGTAGCTATAAAGGCAACATAGCAAAATGAAAGACCTTCGTCTCCATATTGGGTAAAACCAAGACCTGAAGGTACCAAATGGAACACCTACCCATGTGTCAGATGAAATCTAGAACAATGGGAATGAAATGCCTTCTGCATGTAGCCAAAGCAAAACACAACAGAATAAAAGCCAGAGACTGTATATATTTATAGATTCTTTTCTAATCTATTACAAGATAGCTTTTCTATTTTTAACTATGTAAAATAACCTCCGTCTCAGCATTGGGATTGTGTTATCCACATCTATGTAATAATCCAAGAACATTTACTTAACAGCAACCCCCAAATGGGTAATATTAATACAGGTGTATTAATACATTTATTACAAATATATTAATACATGTAAATGTATTATTTTCTAGACACAGACTGCAAAATAAGCCCAACACATATGTTTTTAACTTTTCATTGATTTGGTGTCATTTAAATTAATGTTAGAGGATCTAAAAAGCATGTAGTAAGCGAATGATTAAAACGCTGTCATTATGCATGTTTTGAGACTAGTAAATGTTTTAATGTTCATGAAAATTGGGGGAGGGGTTCTATTAACACAAAGCTTCTGCGATATTTAAAATAAAGATTTCCCTAAATAGTTGTTTAATGTATTTTATATCTAGGTTACATTCACAATGGCTTTAAAAAAATATTATCTTGAAAATAGTGTCTTAACACTTGCTGTGGCTAAGCTACCCCTCTAAGCCTAGCTCTCCCTGCAGCAGGGTTTCAGGGGAGTCTGCAGAGCTCCTGCCCGCTCCTCACATCCTCCTCCCTCCTCCTCACCCAACCAGAGATTACTCACCTCTCTCACAGGCTTTACTTCAAGGGATCCAGGCCTAAGGCATCTGTCAACGCGCAAACTCTCATTCCCATGTCGCCACTCCTCACTCCAAACTTCCCCACTGGATCCTCTACAGTTCTTGGGCCGACATCAATGAAATCTGTGTCTGCCTCCGCTTCTACTAGAAGCTGGTGTTTGAACTCTCGCTACCGTGGGTCTGCTTTTGCACTGGCTGGCTCCTCACTCTTTCGATCTGCCTCCTTCTATGCCCTCCTTTCTCCTTGCTTGGCCTGTAGTGACAGGCATGGGCCATGGTGGCTGTTGGCAGTCAGGCCCGAAGATGTTGTTGGTCCTTGGCGTGCAGTAGTGACTCTTCTGTCACTTCTCAGACCAACTTATCAGATCCAAGGCAAGGCCTGGATTCAAAATGTTTTTCCTGCCCTAGCCCGTTTGGCTCAGTGGATAGAGTGTCGGCCTGCAGACCAAAGGGTCCTGGGTTCAATCCGGTCAAGGGCATGTACCTCGGTTACAGGCTCCTCCCCGGCCTGGGCCCTGGTCAGGGTGTGTGCAGGAGGCAACCAATCATTATGTTTCTCTCACATCGATATTTCTCTCTGTCTTTCCCTCTCTCTAAAAATCAATTAAAAAAAAAAAGTTTTTCCTAATGTGACCCCAGGTGTCTGAGAGAGAACTTTCCTTGGGAGAATGAACCTCTAGCTCCTGAAAGGCCCTGGGCCTGCTCATGGCTCTAAGCAGGACCACTTGCTGCGAGAGATCCAGAAGTCCTTGGGGAAAGGGCTCTGCTTTGCTAAGTCAATGTCAGAAATCTCACGGGCCTGAGCAAACAGCTCATTAGAACAGGAAGCCCAGAATGACCGGGTGTGGTTAGGCAGTCTCATCCAGCGGATAGAGAATGAAAACTGTAAAAATACGCAAAATGAGACATTTAATGTGATATATATTTTTTAAATCATCACTTTTTAAAAAATATATATATTTTATTGATTTTTTTACAGAGAGGAGGGGAGAGGAATAGAGAGTTAGAAACATCGATCAGCTGCCTCCTGCACACCTCCCACTGGGGATGTGCCCACAACCAAGGTACATGCCCTTGACTAGAATCGAACCTGGGACCTTTCAGTCCGCAGGCCGACGCTCTATCCACTGAGCCAAACCAGTTACGGCTCATCACTGTTTTTAATAACCTCCCAGGCTCTAAATTTCCCACAAGAGCGAGATGGTCTAAACTGCCCTACCCAAGGGAGGAGGATGGAAAGACATCAGCAACCTTCATAGTTTGGCCTACCGACCGCCACCCTAAAGTGGGCAGTAGCGCTCTGTGTTTGCTCCTGGATCTGTTGGCCACATTTTTCTTTCTTTCTTTTTTCTTTTTTTTTTTTCCAGAGAGGAAAGGAGAAGGAGAGATAGAAACATCAATGATGGCAGAGAATCATTGACTGGCTGCCTCTTGCACGCCCCATGTTGGGGATCGAGCCTGCAACCCCGGCATGTGCCCTGACCGGCAATCAAACCGTGACCTCCTGGCTCATAGGTCGATGTTCACCCACTGAGCCATGCCGGCCAGGCCCCATTTCTTAATTTCTTCCTCTTCTTTTCTGGTAAAACGAGGCACTAGTATCTTACCCTACCAGCTGCAAGGAGGTAGTGAGCCAATTCATTTCTTCAACAAGCCCCAAAGCCAGATCTCTGTGGGGCGATGTTAGGAGCGAAGGTCTGGTGGCTCACAGGCCTGCCCTAGGGAGAGAAGCATCCTACTGTGGCACAAACCCCAGCCGCTCCTGACTCACTTCTGGGGTAGGAGAGGGTCAGCCCAGGCGAAGCTGGGCTGCCGTGGCCTCTCCCCTCTCGGGGAGATGGTCCGGGGTGGAGAACAGCCCTACCCCGGCTGCAAGCACAGGAAGTGCAATGCACAAAACCTTTGGCTGAGGCTTATTTAAGGTTCCCTTCCCTTTTCCCTCCCCGCCTTGCATATCGTTTAAACTCTCCACACTAAGTCATTCAAGCCTGGAGCCACCAGAAAAAAGAAGGCGCTGTTTGGGGGATGGCAGATGATCAAGAGTTCAGACAGCTGCGATGAAGGATTAGTTGTGGGTTTTTCTCAGGGCCTCGCTACAAACTGTGTTGTAGCTCCATGTGCAAACACTATTAAATGAGAATGTTTGCTCTGGCACCGATCCACCTCCTCCCGACAGCTCCAGCATTGAATTTTTTTTTTTTTTTAACTGAAGGCGCTTAGGTTTACAGCTCACATTTAAAACTTAAAAACGTTATTTCCATAAATGTTGGCAGAAACCGGCCCCTGTTTATCCCACCGGCAGTCATAATAAACCTTTCCCGCTGACAATCTAACAGATCATTTTCTGTTTGCCACTGAGTTCGGTTCAATACAATTTTTGTGCTCTTAACACTCCCTTAGCAAGAAGCCCTAAAAGCAACCTTTCCTAAGGCGGCCTTTGTGGACGATGGACCCAGTGGTTCTCCGGGATCCGAGGTGAGGACAACAGGTTCGTGGCAGTAAATAGAAAGTCTCAGGACTCAGAAAGATATTAGTACGTTGAATATGTTGATATCGGAGACATTTTCAGACAATTAGTCCCTTTTAAACCTATGTATACACACACACACACACACACACACACACACACACACCCTCAGCCATTCACTGCCAATGTCCGAACATGAACGGGTCTCAGTGGGTCGCCTCAGACCTGCCCAATGGGTGTCCCTGCCTGGGTTACCAGACCAGCGATGGGGCTGGACAGATCCCCCCGCCCCAGCCCCTGGGTGGGCGGCCTCCCTGGGTAGACCAGCCTGAGGACACCAAACAGAGAACCGTTTGGTGGGTCAGAGGGCAAGTGAGGTATCGTGGGCAAGTACGGAAATTCACACAGCTCACAAATGTGTTCGTTTTTCGTTGTTGTTTTTTTCAAAGACAGAGCAGACCGATGCTGAACCCATGAGGTTCAATCCAGGAACCCTCTAGGCCCAAATAAGAAACCCGTTCAGGGAGGCGCTGGGTGGAGGTCAGAGTGCAGCCGCACACCAGGGTTTCATGGTGGGCTTGGAGAAATCAGCTCACCTCTTTGTTTTTACAGATTGGTGTTGTTTCCCTTGAAGTAAACAGTATAATAATTCAGTTCTACAGCCTTCCACCAAAGCGAGGTGCCGACGATGTGGATCATACTATCCCTGGGGTTCCTTCCTCAGGGGACATGGCTAGGATGGGGGCGGAGGTGATTTTCAATCCCGAGGGAAAAGAGGCCAAGTTCAGAGAGTGAATGAGGACACCACCACCACCACCACCACCACCACCACCCAAGCCCGTGCGGAAAAACATCACCCACACAAAGCTCAGCCCAGACTCAGATGCAAAGGCGGAGGACCAAGCGGAAGCTCTGCAGGCCACAGAGGTGAAGTGAGTCAGACCCCCAGCCCTGGCCCTGTGGTGGTCTCTGTGCATCTCCTCACACACTGGGAAGGTCAACTGCAGCCAGGAGCTTCAGGGGAGCTAAACAGCTGCTGGGTGCACCACCCCCATGATTCAGGAACCCTGGGGCTGGGTGTCCACTCCCTGAGTCCCCCTCTACTTTGTAGTCCTGTCCTATGACCCTCTTCCCCACGGACTTCAACAGGAAGTCTCTCTGGTGGAGTAGAGGGTGGGACAAGGGAAGAAAGGAGAACCCCGCATCCCATGAGCTGGGGTGCAGCCATCAATGATGCCAAGAACACTGACTCCTTTGGCCACGCTACCCCCTGGGAGTACAGACTCTGCTGATGTGGGCAAATTCAGCCAAAGCCACAGGCGTAGGTTACTGTCTTGAGCTGAGTAGCCTAGAGGCTTCACGTAGGTAAAAAAGGAAGTGCTCTCAGGAGAAGGGAAATGGGGAAGGACAGTACCGCACGAGAAATAGGGTGCATCGCGTTCCCAGAGGCTGGAACAGCGAGGTGGGGGAAAGGAAGCTGGAAAAGCAAAAACCTGTTTTCCACCACCAGTGACTCATCCTCATACTAAAGCCCCCAAACTCAATGTCCCTTCATTCCTTTCCAGGCCATTGTGGGGAAAGTCCTGTCTCCTGCCTCCATCCCCGGCGTGTCCCAACTAGACTAAATGGCTTATCGGAGGAGGGAATAAGATTGATTTTAAAGAGCTCAGATTTCAGAACCCCGCACTCTCCTGTTTTTCTCCAATCTCAAAGGTGGCTCCTTGTTAGTCCTCCTGGTGAGATTCTCATTGCTCATGGGGACAAAAAAAAGATTAAAATCTGGAAGAGCAGAAAGGTCAAAGTAGGTTTTCGCGATGATCATCTTTTAGTATTTTTCTTATTTAAAAAATAATACTGGGTTTTTCTGAGGGGAAAACTTGGAAAGACTGGTGAGAAAGATAGGTATGAACATGAAGAAGGTGGGTGTGAACATGGGGAAGACAGGTGTGAAGATGGGGAGGTAGGTGCAAACACAGAGAAGGCAGGTGTGAACACAGCGGACGCAGGTGTGAACATGGGGGAAGCAGGTGTGAACACAGGGGAAGCAGGTGTGGTCACGGGGAAGGCAGGCTCACCCCTTGTTATATGTAGTGAGAGACGGAGCTTCCCTTTCACTTCAGAGAATAAAGAGAAGGCTTTGAGGTATCAACCACTTGGGCAGTTGAGAAAAGGAAGGCAAAGAATCTGTGTTTCCTGAACATCGAAGGGAAATGTCCTTGTCTCCTGTGGACTAGCTGGTCTCCTCCAGCTCCAAGAGGTCATCCACGTATTCCACCACCTCTCCCTGCAAGAGACAACAAGACGCCTCTGCTGAGTGGGCTGCGTGGCTTTAAAGTGCGGGGAGCAGAGACTGTTTCCCAAGAGGCCGTTGCGGGCCGCCTGCTGGGGCCATAGCAGTCCTTCGCCCCTGCCCTGGGGCCCAGGGGACCTGACTTCTCCCTGGGAGGGGACCTGGCTCTCACTCCATGTGAACATGGAGTCAAGTGCCCCCACAGATGCCCTGTGCAAGGTGGGCAGTCCAGCCACCCTCCAAAAGACCCTGCTCGGCACCCCCCTTCTGTGCCTCCTCCCACCTCTACCCTCTCCCGTGAGCTGTTGCCCCACAGGAACACTTTTGATCTGTTCCTTGTCTGCCCTGATCACCAGACCACGGGCTTTTTGAGACCAAGACCTGGGTTACTTTTCGGAACGTTTCCTCATCGGTGACATGAGAGAGCTGCACTGAATCTTCATGACAAAAGCAGCCACGAAGCAGGAATAGAAGGGGGGTTCCTCAACCTGACAAGGGCGCGATGAGATCCCGTTTCCCAGGGATATAGTGGTGGTTTACGTCTTCTTCCATCTGGATGTCTTTTACTTATTTTTCTTTGCTAATTGCCCTGGCTAAACGCCTCCACCATAGTGTCAGATAGAAGCGGAGAGAGTGGGCACCCTGTCTTGCTCCCAATCTTAGAAGAAAAGTACTGGTTCAGCATTTAGTATGTTGTTAGCTGCGGGGTTTTTCGTGTTTTTGTTTTTGTAGTGCCCTCTGTCAGTCGAGAAAGTCCCCATTCTATTCCTGCTTTGTTGGGTATTTTTATCATGAAGGTGCAGTGAGGCTCTCTCATGTCACAGGGGAGGAAACAACTTCAGAAAGCTAGAGTGACGTGCAGGATGACAATATCAATATGACAAATCAACTGTCTTTCTATACACTCGAATAAGTAATGGTAAAATGAAAATAAGAAAACAATTCCATTCAGTTAGCATCAAGAATAACAAAATTTGCCCTGGCCAGGTAGCTCAGTTGATTAGAGCATCATCCTGATACACCAAGGTTGTGGGTTTGGTCCCCTGTCAGGGTACATACAAGAATCAACCCATGGCCCTGGCCGGTTTTGGCTCAATGATTATTAGAGCCTCGGCCCTCATCAACACATGAATTTGATTAGTAAGTGGAACAACGAAAAGTCAATGTCTCTCTCTCTCTCTCTCTCTCTCTCTCTCTCAAATCAACAAATTAAAAAAGAAGAAAGGCTTATCAATTTCCCCTTAAAAAAAAAAAAAAGATGGTTGGAGGCTCCCATGGTGGGTCCTGGAGCACCCACCGCGCTCTGTGCTCCGTGCTCCGTGGGGAAATGCGGGCTGCAGCCTGGGTTCCTAGAAAGCCGCTCTGCCCATGCCAGCGCCGACTCCCATTAAAACGCCCACAGACGCCGCGTGTCTCAAGGTCCCCTTCTGTTTCTTATTGCAGGGATGACTCGCCTTCCAGTGATTTTAGCAAAGATGTGAGTAATATTTTCTCTTAGCCCGACGTGTGCTACACATGAAAACTTACCTCATCATCATCCATTATATTCTCCT
>NW_006287904.1:2172196-2187308 GCF_000327345.1 Myotis davidii | reverse complement strand
CCTGTTCAGGCACAGACAGGGAACAGTTTACAGGACCAGTCTTGTAATATTAGGACCAGAAGTGGGAGGAATAGGGCATGGGGCTTCTTTTGGGGGTGATAGAAATATTTAAAATGAGGTAGTGGCTATGGCTGCACAACTCTGTGAATATACTAAAACCGGGACTGGTGCCCCTTCCAAGGGTGATTTTACTGTATTTAAGTTATATCTCATTAAAAAAAAACAGCAGCCAACCTCCAGTGAAAGATTGTGTGAGTGTGTAGGTGTGAAGGAAGATGTATGACTCTGTGTGTGTGTGAGTATGTGTGTGTGTGTGTGTGTGAGAGAGAGAGAGAGAGAGATTGTATGTGTGCGTGTAGGAGTGAAGGAAAATGAATGTGTGTGTAGGTGTGAAGGAAGATGTATGAATGTGTATGTGTGTGTGTGTGTGTGTGAAGATGTATGAATGGTAAACCAGGACCACATACATACCGGTAAATTCCAATGAAAGTACACATTAAGAACAAAGATCATCTAGAAAAAACCTTTTGACTATAATATATAATCCATGGAGTTCCCTAACACAATTTGAAGCTGAGTTTGTCCAGTGTGGGATTAAATGATGGCTCATGAGTAAACAAGCCCACCACGAAGCTGTTAAAAATAATAAATAACGAAGCAGGTGTATAGGTGTGACATGGAAAGTGTTCATGACCTGCTAGGAAGACAAAGCAAGCTGCAAAACAGTATGTAAAGTGTGGGCCTGTTTCCATACAAATAAATAAGGGCTGTAGAGATGACTAAATGTGCAGCTATAAGGCAGGGGGTAAAGAGTAAGTATGGGGTGACGAGGGAACACTTTTACTTTCTGAGTAAAATGTTTCTGCAATGGTTTGAAATCTGTAGAATTTTCGCTGGTTTAAAAATCAGAATACAGCAGTCAAATGTTAGCGAGCAAAACACAGAAAATTAAATGAGTTTCCTTTCATTTCCCAATAACCCCTTCTCCTCAGGTGCAAAGCAGTGTCCTGAGAATGGAGAGGAGGAAAGGCCCTGGCTGGTTTTCTCAGTGGTTAGAGCATCGGCCTGCACACCAGAGGGTCTCGGGTTCAATTCCCAGTCAAGGGCACGTACCTGGGTTGCAGGTTCGATCCCTAGCCCTGGTCACTGAGCAGGGAGGCAACCAATTGATGTGTCTCTTTTGCATGGATGTTTCTCTCTCTCTCTAAAAATCAATGGAAAGAATATCCTCGGGTGAGGATTAACAATAGATAGATGATAGACGATGATAGGTAGATAGATAGATAGATAGATAGATAGATAGACAGACAGACAGAGGAGGAAAGGATAGATAGGCCGGTGCACTGGCACTTACTGGTCTGGGCTGGAAATGCTCGTCCGACAGGCCCCACTTGTCCCTGTGGTACTGGTAATACACCAGGTTCTGCTGCATGACCTTGTCGTTGGGGTCAAAGAGCAGGTAGCTGACCGCGCAGGGCGCTGCGTTCTTCAGGTCACTCACTGGGGTTAGGGAGAAAGAGGAACAGGACATCCATTGCTCTCACCTGCCACCCTTCCTTACAGCGCAGCTTCCTCAAGGAAAAGGTGGTGCATGAGCCCCTTCTGGCAGCCCCTCCTTCCGAAAACCTGCAACCAATCAGGATCATCCCTGGGCGGGCAGGTCACAGACAGGGTCTCCATGGCAGCCTGGAGTTTGGAAACCTGCAAGCTCCTTGTTAGGCAGAGGCCTTTGCAGAAATGCCTACTATCTTCCACCTCAGGCTCTGATCTGAGCTGGTCTCACACCCGTGGAACCGGAGAAGCCTGAGGCCCAAGGCCTAGAATGCCGTGGGGCTGAGGAGAGTGAGGGAGGATGTGCTTAGCAAATGAGCCTCCCCATTGGGGTCCTCAAGTGCCTGGGTCCCATTTGGATGAAACCACAACCTCCAGATTCAGGTGGGCTCTCCAATAGCTAAACCAAACGTAGAAAACCCAAAAGGACGGTGGACTCTCCAGGCTGGAAGAGATTTGAAAAGTCACCTGGGCCCGGCCAGTGTGGCTCAGTGGATAAGCATCGACCTATGAACCAGGAGGTCATGGTTTGTTCCCCAGGCGGGGCACATGGCAGGAGGGAGCCGATCAATGATGCTCTCTCATCATGGATGTTTCTATCTCTCTCTCCCTCTCCCTTCTTCTCTAAAACCAATAAAAATATATATATAAAAAAGTGCCCTAGCCAGTTTGGCTCACTGGATAGAGCATCAGCCTGTGGACTAAAGGGTCCCAGGTTCGATTCCGGTCAAGGGCATGTACCTCAGTTGCAGGCACATCCCCAGTGAGGGTGTGCAGGAGGCAGCTGATTAATGTTTCTGGCTCTCTGTCCCTCTCCCTTCCTTTCTGTAAAAAATCAATAAAATATTTTTTAAAAGGTCACCTGGTCTTTTCATCTCCTGGAAGCAAGGTTCCCTCCAGCCGCCCTCCTTAGAGTTGCCCCACCTACAACAGCACTTTTATTAGCATAGGAGTTTAGGAGAGGTTGGGATTTGTCTTAGAGCTGGGGACAAGGAAGAAGGCACATTCCACCCAATTTACAACCGAGGAACAACACCAGTGCCTTTGCTAAAGCTCTGGGTATGAATAAATCATGCCGCCTAGTGGCTGTTTCTGGTAACGACAACTTTAAAACCAGGCTTTTATGAGCCACTTCTTCACAGGGCCCACCACCGGCACTCAAGAAATGAGTGCAGTAGGTAAAATTATGTCCCCTTGAAATGTTCTGACTGATAAAGTTCAGGCTAAGAGAGGACCAATGGGAAGGAAACTGTAACAGTCAGAAAAGTAAGGCCCATGACGGGGAGGAAGGGGAGTTAACGACAAAAAGAACAAACACCTTTATAAAGAGTTTGCTCTGTGCCAGCGGGTGAGCACCCTCAGCATTCCATGTCTAGCAACGGCTTTAATCCTCACCACAATCGTATGAGGTTAGGGCTATTATGTCTACTTTACAGATGAGGAAACTGAGTCACAGAGAAGTGACAAAGCTAGAAATTGAACCCAGGCAGTCTGGTTCCTGGGTCTGTGGGCTGAGTCACCACGCACGCTGCCTTTTTGTGCAAAGCATGCGGTAGGGCTGATGATGTGACCTGGATGGAGTCTCCCAAAACCGCAGGTCCGGGTCATTACCTCTCCTGTACAGAGGGGGAAGCCGAGTCTTAGAAGGACGAAGGCCCTTGCGCAAGATCTCCATAGAAGAGGATTACTTACACTTATAATAAGCAAACTGCAAATAATGATACATGGTAGCCACAAACTTCTCCACTGGGTAGCCTCCTATAACTGGGGTGAGGTTCCCTTCGCACTGGAGTTTGCATTCCAGAACTTCTACGTAATGATCTGAAAGAACAGATAAATGTTCAGAGCTATGCACGCATTACTTTCTTTCTTTCTTTCTTTTTCATTACTTTCTTAATGGTCCTTCTGCCGCACCTCCCAACCAATAAAGGTAAAAATGATAAATGATGAAGGTAACATATTTGCAACACTTATGATGAAGGACTCAAACCTTTAACATGTCAAGTTTCTCAAATATTAACAAGAAAAAGACAAATATCCAATGTAAAAATGGTCAAAAAGATGTGAAGAGAGAAGAAATGATAAAAAAAAAATGGCTCATAAACATTGTGGAAAAGATGCTGAATCTCATTTATAATTAAGAAATATAGTCCCACCTAAGATCACTTAAACTGTTATATTGGCCAAAATTTTAACAATATGATGACACCCAGTGTTAGGGAGAGAATGGTGAGGCTTACACTCTCATATTCTGTTGGTGGAAGCAAAACAGGAACAGATTTTTCAGAGAGCAATTTGGCAAAATTTATCAAAGGATAATTTCCTCTGACACAGTGGTCTAGTTCCGGGAAATTTTCTTTAGACAGAGCCACACATAAGCACTGTTCAAAACAGCAAACAAACATGGAAATAACCTAAATGCCAATCAATAGGATGGTGATTAATGAATTATGGTACATATAAATCTATATAGCCTTTAAAAGAGATTGGAAGGACCTAAATATAATAACATAGAAAGATATCAAAGGCTACATTTCCCAGACTCCCTTGCAGTTGAATTGGGGCTCTAGGACTAGCTGTGCCAATGATATGTGAATAGCGACAACAAAAAAAAACGCTCTTACTGGGCCTGGCTCCCCAACACCTCCAAATAATACTTGGCCCGCTACCTTCTCTCCCTTCATGTAACGACAAGCAAAGACTCCAGAAAAATGGTACACATCTTGTTAGAAAGGCACTCTCTTATATTGCTGGTAGGTGTACAAAATGGTAACAAAATACTAAATAATTTATGGAAACATTTACTCTTTGAGCAATCAATCCCACTTAAGTTGACTTTGAAAACACACCTCCATAATTAGAATAAAAAATCTAAAATGTCTCATTGTGGTATTATATGAAATAGCAAAAGATTGGAATGACCCAAATGTCCATCAGATAAGTGAATAAACTGTAGTATATCGCCTCCTCCCCACGCCAATGAAGTATTTGGCAGCAGTAAAAAAGAATGACACAATCTCTATATACTCCTTAGGATACATTGTCAAGTGGAAAACACTAAGAACAGAACAGTGTATAAATATGGCACCTACTCTATATGAAAGAAGCAGACAAAAAAATAAGAAGGAAATAGATTCGTATACACAGAACCTTTATAGAAAAACAATGATTCAGGCAAGAATCCTCAACAGAGGCTAAGCCAGAGGAGTGGGGTGGTGGTAGGGGACACAGAGTTTGATAGACAGCAAGTTGTACCTCTCCACAAATTCCTTATTAATCTCGAAAGGAAAAATAGTAATTATATTGTGGAGACACTGGAAGCTGAAAAGAACCTTAACCAAATGCTCAAAAATTAGCATCACCAATAAGGGGCAAACAGACACCACCCACATCTGGATGCAATACTCAGGAGGACACTTCTGTAATGGTCCAGCCAAACACACATAACCCGAATGCCATTGTGAGGACACATCACAGAAACCCAAACTGAGGAGTATTCTATGAAGGGATTGCCCTACATTCTTAGAAAATACCAGTGGCTCCCTCACCGGTTTGGCTCAGTGGATAGAGCGTTGGCCTGCGGACTGAAAGGTCCCAGATTCGATTCCGGCTAAGGGCATGTACCTTGGTTGCAGGCACATCCCCAGTAGGAAGTGTGCAGGAGGCAGCTGATCGATGTTTCCCTCTCATCGATGTTTCTCAGCTCTCTATCCCTCTCCCATCCTCTCTGTGAAAAATCAATAAAATATATTTTGTTTTTAAAAAAAGAAAATACCAGTGGCATAAGAAAAACAAAGAAAGGCCAAGGAACAGCTCTAGATGAAAAAACACGACAGAAACAAATAATTAGGAAACATGATCCTTGGCTAGAACGCACCAGGCAAAAAAAGTTGCTAGAAAAGACACCACTGGGACAGTTGACAAAATTTGAAAATGGACTGTAGACAAAAGCATTGTACCAAGATTCAGTTGCCTGAGGCTAGTAACTGTACTGTGGATATGTAGAGAATATTATTGTTCTTAGGAAATACACTAAAGTATTATGGGTTAAAGGGTCATGATGTATGCAACCTACTCTCAGACGGTCCTGAAATAAAAATAATTATACACACACACATTGGGAGAGAATGAAAAAGCAGCACACTCAATGTCAAAAATGAGTGAACCTGGCCCTGGCCGGTGTGGCTCAGTTGGCTGGAGTGCCGTCCTGCGCACGGAAAGGTTGCAGATTTGATTCCTGGTCAGGGCACATGCCCTTGTTGCGGGTTCGATCCCTGGTACATAGTGGATTGTTACACTCTTCTCTCTATTTTTCATACATGTTTGAAATTTTCCACAACAAAAAAGTTTTGGTAAGGAAAAAAAAAGAAAGGAAAAAAGGTACTCAGTGGAAAAAGAGATACCTGAGCACAAGAAAATGATTTAAAAAACCCTAGATTCACCAGACTACAAGATTTCTACGAGCCTTTAACCACTAAAGCGCACAGTGACTTTCAAGAGGCAGACAGTGCTCAGCTCTTTCCCAGACTTACCTGACAAGGGCACCCTTTCTACGAGGTGCAGTTCTAGGCTCAGTGTTCCCCAAACCAACTTGAGAAATCCTTTTATGGCCATTTCCCATTTTCTGGAGCGATGCTGCCCACTAGAGGTTAAAGAGAAAACCTCGGGAAATCTGAGCTAACTCTGCGTGATGTAAATTTTCTTCATTCTCTCCTGTGTTTTCTAAGCTTCCTATAATGAACATGCATTGTTTTATAATCAGACAATTTCCTTCCAAAAGTTACCTTCGTGGCAACTATTTAGAGGCTCAGTGTACTCTTCGTTCTGCCTTTGTTTGTGCTGAAGCATTTCCAGTCTTAGAGTGGTCTCAGTAACGTGAGGCACGAGGTACTCATGGGCCCATTTTTATTTTCCCAGGAACCCCGACCAACCTGCTATGGAAAGATAGAAATCCTTGAAGTCCGTGATCTCCCTGGCGCCCTCGCAGGCTGCGAGACACTCGTAAAAGGCTTTGAAGAAGTCGGGAAGGGCCAGCTCCATGTCGGTGATGGACGTCCTCCAGTTCTCACCGTTGTACGCCCGCACGGCTCGAATGAACAGGCTCTGGAAAGCAAGGAGAAGCTAATGAAACTCCCAGACGTGAAGGGAGAGGGCCCTGTCCTCCCAGAGGAATCAGACCACCACAGAGCTCCATTCTCATTCATTCTGAAGAAGCCACGCTGACCCCTCATTAAATAGAAGCCAGTTAGTGACTTATTTCTTTTCTCTTTTTAATATATTTTTATTGATTTTCTACAGAGAGGAAGGGAGAGAGATAGAGAGTCAGAAACATCGATGAGAGAGAAACATCGATCAGCTGCCTCCTGCACATCTCCCACTGGAGATGTGCCCACAACTCAGGTACATGCCCTTGACCGGAATCGAACCTGGGACCCTCAGTCCGCAGGCTGACTCTCTATCCACTGAGCCAAACCAGTTTCGGCTAGTGACTTATTTCTGTCTAGCTTTTTCTACCCTGTGTACAGTGGTACACGTCTTTTTTAAAAAATTATATTTTTATTGATTTCAGAGAAAGGAAGGGAGATGAAGAAAAAAACATCAATGAGAGAGAGTCATTGATCAGCTGCCTCCTGCACGGCTCCCTGCTGAGGACTGAGCCCACAACCTGGACATGGGAGAGAGAATCATGGATCGGCTGCCTCCTGCACGCCCCCCAGCTGGGGATCGAGCCCACAACCTGGACATGTACCCTGACCATAAATCGAAACCTGACCTCCTGGTTCATGGATTGATGCTCAACCACTGAGACACACTGGCCGGGCCAATGGTACACTTCTTATTTTATTTAATTCAAAAGGTAGCAAGTGGTTAATAATAAAATTAGGTTCGAGTCAAGGATAAAGAAGAAACTATAGTGAAAGAAATCAGAGTAGCAGTCCCCAGGGGGTCAGGGTTTGGGGCAAAGGCAAAACGGACATGAGAGAACGTGTTAGGGGAGATGAAAATATTCTATGTCATGATGATGGTGGGAGTTACAGGACTGCATATATTAGTCCAAATTCATTGAATTGTACATTTTAAATCTGTAACTAAAATTTAAATAAATTATACCTCAATAAAGCTGATCTTAAAAATTGAATCCAGGAAAAGATATAAGCTGGAGAGCAGGTGTCGAACACCTGTCCCCTAACAGTGCAGTAATAAATAGGGCGGCCATCCACCAGCCCCAGTTCCTGGGGTGGGCAGGCAGCCATGTGCCACACAGAAGAAACTTCATGGAATTTCTGCTCTAAAATTTAAATAAATTATACCTCAATAAAGCTGATCTTAAAAATTGAATCCAGGAAAAGATATAAGCTGGAGAGCAGGTGTCGAACACCTGTCCCCTAACAGTGCAGTAATAAATAGGGCGGCCATCCACCAGCCCCAGTTCCTGGGGTGGGCAGGCAGCCATGTGCCACACAGAAGAAACTTCATGGAATTTCTGCTCACTGTTGACCAGATCGGGTAAAAGAGAAGTAATGAGGGCTGAGGAAGCAGCGTGGTCTCACAAGAAATAAATACACATCTCGGATACGTGCACAGACCTGCTAACCTGGAGGGGCCAGAACAGCCTCAGCATGCTCTCCTGGAAAACTAAAGGGACCCCAGGAAAGAGACTTCACACACTACGTGTGAGGGTCACCACTACTGAAAAGTGAGTTGGCAGGCTGGTCACACGGGAGGAAATGCTGTAGTCAGACCTTGGGCTCCCTTGTCTCCCCCCTGCATACTTTAAACATATCCCTGTGTTTCCAATCCTGCTCTATCTTTCATTAATATTCATGTCCCCAGTGCCTGAGTTCAACAGGCCGGGACCATGGTAAGTGCAATGGTGAGAAGGGTTAGGCAGGGGTGGGCAAACTACGGCCTGCGGGCCGGATCCGGGCCGTTTGAAATGAATAAAACTAAAAAAAAAAAAGACCGTACCCTTTTATGTAATGATGTTTACTTTGAATTTATATTAGTTCACACAAACACTCCATCCATGCTTTTGTTCCGGCCCTCCGGTCCAGTTTAAGAACCCATTGTGGCCCTCGAGTCAAAAAGTTTGCCCACCCCTGGGTTAGGGTCTTCCTCTTCTCATTGTCCTCATTAATTCTCAGCAGAATTCCTCTTTGCAGATGCATAGATCTAAGTAGCTTCTCACCTGTCAAGTCTGTCCTCCTAGCCTCGCTATTCCCTTTCCACTTTAATCTGTAATAATAAAAACGTAATATGCTAATTAGACCAGACATCCTTCCAGACGAAGCAGGGGCTGCAATGGAAGCCCGGGTCCCAGGTGCCAGAGGGAAGCCAGTGCCAGCAGCTGGGGGAAGGAAGGCCTACTCTTGCATGAATTTCGTGCATTGGGCCTCTAGTAGGTATATATGTCGTGCGTATGTGTTTGTGTTTAAAAATATGTCTCCTGGTTTCATGAGAAATAGAAACTTCTGTTTCTGATTCTTGTGTCTTGGTCATTTTTTTGGATGATTTCCAAGACTTGTCTTTATTTTACCATCTTAAAACTGAATAGTCAACTGACCATATTTCTAAAATGTAGCACTGAAAGGAAAGGTGGCTTTAAAAGCATCATGGTGCCAAGACTGGTTTGGCTCGGTGGATAGAGCGTCGGCCTGCGGACTGAAGGGTTCCAGGTTCGATTCCGGTCAGGGGCATGTGCCTTGGTTGCGGGCACATCCCTAGTGGGAGGTGTGCAGGAGGCAGCTGGCCGATGTTTCTCTCTCATCAATGTTTCTAACTCTCTATCCCTCTCCCTTCCTCTCTGTAAAAAATCAATAAAAAATATGCCAAAAAAAATTTTTTAAATAAATAAATAAAAACATCATGGAATGTAAAACCTCATTCGTACATGGATCAGATATGTGCTTAAAAAATCAATCATTTCTATTGTCATGACATTCACCAAATGTCATCAAAAGTCACTAGAAGTCCTTAGATGTCTCTAGTTGTTCAGTGAGAACACTTTTCAACAATTCACATTGCGACCGACCAGTGTGTAAAACCCCAAATATACCTCGTACGACTTGGTTTCCAAGTCTTTGATGTAGTCCTCGGCATCAGGCAAGCTCTTGTAATAAGCCATGTTTTTCTTCATCATTTCATCGTCAGGATGCTTCAGTAGAAAGGTGTGGGCAGCTGCTATGGCTTTTGGAAGATTATTTGCCTAAAGTAGAAAGAAGAAAGACAAAAGCCACTCAATGGATGGTGAGCAATGACTTTTGCAAAACTAGAAGGTCTGTTGGATCTTTAGCAACTTAGTGTTTCTACACAATGTTCCCAGCTTAGGGTCCAGTGACTTCCATGGCCCATTAAGACATGGTCCAGCTCCTCTGGGTGGGTGTTTATTCCCTGAAGGTGACTAGATGGCCTCTGCGGGACTTTCACAATCTACTACCCCTGTCTCCATCCTGCTCCATACCCAAAAGGCTGGCCTTTATGGTCCATAACAATAGATTCCTGTCTGGCCGGTGTTGCTCAGTGGTTGGGTGTCTTCCTATGAACCAGGAAGTCATGGCTCAATTCCCAGTCAGGGCACTTGCCCAGGTTTCGGCCTCAATCCCCAGTAGAGGGCGTGCAGGAGGCAGTTAATCAATGATTCTCTTTCATCATTGATGTTTCTATCTCTCTCTCTCCCTCTCCCTTCCTCTCTGAAATCAATAAAAATATATTTTAAAAAATAATAATAATAAACAAAAATAGACTCCCTTGTCCTCTAGATTCCAGTGGGATTCATCAATGAGGAACCCCCATAGGAGACTAAAGAAAGGGAAGAGTGAGGTTGGGTTATTTAGTCTCCTGGTTCCCTCCCTGCCTAGTCACTTTGGGCTGCTGTTGTCCTTTAACTGAAGGTCATAGCTCCTCTCAAGGTGACCCTTTCCATACATACATTCTCTCTCCTTCCAGGTTCTTTCCCTTGCCTCTTTGGCCTAGGAATGGTCACACTCCACTGTTACCAGCCTCTGTAAGTAATTGCCTTATTAATACATGTCCCTCCAATCGCCCAAATGACTACACCACATCTTTCCTGCCAGTCTCTGACACATCGGTATTTTCCTAAGTCTCTCACAGACCCTTCTGCTTCTCTCTCTCTCTTTTTTTTAAATAATTTTTATTGATTTCAGAGAGGAATGGAAAGAGGGATAGAAACATCAATGATGAGAGAGAATCATTGATCAGCTGCCTCCTACACACCCCACACTGGGGATTGAGCCTGAAACCCAGGCATGTGCCCTGACCAGGAATTGAACTGTGACCTCCCGGCTCATGGGTCAACACTCAACCACCGAGCCACACTGGCTGGACCTCGCCATTCTCAATGACTGTCACCACCCAGCAAGTATTTTCTGAGAGCTTCCTACATGCTAGGCACTGTTCTAGAAAGTAACAAGGGGCATAATAGGGGTAGGGGTGAATCCCCATCTTCATATACCATACATTTAAGTAAGTTCTCCTTATCTCCCAGCAACCTCGATTAAGAGCCTATTTTGTTGCCTGTGTTCTGTCTTCCCGCCTTTCACACCTCTCTGCGGGCTCAGCTGATGTGTCCATCTCCCCCTCCACACTGTGATCCTGCTAGGACCCAGCAGTGTCATTCCTGTCTGCATTCCCCGTGCCTGGCACTCCTCCGGGGACAAGGCAGGACACAGGGTCAGTGATTGGACTTGGCATTATGACCACATAATATTGTCATAAAATCCATTCCCATTTTCTTCTCTTTTCCCTTTCTCTTCTCCACGGTTAGGCAGTGACCACCTGATTCTGAGTTTTACTGCTTCATGGGAGGTAACTTCTGGTCAGAATGCAGAAATGACTCATCTGACAAAAGCCCTGTGCTCATGAGAGACCTTGGCCAGTGTGAGGAATGAAGGAAGTTGGGAGAGGGAGCTGTGGGCAGAAGCTGGCTGGCCTGAAAGAAGAAGGACAAAGAGAGAATCAAAGGGGAGCACATATCTGTACGAAATTCCCCCAGAATTGGAGCCAAGTTGTTTAGAAACAACGGTGGTGACTGTAATAGCGAAGCGCCGGGTGGTGATGTGTTGAGGACGCCAGTCAGTGGCCGGCAGTGGGACGGCGCTGAAAAGCGTTCTGCAGTTTTACAGTCCTGGCCGGAAAGATGCCAGCCTGGCAGTGGAGGGAAGGAGGGGGTCGGAATGCAGCCCTTTTACCGCGTGTGCCCGTGGAATGAGGCTCTCGTTCTCAGGAGAGCACCTAGAAAGAGGGGTGTGGAGGGGGCTTTTTAAGGCCTGTCACGTGGGACCTGAGTTCACAAACTGGAACCCCCTCCTAAAGAACAAAGGGTGCCCATTCACTTTAACTCAGCTCTGCCAGCTGGGCCACAGGCCACACCTTGGAGGAGGTGGGTGGGAGCCCTCCCCTGCCATGGGTTCCTAAGAGAGAGACAGCCGCCTGCATGAGAGGACCCCCGCTACCTGCCCAACTAGCCACTCCTAAGTCGATGTGGCGGCAGGCCTTCTGAGTTTGGGAAAGGGTGGTGCCTGCGAGGTGGCCAGTGCTCTCTGCTCAGAGTTCAGAGTCATTAAGGATTTGACAAAGCACTGCAGCCCACTTTTTCCTTGGCCTGTGGGGAAGGTAAGCATTTTTTAAAAATATATTCATAGGTTGACACTCAACCACTGAGCCTCACCGGAAGATGAGCATTCCAAGGAGATGGTGGCCACAGAGAGAGCCCACAGCGAGTGATAGAACCCTAAGGCAGGCTGGAGACATGAAATCTGTAGTGGGCTTGAGGACTTGAGTGCTACACACCTGGAGGGTGGCCCCTTCTCTGTAAGATCACACATCCACGCCTCCTCACCTCTCTCTGACAGTCTGAACTCACCATCCCTCCCCGTGTGTTCAGATCAGACATTTCATCCTTAATCACTGAAACAGTGACAAATCAGACTGGCACAGAAGCATCCACCCAAATCCTGTCTCTAGCCTTTAGGTGTCTGGTACAATGTATGTGCCTGCCAACAGTCGTGGCCACAGAGAGAGCCCACAGCGAGTGATAGAACCCTAAGGCAGGCTGGAGACATGAAATCTGGAGTGGGCTTGAGGACTTGAGGGCTACACACCTGGAGGGTGGCCCCTTCTCTGTAAGATCACACATCCACGCCTCCTCACCTCTCTCCGACAGTCTGAACTCATCATCCCTCCCCGTGTGTTCAGATCAGACATTCATCCTTAATCTCTGAAACAGTGACAAATCAGACTGGTACAGAAGCATCCACCCAAATCCTGTCTCTAGCCTTTAGGTGTCTGGTACAATGTATGTGCCTGCCAACAGTCATTTTCTTTCTACCCAGAAACAAAATTTGAAAATATAAACATCATTAAGAAAAAGTAAAAAAACACACCATACAGTACCACCACCTAAAATCTGTGATTTTCAGTTGAAGCAAGGAAGATTCTTCATATTAATAAAATTCTTAATGTTTTTCTGCCCTAGAAGAGATATCAAAATACTAAGACATGGTATTTTAATGGCTTTTAAGTAAGTGACTGTTACAAGATTATTAAAGGGTTTTGAAGAGAAGCTATGAACTTCATCATGGCATTTGAGGATGCCACAATGAAGAAGAAAACCCAGGCCTTAGGGGTCACATTGAGTAAAATACCCTTCCCTTCCTCCCTACATCATTTGATTCCATTTCATCTATACATTAAAGAAATCAAAGCTTTTGCTATTCTCAAGTCTTAAAAATAAAGTGTTTCCCCTTTTGATTATGTGCTTCAATTTTGGTTCTGACTGCATTTGCCAAAAGCTATCCAAAAAAAGAGAGAGAATTAAACAAGTCATTTTTAGCATAAAAATAGTGCTTGAGCCGAAACCGGTTTGGCTCTGTGGATAGAGCGTCGGCCTGCGGACTGAAAGGTCCCAGGTTCGATTCCGATCGAGGGCATGTACCTGGGTTGCCCAGTGGGAGATGTGCAGGAGGCAGCTGATCGATGTTTCTCTCTCATCGATGTTTCTAACTCTCTATCTCCCTTCCTCTCTGTAAAAAATCAATAAAATATATTTTTTAAAAAAATAGTGCTTGAATGAACCAGCCGTCATTTTTCAATGTCCTGTAAATTTATTAATCTTATCCCTGGTTCCATCTTAAAACTTTTTTTATTGCCAGGACAAACAGTCACAAAACTCATATCTATAATAATAAAAGCGTAATATGCTAATTAGACCAGACATCCTTCTGGACGACCTTCCGGGTGAAGCGGGGGCTGTGAGGGAAGCCCAGGTCCCGGGTGCCAGAGGGAAGCCAGTGCCAGCTTCCAGGGGAAGGAAGGTCTACTCTTGCACAAATTTCGTGCACTGGGCCTCTACTGTTATATAAAACTATACTTGAGCATAAAATAATCCAGCTTTCGCCCTAGCTGGTTTGGCTCAGTGGATAGAGCGTTAGCCTGTGGACTAAAAGGTCTCGGATTCAATTCCGGTCGAGGGCACATGCCCGTTTTGTGGGCTCGATCCCCAGTGGGGGGTGTGCAGGAGGCAGCGGATCAATGATTCTCTTTCATCATTGATGTTTCTATCTCTCGCCGTCTCCATTCCTCTCTGAAATAAATAAAAATATATTAAAAAATAATAACCCAACTCTCCTTCTATTTGGGGTTTAGTGCTATTTTATTGCTCATGTGGCTGTTTCAGTGGAAATATGAAAAACAGATCTTGCAGGCTAAGGACTCAAAGCAAAGTTAAACAAAACAAAACAACCAACTTCTCCACTCCAGAGTCTGGCAAATGTCATGCATCTAATTTTGCAGTCATTAAAATAAACGCAATTATATTGTTTTTAAAATCGTTTCCAATGAGATAAAGTAGAACTGGGGTTCTCTTGGCAAAACCTAGTGAAGACCTGCAAAGTTAAAGCCTCTTTATCCAGTAACAAGGAATTCAGCCCATTCTTAAAACTTGTGGGTCTCCAAGGATAGAGAACTGCAATTTGAGGCTATTTTTAGCCAGCAATCACAGACAGAATCAAAGCAGCCGCAAAAAGGAGCAAGACAACTGTGTTAAATTAAATTCTGGGGACAGACAGACATCAGAGAGCGCCAGCCCTGATGAATCCGAGCTTCGGTCTGCTCCTCCAGGCAGGGATGTGTTCTCCCCTTTCCTGGCCTCAATTTCCTCCTCTTTAAAAGGGATCAGGCAGCGCCTGAGGCCCTCTGCCTCTGAAAGGGACTTTAATGGCACATACTGAAAAGCGGAGTCTGTCTTCCAATAATAGGTAACAATGACCAGGCAGTTGGTTGGGTGGCAGGCATTGCGCTAGATGTCCTATGCACGTATTCTCTGCCTTAGAACAACCTTCAGGAAAGGCATTTCATTTCTGAGATGAGTAAGGACGACGTGATTTGGAGGCGACCTTTGCCAAGACTGGGCGTCTGAGAGCCGGGTCCAGAGAGGGCGGTGGAACCCGGCCCAGCAGGAAGGGGGCGGGGCTTAGGGCGGGGCCTGCGCCTGGGGAGGGGCCTAGGGCGGGAAAGGGGCGGGGCCCGGCGCCGGGAGGACTTG
>NW_006287904.1:2168793-2171936 GCF_000327345.1 Myotis davidii | reverse complement strand
CAAGTAGGAGAGGAAGGAGGACGGCGCGAGGGAGCGGGCGGAATGCCGGGGGGGCGGGGACGCCAGCCTCTGGCCCGCCCCGTCCGGCCGCCCCTCCCCAGCCGGACGGAGGGTCCCTGCAGCTGCCCGGGTGGGGATGGTTCCCCGGGAAGAGCCCGCTGCCTTCAGGTTCCTACACTGTCCAGCCGGTGCTGGGGCTCCGCTGTTCACTGGTTGGGGGACGGCGGTCTGCAAGCCAGACGCTGTCCTAACGGGTCATAGATGAGCGCCACTTAAACTTTACAGTCACTTAGAGCAGCCGTTCTCAACCTGGGGGTCGAAGGACCCTAAGACCATCGGAAAACACATATATAATTACATATTGTTTTTGTGATTAATCACTATGCTTTAATTATGTTCAATTTGTAACAACGAAAATACATCCTGCATATCAGATATTTACATTACGATTCATAACAGTAGCAAAATTACAGTTATGAAGTAGCTACGAAAATAATGTTATGGTTGGGGGTCATTACAACATGAGGAACTGTATTAAAAGAGTCACGCATTAGGAAGGTTGAGAACCACTATATAGATATATTTCAAAACTAAGGTAAAATCTCCCCTATCGCCCGCTCTCCGCCCAGTGCTCGCCGCTGTACTGGTCCAGGGCGTGCCGGTAGGCCGACTCGAGCGGCATCAGCTCGTCCCGCGGGAAGCTCCGGAAGCTGTAGCGCTCGTACTGGGCGCGCCCCGAGCGCAGCGCGCAGCCCGCGCACAGCAGCACCAGCAGCGCCCCGGCCGCCCCTGGGAAGGTTGAGAACCACTGACTTAGAGGACTTGTAAAAACGCAGATGCCTGGACTGTACCCCCAGAGTTTCTGATTTAGCAAGTCTGAGGGTTTCCATTTCTTTTTTCATATATAGTTATGACTTAGAATTGTATTCTAATGATCTCTTTAATTTTATTTTTCAATTACCGTTTGCATTCGGTATAATTTTGTATTTTGTTTCAGGTGTACAACAGAGTGGTTAGACAATCATATACTTTATAAAGTATATTTATATTTCCAGTACTGCCTGGCACCATATTTAGTTATTTCTATATCATTGACTATATTCCCTATGCTGAAATTCCTATGACTATTTTGTAACCAGCAATTTGTACTTTATCCCTTCACCTTTTTCACCCAGATGACTAGGCAGAACACAGAGGACTTTTAGGGCGATCCTATAAAGGTGGATAAATATTATACATTTGTCAAAATCCATAGAATGTACATCAAGAGTGAACCCTAATGTAAACTATGAACTTTGGGTGATTAGGATGTGCCAGTGTAGGTTAATCAGATGTAACAGATGTACCACTGGGTATGGGATTCTGATAGTGGGGAAAGCTGTGTATATGTGATAGCAGGGGGCATACGGGAAATCTCTGCTCACATTTTTTTTTAAATATATTTTTATTGATTTCAGAGAGGAGGGGAGAGAAAGAAACATCAGTGATGAGAGTTGAGCCTGCAACCTGGGCATGTTCCCTGACCGGGAATTGAACCTTGATCTCCTGGTTCATAAGAGGTCAGTCACTGAGCCACACCAGCTGGGCTCTGCTCAATTTTGCTGCAAATAAAGCTTCTCTTAAAATAGTCTATTTTTTAAAAGAATACAGGCCCTTTGTCTTTAAAAAGTCCCCTCATTTGGGGTTTCTCTGATGTTTCCTCATGATTAGATGCAGATCAGCTTGTTTGGCCAGAAAACCACAGAAGCAATAGTGCATCTCTCGCTGGTGTCACAAGGGAGAAACACAGTATCTGCCTCCTATCAGTGACGTTAATGTTGATTACTTGTGAAGGTCATGGTTTCCCCCTTCATTATTTTTGTAATTAGTAAATGTTTTTGGTGTATAGCAGCACTTTTCTTAATAGCAGAAATAACCTGTCCATAAACGAGGTTATTGTTGTTTTTATTTGTTTGCTTGTTTTATTGATTTTAGAGAGTGGAAGGGAAGGGGAGAGAGAAACATCAGTTGGTTGCCTCCCTCACGCGTCTGCCTGGGGATCGAACCTGAAACCTGGATATGTGCACTGACCGGGAATCGAACCTGTCACCTTTTCGTGTATGGGACGACGCTCCAACCGAGTCACACCAGCCAGGGCTGGATTGTTGTTGCTTTTAAGTGAGAATATATGCACATAGAATATTTTGCATCAGGGGAAAATGATAGAATCGTAGCTACACATAACACAGTTCAATCTAAAAAAAATAGAGAATAACTTCATTTGTCTAAAGTTTTAAAGTAAAGTATGTCAAAGCACACAAAATATTATTTAGGAATGCAAATACTATAGTCTTACCTCTTACAAGCACACAGGATAATACCAACTGTAACGAAGAAGGAGCCACACGGACACTTCGGATAGTGATTTCCTGTAAGGTGGAAGGAAGGGCATGGAATTGGGAGAAGGTTCACCTAGGGGAGAAGGAATGGGAGTATGAGGACACTCACTGTAGCATTTTCTAGGCCATACATGTATTTTCCCATACCTGTATTTTTAAGATATTATTTTATAGTTAGTTGTTATGTTAAAACAATTTTTAGGGAAACAATTGCAGCAGAGATATAAAGAAAATAAAACAAGGGAATGGGATGGGGTGGAGAAAGGTTGCATGCGGGGGTGATGTTTGAGCAGAAACCTGAATGGAGAGAAGGAGCCTGTAGAGATGGCAGAGTTCGGGGAGAGTTTACCTGGTTCCCGGATGCCTCCTGCCCAGAGAGTCCATGGCCATCTTACCTGGAGCTTGATATTCCGAATGTGTGGAGACCGTGAAAAAGGCAAACACCCCAATTCAAAAACAGACACACAGACAGAAATGAACAATAAATTAACAACAGCCTTGCAAAGATGTGGCTGAGAGACCCTGGTGATAGCCAGGTGATACGGAGAAGATAGGAGAGAATGTTTAAAACAAAATCCTCACCCTGGCCACCGGGGTTCAGTTGGTTGGAGCATTGCCCAGTAGAGCAAAAGGTTAAGGGTTCAATTCCCAGTTAGGGCACATACCTAGGTTGCTGGTTCACATTGATGTGTCTCTTGTTCCCTTCCTCTTTCTCTAAAATCAATAAACATCTCAGGTGAAGGTTTTAAAAAAATTATGGAGAGA
>NW_006287904.1:2167429-2168608 GCF_000327345.1 Myotis davidii | reverse complement strand
GATAGATAGATAGATATAGATATAGATTGATTTGAGAGAGAGGAAGGGAGAGGTCACATGTCCAGGATTCTCAACATGCAAGAGGCAGCCAATTGTTTTCTCTCATTGATGTTTCTATCTCTCTATCCCTCTCCTTTCCTCACTCTCTAAAAATCAATAAGAAAATATTTTTTAAAATAGACCTTTTCATTATTAGATTTAACAAACTTTTGTGCCTTAGCCGGTTTGGCTCTGTGGATAGAGCATCAGCCTGTGGACTGAAGGGTCCTAGGTTCCTTTCCAGTCAGGGCACATGCCCAGGTTGCTGGCTTGATCCCTAGTAGGGGGCGTGCAGGAGGCAGCTGATCCATGATTATCTCATCATTGACATTTCTCTCCCTCTCTCTTCCTCTCTGAAATCAATAAAAATATATTTTAAAAAAACTTTTGCAAATTGCTACAAGTTTCTAAATACCTACTTTGAATTTCTTTTCCTATCGCTGTCCTTGGACCACAGTTGGAGCAGCGTTCCCTTCCTCTTTCTCTAAAATCAATAAACATCTCAGGTGAAGGTTTTAAAAAAATTATGGAGAGAATAAACAAAAGCAAAGTCCTTGTTTTTGTCCCCCCCCCCCCAAAGGCAAGCCTCACTTAGGATATTTTATATTTTACCTCAAAAACATACATGTTTTTAGAAACTGAAAGGGAATTTCTTGTCCCTATGACAAGGGTGATGCCCATGTCCCTATGAGAACATAGGGACAAGGACATCCTAACACTCATGACTGTCATATGGCATGCTGCTAACTTTTGTTGGAGCTATGAGGAAACTGTTAACTGATATTTCACAATTTTATCTTTTTATTCTTTCATAACCATACCCATCAGTTGGTTGTACAACTTAGCTCCTGAACGCGGGTGTCATGATTGTGTGTGTCAGAAAACTTGAAGACGTAAGAAAGATTTGGAATTGCTGCACAGCTCAACTGTCCACTTCAGCAGGCCCGGGACTTTAGTGTTGTTTTTTTAGTTAAAAAAAAATAATATATATATATATACACATATATACTATGAGTCAGTGATCCAGCAACTTGAGGAGTTATGTTATAGCCAAACACAAAAAGAGGGAGAGAAAAAAGAAACATCCAAACATCCCAAACTGGTAAATAACCAGGCAGACTGTGAATGAAATGTGAAATT
>NW_006287904.1:2165648-2167045 GCF_000327345.1 Myotis davidii | reverse complement strand
TTCTTTTCCTATCGCTGTCCTTGGATCACAGTTGGAGCAGCACTGGTCAAGGGCATGTACCTTGGTTGTGGGCACATCCCCAGTAAGAGGTGTGCAGGAGGCAGTTGATCAATGTTTCTCTCTCATCGATGTTTCTAACTCTATCCTTCTCCTTTCCTCTTTGTAAAAAACCAATAAAATATATTTTAAAAAAATAAAAATGTAGAAATGATTCTTAACTGACAGACCATACAAAAACAGGCATCAGGCCGGGTTTGAGCTGCCAGCTTTAGTTTGTTTAGCACAATCCTGTGCTAAACACTTCCTGCCTCAGTTTAGTTAAAAATGCCTGCTGCGTTTTGTCACCTAGCGTCTATAGGCTGGGGGGATGGGGGGGGGGGGTTGATTCTGCCATTTGCTAAGGATTTTTTAAAATTTAACTTTATTTTGCTATAATTCAGACTTAGAAAAAAATTTGAAGAAACAGTAGAAAGAGAGAGGAAGGGAGAGGGAGTGAGGGATAGAAACATCAAAGAGAGAGAATCACTGATTGGCTGCCTCCTGCATGCCCCCTACTGGGGATCGAGCCCATAACCTGGGCACGTGCCCTGACCAGGAATGGAACTGGAGACCTCTAAGTTCTTGGGTCAATGTTCAACCCCTGAGCCACACTGGCTGGCTAATGTTGCATTTCTAAGGCTGTATCTCTTCCTTAAGGGGCACATGGTTGTGCTTTGTCCTGATTTGACAGATCTGCTTACATCAGCAACACAGGGCTCTTGAGAAGCTCGAGTGCATAATTAAAAGGTGGGAGGTGTTGCTCTTATCTCAAAACAAAACAATGAAATACAAATTCTGCAGATCCTGGTGCGTTGAAGGTTGGCATTTGGAATGATTTTACCATAGCTGAACCACATCTCTACATTTCTTAGAATGCTTCTCCCACTTTAGCATGCACTGAAAAACCCGCGGGGGTTGTAAAAATATGGATTTCTGGACTTCATCCTTAGAGTTTCTGATGGAAAGTTCCTGGGGTGGGGCCCTGGGATTTGCATTTTTAACAAGTTCCAGGTATACAGTTGGTCCAGAGTCTACCATTTTCTGACCCCTAGTTTAGAGTTTTGCCGAGAATCCTAGGGCTAGGATTCTATCTCCTGCACTCAGGGTTATCTGGTCTCAGCTTCCCGCTTCTATCCAATGAGGCAGCCAGGGGGCAAGGAGACCCTGGTTAAAGTCCAACCCCAGGGCGAGTTATCTAGCTGCTGACAGCGGGGCCTCCGGATTGCCTCTGAAGGGTCTGAGGCCGACTAGGGCCAGATAACACTATCCTGGTGTCACAAGGCTGCACGTGGCCTCCAGGCTCGTCCTGCGCCGGCTCCCCCGCCCCCGGGTCAGCTGTCGCAGGGCGGAGCATGGGG
>NW_006287904.1:2153269-2165602 GCF_000327345.1 Myotis davidii | reverse complement strand
TCAGTCCGGTGACGCTGAGCGGCTGGCCCCGGCGCCGACTGTGGCGGAGCCGGGAAGCTGGAGGGTGGACATGCTGGGGGTCGAGCGCATCCTTTCTCTGTTGCTGGTGTCGCTGTTGCCAGGGACTGCGCGCAGCTTTCGTGTAAGTCCACAGGATCTCCACGCGGGGATGCACTGATACGGATCATGCTGGCGAAGGACGCAGCTGGGGCTGCGCAAGAGGGGTCCTGCAGGGCGGTGGTCCTGCGCCCCCGGGGTGCACGCCGCTGGCCGGCAGCCTGCGGAGCGCAGGCAGTAGACTGGCCTTCCCGTCGGGGGCGGGCCGGGCGGGGCGCGCGTCCTTCCCGGTAGCCGGTCGCTGGTGTGTTCCGCTCCGGACGCCGGTTTCGCTGGGACCCAGGTCCCCAAAGGTGCCAGGAGAGGGGTGAGATGAGGTGCGCCCACACCCTTCCAACTTCGCAGTTTTCCAGGAGGGGGGCGATTCTAAATAGCGCGCGTGAGAGGAGGAAGTCTTGGGCTCCGGTTTGGGGCGCCCTCCCTTGCCCAGTGTGTGCTCTGCGGGGCGCTCCGGAAGGAGAAAATGGGGTCAGGGGAGGCCCCCCCCCGCAATGGGAACTTAGGGTTCATTGCTTTCGAGACGTCCTCTTGCCAAACATCTCGTGCCCTTCTCGCCGCTCTCAGCCGCCTCCTCTTTTTGACTTGGATTTTCCAAACCTTCCGGGTCTGGCAGTCGAGGCCGAGGGCGGGCGGCAGGTGGCAGCCAGAGCTGCTGGAGGGAGGTCTGCGGGAGCAAGTAGGCGAGGCGGGGGACGCGTCTGGCGGGAGAAGAACAGCAGGGAGTTGAAACCGCACCAGCCCCTCTGCACATTCCGCCAACCAACCCTGGTTCCTCCAGAGTCTGGGTGGGCTGAGTTCGGGGCACGTTTTAAGTAGAAGTGGTGAAATGCGGGCCCATTGACCTGTAAATCATACCCTTTGATCAAAGGCGTAGAATAACTTGCCTAGAGCAAAGTCACACATTTCCATGAAACCCAGAGCTTAAGAATCTTAAGTATTTGGAAACGCCTACTGGACACATTTTAATTTAGAGTTCCTCTTGGGAAAACGGCAGCTCACATGAAGTATTTGCTACCCTGACTACTGGGGCCTGTGGCTCCTGTGCCCCAGATTCTTTGGCCAGGAGGCCTGGAGGAACCCCCCAGGTGAGAGCTAGCCCGAGGTGAGGACCATGGGAACAGTGGCAGAGACAGATGTGTGCGGGGAAGACAGATCTTTATATCTGGGTGGGCTGTGGGAAGGGAGAGAGATGGGTTTATAGATGAGGAGCTGGTGGGCAGGGCAGTCCCCTGAGCAATGGTTGCTCATCTTTGTGCAGCATCGCTCAGCAGCGGGGTGCCCTCTGACTGCCGTGCCAAGGCTCACACTGGGAGGCTGGCCTCCCCCAGGAATTCTTCCATGTCTAAGTGTCCCTGCCTGGACCTGGAGCTGAAGAAAGCTACCAGTGGACAGCATTCTGTGATGCCCTTGTTTACATTTGTCATTTTTAACCCTTTGAGTGCCGGGGAGCGTGATCGCGTTCCTCCTGTCTTTCCCCCAAAAATGCCGCTCCCCCTGTCTATCGCGCTCCTCCTGCAGTGTCACTATTAGATGCTAGTAGTTCACTCTTTATTGACAGATGGCACCTAAGTGCAGATTACTTGTGATGCCGACTGTTTGTAGTTCTAAAATTGGCCTTTGGCATTTTTATGAAGTTTACTCAGATTTTGTAGCCCTAAAGCTTCGAAATGGCGTCCAGTCCTAAGTCTGCTTTTTTATCTAAATATTTTAGATTTTTTATCAAAATCTTATTAAGATTTAAACAATATCTTCATTCATGTATTCAAAGTCAACATTAATTTTATTTTAACATGTTTTGTTCAAATTTTTTTTCTACTAGTATTTCATAATACAATCAGCAAACAATATATGTCAAAGATGAAAACAAATGTAGTAAAGGTTTCCTTAAGTTTTTGAATATGTAACTTCATTTACTTGCGATTCATGATTTTTTTCCCAAACTGCTGTAAAATCAGCAAAAATGCCTTGGCAATTTTAGCATAGTTCCTAGGATATTGGTTGGCACTCAGAGGGTTAAAATATATTTTTTAAATTGATTTCAGAAGGTAAAGAGATAGAAACATCAATGATGGAAGAGAATTATTGATCTCTGCTGTGGAGGGATGGAGCCTGCAACCCAGGCATGTGCCCTTAGCCAGAATCGAACCTGGGACCCTTCCGTCCACAGGCCGACGCTCCATCCACTGAGCCAAACCTGCTAGTTCCCTTGTTTACATTTATTTAGAACAGCGGTTCTCAAACTTTTAACTGTCCTAGGAATTAAAATTAAAAATATTTATTAATCTATTACATGTTAAGAAACTTACGTTTTTTGGGAAAATAACAATGTTTCTCCCCGAATTTTAGGGTGAAGAGTGGTATTAGTTTTCACTTTTGCAAATGTCTTTCATGTCCGTCTTAATCCAGGACAGTCGGAGCCTCCTAACTGCGCCTGTATTCAGTGTTGCCATAGCATACGTCACATAGCGTCTGAAAAGCTCCGCTGTGCTCTCATGAGAGAATGAGAAAGGGAAGGGCAGTGATGGCTTAGTATTAGTATTATTATGGAAACAATTTTAACTAAACGGACCCCTGGAAGGGTCTCGCAGACCACACTTTGAGAACCGCTGGTTTAGAATAACGTTTTTCTTACTGTAAAAGAAATTCCATACGTTTTTCCTTGTGGGGAAAAAAACGGAAAAGAAGAAAATGAAAGCTGCCCGTCATGTTACAACCCACTGTGTTTGTACTGCCTTGATGAAGTGTGGCCACTGATTGGTGGTGTGGAGTCTAGGCAGGTTGGGCCCCTGTAAGTGACCCCCAGGTTTTGAACGGGGACCAGAAAGCGCTAACATTCCACAAAGCTGATGCGGGTTCCTGGTTGCAGGCGGACCTGACCTGACCCGGAACCCTCTCCTTGGCCACTGTCCTTTCTAAGGAACTCACCTTCCAGAGCCCACCTGCACAGACCTGCCAGGGGACCCTCCTAGGAGCTGAGAAAATGGTGATCTTCAGGCACCTCTCCCTGGTCGGGAAGGCCACCCTGGCTGCCGGCACTGTCTTCGTGTCCATGATTATCTCCCGCTCCTACCTGTCCGAGAGCCTCGAGGTCAGGGCCTGGCGTTGGCTGTTCCGCCTGCAGCTTGCCCTGTTTGCCAACTCGCTCATGCTGATTGGCTCCCTCTACATCTGGCGGAGCATTGTCAGCAACCTTAGCCATGCCCCAGCCTCACAGTCGGCCTGTTTCCATCTTTGGAAGATGGCGGTCCTGGCCTTCCTGGCCCTGGCCCACTCCAGTTTCTTCACCATGCTCTTTTTAGTGGCCGAGGAACCCTATCTTTTTTCCTTGGCCGCCTACTCCTGCCTCGGGGCGTACATCATCATGCTGTTCTTCCTCTGTACCCTCAGCGGTATGGAGCAGGCCTACCAGCTCTTGGCCTGGCGCAGTGGTCGGGTCGTGGGCAGCCTGGACAAGACAAGGAAGCTGGCGCTCAGGCCGGCCCTGGCAGTGGCCGTGACCGCCGTGCTCAGCATAGCAGGGCTGCTGAATGCTGCCCAGCCCCCGGTGGTGAAGACCGTGGAGGTGCCCATCCATCAGCTGCCCACCTCGATGGACAACCTCAAGATCGTGCTCCTCTCAGACATTCACTTGGGCCCCACCGTGGGCAGGACCAAGATGGAGATGTTCGTGAGGATGGTGAACATGCTGGAACCAGATGTCACGGTGATCGTGGGGGACCTCTGCGATTCAGAAGCCTCGATCCTGCGGACGGCTGTCGCTCCTTTAGACCGGCTTCATTCCCGCCTGGGCACCTACTTCGTCACCGGGAATCACGAATACTACACGTCAGATGTGAGCAACTGGTTTGCGCTGCTGGAGTCCCTGAATGTCAGGCCGCTGCACAACGAGAACGTGAAGATATCCGCCACCCGGGCCCAGCGTGGTGGCGGCAAGGAGGATGACTGGATCTGCTTGGCCGGGGTGGATGACATTGAAGCAGACATCCTGCACTACTCTGGCCACGGAATGGATCTTGAGAAGGCGCTGGGGGGCTGCAGCCGGGACCATACCACCATCTTGCTGGCTCACCAGCCCCTGGCTGCCAAGAGAGCCCTTCAGGCTCGGCCGGATATTAACCTGATTCTTTCTGGGCACACACATGCTGGGCAAATCTTCCCCTTGAATGTGGCGGCCTATCTCCTGAACCCCTTCTTTGCTGGTCTCTACCAGGTGGCTCAGACCACATTTGTATATGTCAGCCCCGGCACGGCCTACTATGGGATCCCCATGAGATTGGGGAGCAGGGCAGAGATCACAGAGCTCATCCTGCAGCGGGCTCCTTGAACCTGGCCCCACCCTCATCCTCTGCCCTTGCCCTCATTCTCTGCCCCTCTTCGGGGTGGGTTGCCTGCTTTACGCCCTCCAGCCTTTCCTGCCCAGCCCTGCTGACACACCCTGGCCACAGGCTGGTTGGAACAGTGATGTGTGGTGGGGCTGCCTGGCAGGTTAGCTCTGTCAATGGCCAGTTGCTTTCTTATATGCATTTGTGAGGCCACTGAAGTCACATGCATAAGAACGGGCATTTATTGTCCAGATGATATGGAGTAAACCCCCCCTCTCTGCAGGACTCCCAGGAATAAATGGAAAGAAACATGGGGTTGCTTGAAAGGGATGCCTCTAGAAAGCAGAGTAGGGAAGGAACTCTGAGTGCCTTTCAAACCCTCTTTGGGACTTAGGCAGTTGCCAGAATCATTGATGCAGAGCTTTCTGGGTAAGGGGCATGTTGCTAGTAATCTGGGAGAGCAGGTGAGATGGAGGCCCCCTCTGGCTGCTGGAGAAGAAGAATTTATTTTCCCCCTGGGTTCTCTCAGAGTCCCCTCTATTGAGAGAATTGGCAAAACCTGCTGGACTACAGAGCTCATCTTATTCCAGACCTTGAGTGATGCTATTACTGTCTGCTTCTCCTGGGCCTTGGGGGTTGGGGGTGGGGTGGGCAGAAACAGAGCACCTTGGTAGGTGATGGTAAGAGTGCTGCCTGGGGACTCCGAGGGTGTTTGGGTCCTTTTATACAACTGGGTGAGGTCACCCTAGGGACAGGCTGCTGTTCCCTATTTAGAGATGAGGAAACGGGGCCCAAGGGCATTGGCAACATGACAGGGAGTTTCTGGGGGTGGAAATCACGTCTTCTACCTCCCAAAGAAAGTGTTCTCTCCACTGTCTGGTGGTTCAGGGTTCAGACAATTACCGTCAGAGAACAAGGACCTAGAACCTGATATTCTTTTCGAAGTGGTTTGCTTGAGGCTAATTTCACTTCACTTGTGTAACTACATGGGCTAGCTTCAGTTCAGTGTAGGATGTCTGTTATATTAGAGGAAGAGTCAGGAAACTGGAGTCCCACCCCAGGCTTGGGTCTGACTTTTTTGTGTTTTTGTTTTTTTTTTGGTGGGAAACAGGCTCCCTCTCTCCCAGTGGGGAAGTTGCACGGGGAGTGGCAGGCCCCTGTGCTCCAGCAGGGCACTCCCCGGCTGTGGAGTGCTGGGAGCATCCTTCCTACCAGACTGGCTTCCAGTCCCCTGGCCTGACCTCCATAGAACTGTCCTAGGACTCTGGCCACAGAACCATAGGGCCATCTCTGCTGGCCACTGGACCCACAGGAAAACAGCCAGAGGTTACCGTGACTGGCCCTTGTGCCAGAACCAAGAGACCCTTTGCCCCTGGGTAGCAATAAGCAGTCCTGTTAGGAAAGACCTCTCTGAGGGGACGGAGGACCTGGGCTCAGCGTTGACATGTTTGTGACTGAGATTCTTTCTCCAACGGGCACCACAGGCACCGCTCTGACGGGAGAGGCCCCCCTGCTGCTCCCCGCCAGGCAGTGTGGGGCAGGTGACTTGAGCTGCCTGAGCCTCGGTTTCCCTCGCCCTGAAATGGGGATAATTATCATGTCTACCTCAAGTCTGTCTCGTGGGGAGGGTCTGGGACTTGGCGTGGGAGTTGCATGTGGCACAGTCACAAGGGAAGCACTCAGGGTTGTTAATTTGTGAGCACAGTGGGGCTTGCTAAGGAACTGTGTTGGGTGCGGGTGTCCCAGGGGTTTATGGAGCAGACAAACCTGGGGGATGTGAGTGGGTCCCGGGCCGCCTGCTGCTGGGCACGGTGATTTGTGGGGGTTTGCTGTGTCCTCTGCCTGTGTTACGTCTTCTGTGCACACTCTGCCTGGTGGATAATGGGATCCGGAAGACCACCCTCCTTATTTCCAAAGTGTTGACAGCAGGCCTTCCTGCCAGTGCAGTGTGACTGATTCCTCTCCATTAGACACAAAACAGGCCCGCCTTACCTGTCCAAGGACTAGTCCTGCTTGGCTTGTGTTCCATGGTGCGGTGGGAGTTTCCCAGCAGAAACTTCTCCGTTACCGGCCAGACAGGGCCCTGAAGGGTCGCTCGCCGAGGCACCATCTGCACCTCTGTCCTTCGCCCATTTACCTTCTTCTTTTGTTTATGGCTAGAGGAGGTGGAGAGAAATATTTAGTTGGAGCTTGAAAATTCTTTCAATTTTATTTTAGTTTATTATTATTTTTTAAATCTGTAAAAGCAAGTTAAAATGAAACGTTTTTAAGAAATTAACAATGGCATGTGTGGTGTGATCCTATTATTGTAAAATGTCAGTGCATTAGTCCCACTGTCATCCATTCCAAACATCCCTCCATCTTTTTCCCCTTTGTTGAGAACTTTTTATTGTGAACATTTTTAAATTTTCATGAAGTACACAGAACAACCTCCTGGACCTCCGTGGGCTCACCACCCAGCTTCAACAGCTGTGACTGTTCCGCTGTTCTTTATTCATTTATCTCTGCCCCGCACTGTTTTTCTTTTTTGGTTGGACAATATTAAGCAAAACCTTAGAAAATATAATTTTACCCAAAAATACTTCCTTATGAATCCTTTCTAGAAAAGTATATGGATAATGCTATTATAGCCAAGGAAACTAACAGTAATTCTTTAATATCATCTACTATCTAGTAGGACGTTTGGGGGCTAGAAGCCAGGTCTTCTACTTCTCAATACAAGTGTTTTTTTTTCCACTGAGGGTTAAGCAACTGTATCTGTTACAGGTGAGTAACAGGATTCAAATACAGTTTACTGTCTAAAGAGTTAGTATTCAGTTGTTCCTGCTTATCCCCATTGCCTCTTCCCAACCCCCCAACCTGGTAAAAAGCACACAGCATAAAATTTATGATTTTAATGATTTTAAGGGTATAGTTCAGTAGTGTTAAGTCTAGTCACACCGTTGTGAAACAGGTCTCCAGAGCTTTTTTATCTTGCAGATCTGAAACTCTATACCAGGGGTGGGCAAACTTTTTGACTCGAGGGCCACAATGGGTTCTTAAACTGGACCAGAGGGCCAGAACAAAAGCATGGATGGAGTGTTTGTGTGAACTAATATAAATTCAAAGTAAACTATGGTCTCTTTTTTTTTTTTTTTTTTTTTTTTTAGTTTTATTCATTTCAAACGGTCGCCGGATCCAGACCGAGGGCCGTAGTTTGCCCACGGCTGCTCTATACCCATTAAACAATAGCTCTTCTTTCCCCCTTCCCTCAGCTCCTAATAACCACCATTTTACATTCTGTTTCCATGAATTTGACTCCTCTAGGTACCATATATAAGTGGAATCATGCATTGTTTATTTGTGATGGCTTGTTTCACTTAGCTTCATGTCCTCTGTGTTCATCCATGTGGTAGCACGTGACAAGACTTCCTAAGGCTGAATAATATTTCTTCGTATGTATATATCACGTTTTGTTTATCCATCCATCAGTGGACATTTGGGCTGTTTCCACCTTTTTTTTTTTTTTTTTGTCTACTGTGAATAATGCTGCTGGGAACATGGGAGTGCAAATATCTCTTCAAGACCCTGCTCTCTATTCTTTTGGAAAAATACCCAGAAGTCAGATTGCTGGATTATATAGTTCTGGTTTTTCATATTTTTGAGGAATTTCCATACTGTTTTCCATAGTTGAACCATTTTATAATTCCACCAGCAATGCACAAAGGGTCTGATTTCTCTCCATTTTCACAGAACTAGTTACTGCTTGTTTGTTTGTTAGTAGTGTGAGGTGATAACTTACTGTGGAATTGATTTGCATTCCTCTGATGATTAGGGATGTTGAACATCTTTTCATATGTTTGTCGATCATGTTTGTATATCATCTTTGGAGAAATGTCTATTTAAGTCTTTCCCCCATTTTAAAATCAGGTTATTTGACTTTTTGTTGTTGTTGAGTTGTAAGAGTTCTTTTTATATTCTGTAGTACAGGCCCATTGCAGGAAGATTCCTGCAAGAATAGGGCTTCCTGCTGCCTGAACAAAGCAGAGAAGGAAGTGAAACCCACTGAGGCGGGCTTCGCTCCCACCTCCACCAGCCCCCGCCCCCGCCCCCCGCTTGCTTCTCTGCAGCTTCGCTCCCTTCTGCAGCGCTTGGCTTCCTTCTACATTGTCTTCAGTCTTTGCTCCGCACTTGCATATGCAAATTAACTGCCATCTTTGTTGGGTTAATTTGCATGCTCATCTGATTGGCTGGTGGGCGTAGTGGAGTGACACCAATTTGCATGTTTCTCTTTTATTAGTGTAGATATTAACCCCTTATCAGATATATGATTTGCAGATATTTTCTCTCATCCATAGATTGTCTTTTCCCTCTATTGCCCTTCATGTGCAGAAGTTTTTAAGGATGCCTCATTTGTCTATTTTCGTTTTTTCTTCCTGTGCTTTTGTTGTCGTACTCAAGCAATCATTGCCAAGTCTAATATCATGAAGCTTATGATCCATTTTGAGTTAATTTTTATATGTGATGTAAGATAAGGGCCCAACTTCATTCTTCTACATGTGGATATCTAGTTTTCCCAACACCATTTGTTGACGAGATTGTCTTTTTCCCATTGAATGGTCTTGGCACCTTGTGGAAGATCATTTGAGAAATACTTTATATTTAAATTTTTTATTTAAAAATAAAAACTATACACTTTTTTCTGAGATGAAGGGGCAGAATTAAATCTGCAAATGTCTGTGAGTCCTAGAGGATTGGGAACTGGTCCCAACTGGGCCCATTTCTCCTCCATCTGTCATTTCCCCTCCTCTTCCATTGTAATTTACACTCTTTACCCACAGTTCTTTGGGATGCTCAACAAAAATCTTTACAGAATAAGACAGACATAAATTAGTAAACAAAATGAATAAAAATAGAATGTAGCAGCTCATCTACAAATTTTCCAGATCTATATCAATTCTCACCATTCCCTGTGGTGGTTTTGCTTCTCTAGCCTGACTTATGTAATGGTGTTTCCATGACATTTCATGTGTGAAAGATACATAGATCTGAAATAATTCAAGTTTGTGTTATAGTCATCTGAAATATTCCTTCTCTTTCTCTTTGTTTTGTGAACTAAAGGGCCTGGGAAGCCCATGGTGTACAAAGACTCTTCCACCTCTATCTTCTCCCCTTTCCTTAATCTCTCTCCTGCCAACCGTAGGTGCTAACAGTCTAGGAGGCTTAGGGCTCTGTCATCTTAGAGCTGAACAGTTCATGTCAGGAATTCTGTAGGCTTGTGGGTTAATAGGGTGAGTTGAAAGGGTTTAGGCAGTGGTTCTCAACCTTCTGGCCCTTTAAATACAGTTCCTCATGTTGTGACCCAACCATAAAATTATTTTCGTTGCTACTTCATAACTGTAATGTTGCTACTGTTATGAATTGTAATGTAAATATCTGATATGCAGGATGGTCTTAGGCGACCCCTGTGAAAGGGTCATTCGACTGCCAAAGGGGTCGTGACTCAGAGGTTGAGAACTTAGTGTAAATATCAGTGTTATGATTAATGGTTGGTTTGGTTTAAATGCTTATTTACTACTGAAATAATCTAAACTCAATAAATAACTTAAAAATGTTATGTTGGACAGTATTAAATCCCTAATGTGTATTTGGTCTTGAGGGTATCTTGTTATTACTGCTGTGTTGTTGTTTTTACCTCCAATAATATATGTATTATGTCCATGAGGGACCCTGGGAAGATGTGGGCTTGGCCTTGCTTGGGATTGACTTTATTTTACATGTTTTTTATGATCTCATGCACTGTAAGTACTGATGCTACCACACCCCTGCAAGTGTGAAATAAAACTGGCTTTTCAGCATTTTGTCCCAGTGCTAATTAATTTAGAAGGGGTGGAATTTGCACACAGGGCAAAGTTTACATTCTTTTCATTTGGGGGGGAATAGACTCTGCATTCCTCCCTCACATTTCTTGACCTTCTGTTGGTGGTGCCACAGTGCACAGATATTAAGAATGCTGGCTCCTTCAGACTGGGCTCCATCATATCCTTAAAGGTCATTTTGGAGCCATGAAGTGGATTTTCCGTTAACCTTGACCATGACAGTCACCAATTGGAAGCTGTCTCTTTAGGTGATGCTGCTTCTGAGGCTCTCTATATCCATCCTCTCTGTCTGCTTTTCTATTTTTTTCTTCTTTGTTTGTTTGTTAATCCTCACCCAAGGATATTTTTCCATTGATTTTTAGAGAGTGGAAGGGAGGAGGAAAGAGAGAGAAAAAAATCTGTGTGAGAGACACATCGATTAATTGCCTCCTGCACGCACCCCACCGGAGATTGAGCCTGCAACCTAGATAAGTGGCCTTGACTGGGAATCAAACCTACGACCCTTCAGTCCTCAGGATGACACTCTGTCCCCTGAGCCAAACTGGCTAGGGCTCTGTCTGCTTTTCTAAGCTTCAGTTTCAGAGACTTGTCACTGCTTCCCAGGTCCAAATAACATATTGTCATTTGTATATCAAACCAGAGGGACAGCCCATGGAATGTCCTCACAGTCAAGGTCTCTGGGAGAAAGTGGGGCAGTCAGTAGGGCCCTGGGGCAAGAGAGAATGTGTACTGCTGTCCTGCCCACTTACAAACAAACTGCATTTGATCCTTTTTATTGATAGTTTTGAAAAGATTAGAACATTAGCCACAAACCAAATGCCAAAGGCTCTGCTGACTGTTCCTGGTAATCCTCTCTGCACCCACAGGGTAGGTGGCCACATCATCCACCAGGATCTGTTTTTCACTGGGGCTCACAGGTCATTTGAATTGGGTGTGATGGGGATGTCCTGTGAGTCTTTGTGGAGGGGACACGATACCTGCTATTTCAGGAGGAATTGTGGTCTTGCTTCTGATTCATCTTGAGTGGAGGGGGTGTCCAGTTCCAGGACCTCCACTCAGCCCTGTCCTTCGTAGTGGCTCTCATTCATGGTGAGGGCTCCGGGGGTGGTTAGGTAAAACCATCCCAAGGTGCACTCAGGACCAGTGAAAGAGCCATCAGGTGGGTCCTCTGACTTATTGGACCCACTGTGAGAAGGACTTGGCGCCAAGACTCCCTCTCTCCCCGGCCTCTCAAAGAGCGATAAGGGAGAGTGATGGCATTTCAGGTCCTCTGGTGTCAGTATCAGCTCAGACCATACCCAACAATCCTCAGAAGGTCTGGGGGTGCCACTTTCCTTAGGACTCAGGTACCCTAAGTCCCACTGGGGAAGGATTGGGAACTATTGGGTGTATAGTACTTAGAATGGCATCGCAGGGCTCTCCCTGATGGGAATCCATCCAGCCCTTTGTTCAGTCAGTTGGCTGTCAGACCTGGCAACTGGGGGAAGATATGAATTTTCCATTGCAGGAGCTGATACCAGCCTTTGGCTCATGAGTTCTTGATTTGTTTTTTCTTGTTAGACACATCAAGCAACTCCCTCGCTGGTTGCCTAACCATCTCACCCTCTAGGAACGCTATGGTTTATGAGCCATTGCTTAAGATGGCTGTTGGCCAGCACACCTGGTTGCCACTCTGGCCTTGCTGGTCATTGTTGTCATTATACCCACCTACTCCTGATGGTCAAATGGTCTCTCTTTGATTGTTGGTCTCTCTTTGATTGTGAGAATCTCATAATGCCCAGACACTAGGGATCCCAGGGCCAAGGCAGCATCTTCCATCACCCTTTTCCTACAGAGGACAGCACGCTCATTGGCTTCTCAGAAATGCCAGGTTCCTCCTCCCTGGGCATTCCTCACTGAAGGGAGTGTCCTGGGGAAGTACAGTCAGATGGTGGCTTGTGAGCCACCTCATACCTTCCTCAGGATGCCAAAGCAGTCCTGGCATCTGCAGCTCATTTCCTGCAGGCCAGTATCAGGTCCAGGTTCTGGAGAACCAT
>NW_006287904.1:2088266-2153231 GCF_000327345.1 Myotis davidii | reverse complement strand
GGCGGTTAAGGTGCTTTACCAAGATCCTAATTCACACGTCATGAGAGAGTGCACCATGCCAGCAAACTTCCCTCTATCAGCTTTCTATTCTGACCCCTCCAGATGCACTCTCAGTGTCTCCATGATCAAGTCCTGAGCCTTACTTTTCTGGAAGGAGATGTAGGTCTCCAATCATTGTCATGGAAGCCTCTGGTGTTCACAGAATGCTCAGAGTGGATGGCTTACATGAGCCTGTCAGCCAATCTCTTTCTTCAAAGCTTTCAAGTCTGTTACAAAAGCCAGGCAACCTACAATGACCAGTAACACACCCCATTCCAGGGGTAGAGCGAATGCAGATGCCACCCCTCCCCTTCTGCCTGTACCTCCTCCAAGTCCAACACAGGTGAGGGCCTTAGTATTTGCATTGCCTCACCACCCACTTAGCACCAGCTGCACGTCCTTGCTGCCGTTTGACATACACGAGACATCCAGGTACAGACTCACATCCTGAGCATCTGCTGTGCAGGCCACACCTTCACCTGGGTTCCTCTGGAAGCATAACATGAAATGGGCTCCAGTGCAGATGTCCGAGAAGTAACTTGAGAGTGCAGAAATGAGGGACAGGTGGAAAGAAGCAAAAGCCTATATGAGGATGTGTGTTGTGGTTCTCACTCTACGCAACAGCCATGATTCTGCAAGGTCATTTTTCAGAGTAATGTGTAATCTAGTGATCTCCAAAGATGACAAGTGAATCTCCCCCACTCTGTGTATCGTTACAAACTTCTTAGCTGTTAATATCCATGCAATCTTTTTTTCTTTCCCAACCATATGTCTCTTAGGTCTCTCTCTCTCTCTCAAAATAATAATAATAATAATAATAATGCTCAAATTTTTCCACCTGGGGGCAGTGGAGCCTCTACAATTCAGCCCCTGTGTCCTACACCTACACCTAACCAAGCCCCTGGTCCTATGGGTTCTCCCTGCTGTCCACTGCCCACCCCCCTGTCACCACCATGATCCAGGTCTCTGTTTCCTGTTTTGCCGCTTCCATAAAAGGCCAGTGTCCTGAATATTTGAAAGCACACATTGGATCCTACCATTCTTCTGTTTAAATTGCTCTCCACATAAAGTCCAGGCCCTTGAACTTGTAGTTCAGGGTTCATTCCATCTGGCCCCTGCCCATCTCTGTTTCAGCAGCTGTCATGCTCCATCTGTACTGATGTCTGCAGCTCTTTCCTTTCCTTGTAGCCTGCCTTCTCTGCCAGTCTCACACACAGTTTCCTCTGCCTACATCACCTTTCCCTGTGGTCAACTCTACTTCATTCTAGGGTTTCATTTAGGCCAGTAGTTCTCTCTCTTTCTTTTTTTAAATATATATTTTTATTGATTCAGAGAGGACGGGAGTGGGGGAGAAAGATAGAAACATCAATGATGAGAATCACTGATTGGCCGCCTCCTGCACACCGCCCACTGGGGATCACCTTCAAGCCAGGCATGTGCCCTGACTGGGAATCAAACCTGGGACCCTTTAGTCCGCAGGCTGATGCTCTATCCACTGAGCCAAACGAGATAGGGCCAGTAGTTCTCTCTTTAAAAAAATTTTTTTTAAAGAGAGAACTACTGGCCCTATCTCGTTTGGCTCAGTGGATGGAGCGTCGGCCTGCGGACTGAAGAGTCCAGGGGTTGATTCCAGTCAAGAGCATACGCCTGGGTTGCAGGCTCGGTCCCCAGTGTGGGGGCCTGCAGGAGGCCGCCAATCAGTGATTCTCTCTCATCATTGATGTTTCTATCTCTCCGTCTCTCTTCCTCTCTGAACTCAATAAAAATATATATTTAAAAAAAGAAAGAGAGAGAACTACTGGCCCTATCTCGTTTGGCTCAGTGGATGGAGCGTCGGCCTGCGGACTGAAGAGTCCAGGGGTTGATTCCAGTCAAGAGCATACGCCTGGGTTGCAGGCTCGGTCCCCAGTGTGGGGGCCTGCAGGAGGCCGCCAATCAGTGATTCTCTCTCATCATTGATGTTTCTATCTCTCCGTCTCTCTTCCTCTCTGAACTCAATAAAAATATATATTTAAAAAAAGAAAGAGAGAGAACTACTGGCCCTATCTCGTTTGGCTCAGTGGATGGAGCGTCGGCCTGCGGACTGAAGAGTCCAGGGGTTGATTCCAGTCAAGAGCATACGCCTGGGTTGCAGGCTCGGTCCCCAGTGTGGGGGCCTGCAGGAGGCCGCCAATCAGTGATTCTCTCTCATCATTGATGTTTCTATCTCTCCGTCTCTCTTCCTCTCTGAACTCAATAAAAATATATATTTAAAAAAAGAAAGAGAGAGAACTACTGGCCCTATCTCGTTTGGCTTAGTGGATGGAGCGTCGGCCTGCGGACTGAAGAGTCCAGGGGTTGATTCCAGTCAAGAGCATATGCCTGGGTTGCAGGCTCGGTATCCAGTGTGGGGGCCTGCAGGAGGCAGCCAATCAGTGATTCCCTCTCATCTTTGATGTTTCTATCTCTTCGTCTCCCTTCCTCTCTGAAATCAATAAAAATATCTTTTTTAAAAATCGGTATCTCAAATTATTTTTGTATTTTGTGAGTTTGAGTATCTTGCCTTTGAATGGAAATTAAAGCCTTGGTTTACTAGAAGAATAAATTGTCATTAAAATGATTATGTTATGATTATTTATGTGTCCTTATTTTTGGGGTAGCTTTATTGAGATGTAATTCACATCCAGTAAAGCTTCCCATTTGTCCCAAAGCAATCTACTTGGGGTGTTTTCACTTACAGTCAGTGTTCCATGCCCTTGTTGGACTTCAGACCATGTTGGATCTGGAACACGTGCTGTCACCCTTGCTTCAGATATGACGTCAAGGCCCTCTCCCCCCAAAAGCTCTTACTGACTGTGATGCTGCCATGAAAAAAAAGCTTTAAAAAAAATTCATATTGTGACCTTTGAAAGCCTAAAAATGCACAAGGAATCCTACCAAGTTTTCTTGAAGACGTAGTCCTGGTGGCACCTGTGGCCTGTTGCTACCTTTTTCACCCACCAGGGGACAGTATTTCCCTCTGCCTGTTGGCCTCTCCTTTGAGACCTTCCCTTTCAAATCCTAGCATTTCTAGTTTCTGAAGTCATGCCAAGTGTTCCTCAAAATTTGATTTGACTGCTAGAAATACATGTTACATTGCAACCACGTAGAGACCTACGTGCATATGCAATTCTATATATACATGTGTAATAAAAGTTTCATAAAATAATACTTGTCTTTACTACGTGCGATACACTCTGTTTTCTAGTCTCTCTTATTAGCAAAAGGTGCCCATCATCACCCAAGCGGAGTGCGTGACTCACCAACGGGGTCGCAGCCCACAATGTGAGAAATGCTGCGTTAGAGTTCACTCAGTCTGACATCCTGCATGTTTTTGGATGAAAGAAGGCAGTAGAGAGGGACCTGCCCAGGTTCCATGCGGGTGGAACTTAGAGCAACACCTAGGAGGAGGCTTCAGGACTTCTAATCTGTTGCTTTCAGCCCAGTGGTATTACTGTTGAGGTACATGCAGTCCTCCGGCAGGTCACAGCCACAGGGAGGGAGGGATGCATGTGTGTGTGTGTGTGTCTGTGTATGTGTGTGTGTGTCGGTGTGTGTCTGTGTGTCTGTGTATGTCTGTGTATGTGTGTGTGTCTGTGTGTCTGTGTGCGTGTGTATGTGTGTGTGTATGTGTGTGTGTGTGTGTCTGTGTATTGTATTCCGGGCATACTGGGCTTTGCTACACCAAGAGAAGAATCGCCGCCAGCAGGGTTTTCCCTTTGGAGGTAGAACTCCTGCATTTCAGCCCCTGACTGTCAGATTGGTGCTGGACTCTGGAAGGTGAGCCCTGTGGAATCCTGGACATGGGTCCTGCTTGGTGATTGTGTTACCTGAGTGCCTACCTGGCTTAGCTGTGGTTTGTTCTGTAGCCCAGAAACCAAACCTCCATCAACACATTGCGCAAATTGAATAGGCAGGGAGTCACCTGCCACTCTCAGAGTGTCTACCCCCAAAATGCTGAAGCTGCAGGCTCTCACGTGGTCTCACCCTTGCCCTGTAGAATGCCTCCCAGAAGACGTTCGAGATCGACTACAACCACAACTGCTTCCGCAAGGATGGCCAGCCGTTCCGCTACATCTCGGGCAGCATCCACTACTTCCGCGTGCCCCGCTTCTACTGGCAGGACCGGCTGTTGAAGATGAAGATGGCTGGGCTGAACGCCATCCAGATGTAAGTAGGAGGGCACTGGGCCCTCACCTGGGCCCGGGCAGCCACACCTGGAGAGAGGGGTCAGCTGCGTTTCTCAGCGCAGCTATTTCATTGCTCAGGATGGGAAATAGTGTTGTCCGGTGTTCTGGGAGGGGCTCCTAGGGGTAATTCATCACCTCTTCCAATCTTGAACATCATCGCTAGAAATCATACCAGTATCAGCTTAAAAAGGCAAAGGGAAGTATCGATGATTGAGCGTTCACCATGTGCAGGGCACTTGACATGAATGAGTCCATGTACAGCTGGTGACACTGAAATTTGCCCAGGCACAAGTTTTTGGCCAGAGATCCATCTAGGATTTGAAGATAAGGGTGTTTGTAAGTAGTTATAACGTCTCTCAGCTCTTAGGGGAATATTCCTTGTTAGGTAGATTCCGGAAACCCAGTCTGTTTTCAGGGTTCTTCTGAGTTCATGCTATCGCCTGGGGTTATAGAATTACCCCAGGAGCTATCTCTCCTCATCTCTTTTCATGCTGTTGCAAGGTGACTAACTGGGAAGAACTGGGGTGGCTGGCCACTCTGGTTTTTGCACTGCTGATGTGAATTGCCGATAACTTTGCAAAACTAAAGGGTGAGAAAAACCCAGAGGCAGATTCCCGGGACAGATAATTTAGGGGGAACCCCACTTGTTTTTCTGGTTGTAAGGCCACTGGGGTCTGTCTGTAGTTTCAACCCTGTGTTCAAGGGGACCAAGACTCTCTGTTCCAGGGGGACCCTGAAAGCTTAGGATGGTGGAAAAAGGACACAGCCAGCCCAGCCCATGTAGCTCATTGGTAGAGCATCGACCTATGAACCAGGAGGCCACACTTCAATTCCCGGTCTGAACACGTGCCTCGTTTGTGAGCTCAATCCCCAGTAGGGTGCGTGCAGGAGGCAGCCAATCAATGATCCTCTCTCATCACTGATGTTTTGATCTCTCCCTCCCTCTCTCTTCCTCTCTGAAATCAATAACAATATTAAAAATTTAAAAAGAAGGACACAGCCAGTGTCATCAGAGAGACCTCTGTGATGGCCATAGGTGGCTTCGTATTTAAATTTATATCCCATGCTGTAGGCAGTCAGGGATGCCGGTAGGGACTCTTGTCATTTTACCTCCTGCATCGTGTTCCTGACAAAGTCTTCCATCAGGAGGACAAAGGGGTTGAAGCTTTTTCCATTTTTATTAAAAAGTACTTTTCAAAAAATACGTATAGTTATGCATGATGACGTTTCAAAGACAAACCTCCTGTATGATAGCGGTCCCATAAGATATAACTATACAGTTTCTGTCACTCACTGCCGTCATAGCCATTGCAACATTGAAGTGCAACACATTCCTCGTGTGTTTGTGGTTATGCTGGTGTGAATATACCTGTTGTGCTGCCAGTCGGAAGTGTAGCACATACAATTACTAGTATGTACAGTACCTAATGCTCGATAGCAATAGCAAGTGACCATGTTACTGGTTAATGTATTTGCTATACTATACTTTTTAGTGTTATCTTAGGGTGTACTATTTCTACTTTATAAAAAAAAGAGTTTGCTGTAAAACAGTATGCCATGTTACCCCAGCCTCATCCTCATCCATCTCGTGTTTACAGTGTCTCTATCTTTTTTAAAAAATATATGTTTTTATTGATTTCAGAGAGGAAGGGAGAGGGAGAGAGAGAGAGAAACATCAATGATGAGAGAGAATTGTTGATCAGCTGCCTCCTGCATGCCCCCTACTGGGGATCGAGCCTGAAACCCGGGCCTGCGCCCTTGACCAGATTTGAACCCAGGACTCTTCAGTCCGAGGCCAACACTCTATCCACTGATCCAAACTGGCTAGGGCTACTATGTCTCTTGATTGCTTCATGTTCTCTCCTGCTTGATTTAATTACACGTGGTTTTGCTGTACAGGCTTGTAGCCTAGGAGCAGTAGGCTAGACCATCCAGGTTTATAAGTGCACTCTATGATGTTTGCACGACAAAATTGCCTAATGACACATTTCTCAGAACCTATCCCCAGCATTAAGTAGCTCTGACTATATATATATGTATGTATGTATATGTATATGTTATTACTTTAGCACAGATATTTTCATTTTTCCTAAGCTTTTCACAGGTATATGTAACTTTCACATATCAGTAATTCGTGCTCATATAATTCTGTATCTTTCTTAAAGTCAAACAGTAAATAGGAATGGACACTCTTTGGGGGTCATAAACTTGAAAGTGTGCCCCCCACACACGCACACACGTTTGATTCGCTTGGGTAGCCGCTGTGAAAACTCGAAACAAGGCCTGTTTCCCGAGAGGCTGCCTCAGGGAGAGGCCTGTGCGTCCTGCAAGTTCATAGCTCTGCAGAAATTCACGCAGGACATCTGGGTTTCTGAGCCGTTTCCAGGAAGGGGCTGTGTGTGTCTTGGCAGCTACGTGCCCTGGAACTTCCACGAGCCCCAGCCAGGACAGTACCAGTTTTCCGAGGAGCATGACGTGGAGCATTTTATTCAGCTGGCGCACGAGCTGGGGCTGCTGGTTATCCTGAGGCCTGGACCCTACATCTGTGCGGAGTGGGAGATGGTGAGTGTGGCGAGGCTGGGCCCTGCCTGCTTGCTGTGTGTGACCCGGGTGGGCTGGCAGGCGGGGAGCCAGGGGAAAGGGAGTTCAAGCAGTTTAAGTAAGTCTCTAGTTCCAGATAACACGGAGCCTGTGACTGTAGCCACACGGGTGTCTTTTCCCTTAGGAGACGCCTAAGCAGAGGGGAACAGGTAAGGGTCAGAGGTGTGGGTCCTCCTCTTGGTGGTCACTCACTTAGCTCAGTTTCCTCATCTGAAAAAAACAGGTAACAGTGGGGGCTCTGTCTACTCCACAGGCTAGCTGTGAAGCTAAGTGGAGTTAATCTATAGCTAAGGCTTTGATTCTCAAACCATTTGTATTCATAAAGAGTGATCTTATTTTTACCCCATTACAATTTCTACTTTCCCTGAAAGTTTCCAGATTAGAAAGCCCAACTCAAAATACCCCTTCTCCATGGAACCCTTCTTCCCTCACTGCTAGCAGTAATTTCTATCTCCCCTGGGTGCCTTTCATGAAATGGACCTGACATTGGTTTTTTTTTGTTTTGTTTTTTTGCTTTCCTACCCTAGGGAGGATTACCTGCGTGGCTCTTAGAGAAGGAAAATATCGTTCTTCGTTCGTCTGATCCAGGTAAGTTGTGGCAGATGCCTTGAGAAAACTTATGAATGCGTAGACAACTTATATCGTGAGAATCAGGTAGTTTGAAGGCTGGGGGACTTCTGTGCAGACACCTCTGAAAGTTTAGTGAAAGTGTTTATTGTTATCCACTGCAGAACGCCAGGCACTGCACATGTAGGAAATAGGCTTTCTTGAACTTGACCAGATCTTGCTGACAAACTGATAACTCTTTGAATTGGCAATGGGCCCTGTTTGCGGTTGACCGAGTGACTTCAATGCTTTCCCCTCCTACATTCTTAGAATATTGCAGGGCCGGGGGTAGCATCTAGCTTCTAGCTAATCCCCATGGCAGGGGCAGTAGCTGGAAAGGTGTCACTGGATTCCTTGGTAGCTAAGATGCTTTCTATCCCTTTATCTCCGTCCGCAGATGTAAATGATAGGTCTTTGTTCTTGACTTTTTAAACCACTAGATATCATTTTAGCTGTAAGCCCTGATTCACTGCATTTCTATCTTCTGACGACTTCAGTTTCCCTTGGTGGTGGCGGTGATGGTGAAGGTGGTCATAAAAGCAGCTAACACCGATTAAGTTTACTGTGGAAAAGGCCAATTTGTGATGCTGTGGGCACATTTCCTTCTGAGTGTATTCCCCTCACATTTTGTACCCTTAGTATATGATTAGTGTTTTCATATGTATTATCTCATTTAATCTGGCAACATGGCCAGCAACTTTATATTATCCCCATCAGACAAGGTCAATATAAAGGGTGTCCCAAAATTCACGCAAGAAGTAATTTTGATAGAAAACATGGGTTTATAATTAAAAATTATAAATTTTTTATTGATTCATAAAGTATACAGTATAGGGTTATGTAATGGAATAGTATATCGGGTCCATGGCCTCCACAGCTTTACTGGCACATACGCACTCTTTTGTTGAAATTTTCCATGACCGTTTTGCATAAATGTGGCTGAATTTCGATGAGGCTTGGTTAATCGACAAATTGTCACATTTGGGGTTCAGAAATTCACAGGTGATTGTTGAGAAACAAATGCATCATACTACGCTGTGGTAAAAAGGGTAATACCTTAACTAATAAAGAATTTTAAAAAATCATAAAAAAAAAGAAACAAATGCATCCACAACGTGTCACTGTTTGGTGCGGATTTTGGGCTGGAGGCATCATTGGACCATTCTTCTTCGAAAATGCGGCTGCTCAGGCAATAACAGTTAATGGTACTCGCTATCGAGACATGATAATCCAGTTTTTTGTGCCTAAATTGCAAGATATGGATGTGGACGACATGTGGTTTCAACAAGACGGTGCCACATGCCATACAGCCCAAGAAACAATTCAATTACTGCATGAGTCATTTCCTGGTCGTGTACTTTCCCGTTTTGGTGATCAGAATTGGCCGCCCAGATTATGCGTACGTGCCAGCAAAGCTGTGGAGGCCATACACCCGATATGCTATTCCATACATAACCCTATACTGTATACTTTATGAATCAATAAAAAATTTACAATTTTTAATTATAAACTTGTGTTTTCTATCAAAATTACTACTTGCGTGAATTTTGGGACACCCCTTATAATTCACTGGAGCTTAATTGTACAAAGAAGAAAAAAAACCTACTGTGACAGAGAGGAGGAGACACCATTTAGCCACTCTTTTCTTTTTTGTTGTTTGTTGTTATTGATCCTCACTAGAAGGTATTTTTTTCCATTTATTTTTAGAGAGAATGGGAGAGGGGAGAAGGTGAGACGGGGTGAGAGAGAGACAAAGAGAGAAAGTAAAGAGAGAACTATCGATGTGAGAAAGACATGTCGATTGGTAGCCTCCTGCAAGCACCCCAACCGGAGCCAGGGATCAAACCTGCAACCCAGGTATGTGCCCTTGACTCTCCAGTCTGCAGAGCAACACTCTAACCATTGAGCAACACCAGCCAGGGCTCAGTCGCTCTTTTCTCCACTTAACACACACTGGCAGGATGCCTCCAGGCTTTCTGTCCTTGCTACAGGGGCAGATACCAGGTATACTGGTCCTTGTCCACTGGGAGCTCAGCTGAGGAGATGGCTCTTTGCAAGACAACTTTCATCTGACTCTTGGGGCATGTCGCTGCCCCATTTCCGAAGGTAGTTGTTGAATCCAGCATATTCTGATCTCTGCTGGCAGCCCCAGAGTAATAAGGCTGTGTTGTGTCTATTTGTGCTACAAGGTGCGTGATGGTGTTAAACCTGTCTTGCGTTCCAGACTACCTGGCAGCTGTGGACACGTGGTTGGGAGTCATTCTGCCCAAGATGAAGCCTCTCCTCTATCAGAATGGAGGGCCGATTATAACGGTGCAGGTAACCATGGAGATGAGCATGGGCTGGCGGGACGCGAAGGCTTCCATCCAGTCACAGTATTTACAGGAGGGATGCAGGCCTGAGCTTCATAAGTCTGTTTCTCTGAGAGGCAATGCCATAGATGGTGCTTTGATTTAAATTGCATTTGGGGGAGGTATTACCTTTTATGAATGCCTGCTATGTACCAGACTCTGTCCTGGATGTCCTGCCAATGCTATTCAATTATTCTAGCCACTGTCTCTTTTATTTTTTTTAGTATGTTTTTATTGATTTCAGAAAGGAAGGGAGAGGGAGAGAGAGATAGAAACATCAATGATGAGAGAGAATCATTGACTGGCTGCCTCCTGTATGCCCCCTACTGGTGATCGAGCCCACAACCTGAGCATGTGCCCTTGACCGAAATTGAATCCGGGACCCTTCAGTCTGCAGGCTGACACTCTATCTGCTGAGCCAAACCGGCTAGGTCAACTGTCTCTTTTAAATGAAGACTTTCAGCGAGATTAAGTGACCTGGCCAACGCCACCCAGCTAGTGCCTCCATTTGTGAAGCATTTGAGGAAGTTTAGTGACCTTCATCCCTCCCCAGGTGTATCTCTATTCTCTCCCACCCCCCATACCTCTGCCTGGCCGCCAGGAGGTCACATCCGGCGTGTATTCACACCGCACACCTGCCCAGTGGTTCTAGAATTGAATAGAAGCAGCTGGGCTAGATAAGAAAGAAGCTGGTGACAGTGCCCTCGGCGGTCCCGAATCTGTCTCTTGCTTCAACATGTTTGGATGCCCCAGACCCAGAGACACCCCTTCTTCCAGCCTCTGGCCACTCTCCAGCATCTTATCCAGTCACCACCTTCAGAACCACCTCTGAGACCAGCCAACACCCCGGTTGTTTTCTACCTTAACTCCTCATTGCCGAACAACCACGAGCTCCCAAATTCATCAAAATGATTCCACCGAGGTGGAGGCTGCGATCAACGCCTGGCCAACCTGCATCTGCGGGCCTCCGCACCTACCTCTCTCTGGGCTTCTAGTTCCACCGCTAGGATGTGGCCCTCCGGGGCGTGGGCCGCTTCTTCCGAGAGTTGGAGAAGCGCGAGGGCTCCCAGCGCCTCCTAAAGACGCAAAACCAGCGCGGGGGCCACATGCTCTTCCAGGACGTGCTGAAGCCTCCCAAGAGGAGTGGGCAAAACTCAGGACACCATGGAAGCCGCCCTGGCCTGGAGAGGAACTGAACCAGGCCCTTTGTGGAGCTGCAGGCCCTGGGTTCCACCCGCACAGACCCTCATCTCCGTGACTTCCTGGAGAACCACTTCCGGGGTGAGGAGGTGAAACTCATCAAGGAGATGGGCGACACCTGACTCACCTCTGCAGGGTGGCCAGCCTCCAGGCTGGGCTGGGCGAGCATCTCTTCAAGAGACTCACCCTCAATCATGACTAGGAGCCTTTGGAGCCCACAGGCCTTTGAGGAGCCCCTCTACATCCCCCTGGTGTCTGGCTTTTGCATCTCCCTGAAATACTAGCCATTCTTTTTTGTTTTCCTTTAAAAAATGTATTATTGATATCAGAGAGGAAGGGAGAGGGAGAGAGCAATAGAAACATCAATGATGAGAGAGAATCATTGATTGGCTGCCTCCTGCACACCCCATACTGGGGATCAAGCCTGCAACACAGGCATCTGCCCTAACCTTGAATTGAACCATGACCTCCTGGTTCATAGGTCGATGCTCAACCACTGAGCCACACTCTACTAGCCAGTCTTTGAACCGCCCTGAAGTCCTCTCCCATGCACTGGACCAAATGGAAAGAATAAAGCTTTTTGCAGCAAAAAACGAAAGAGAGAAGGAAGAAAGGAGGGAAGGAAGGAAGGAAGGAAGGCAGGAAGAATGAAAGGAAGGAAGCGGAAGGAAGGGCAAAAAAGAAGGAAGGAAGGAAGGAAGAAAGGAAGGAAGGAAGGAAGGAAGGAAGGAAGGAAGGAAGGAAGTAAGGAAGGAAGGAGGGAAGGAAGGAGGGAAGGAAGGAGGGAAGGAAGGAAGGGGCTAGCCTCAGTAGCCAGGGTTTCACTGTGGAAGTTTCTATGAAAGCTGATTTCTATCTCTGCCTTAATTCAGGCCAAGGGCCGTAGGGATGATTCACTCAGTTCACAAAGCTGGCGCTTTCTCTCGGTGCCCCGAGAGTCTGAAGAGGCCACTAAGGAGCTGTGTCTGCAGGCGGGACAAAATGATTCCTACCAGAGGACTCAGATCCCTGCCTGCAGGTGGTTAGGGCCCTCAACACCATTGTCTGACAGCTGCAGGAAGCCCAGCTTGGACCTTGACTCATCCTTATGATTCAGCCATAGGTGCAGATACTCTCTAAACCTCACCATCTGAACTGGATTCATATGTGGATGTTTATCTCAGTTTGTACCAAGACCACCCCTAAAATAAGGAAAGCTACAAACACCTATTAATATCCCAGGTGACAATAATTAGGGCAGGACCTTCCACCCACAACTTTGCTTCATCCAGTGTATGGAGTAGTCATCATGAGGTAATAGCCCTGTTCCTACTTGTTGCCGTGGAAGATCAACCACTTTAAAGGTCCGTGGTGCCTTGTTGCCTCACTAATGAGCTTATAGGATGACACAGTTACTCTAAAACTGGGATCTGCAGATGGCTGCCCATGAGCCAACTGGCCTGCTGCTTGTTTTTGTAAATAAAAGTCCATTGGAACACAGCCATGCCTATTCATTCTTAGAGTGTCTATGGCTGGTTATGCACTACAATAGCAGAGTTGAGTATTATCTATAACTAGAGGCCCGGTGCATGAAATTCGTGCACTGGGGGGGGGGTGGTCCTCAGCCCGGCCTGCGTCCTCTTGCAGTCCAGGAGCCCTCAGGGGATGTCTGACTGATGGCTTAGGCAGGGAACAGGCTTAAGTCATCAATCAGACATCCTTAGCAATGCCGTGGAGGCAGGAGAGGCTCCCACCCCCGCTGCTGCACTTGTCAGCTGTGAGCCCCGCTTCTGGCTGAGCGGCACTTCCCCTGTGGGAGTGCACTGACCAGCTCCTGCATTGAATGTCTGCCCCCTGGTGGTCAGTGTGCATGGTTGCAAATATCAAAAAATTTCTATATGTGACGCGGCGCCAGAGTTAAGTTAGGGTTTTTCAAAATGCTGACATGCCGAGCTCAAAAGGTTCGCCATCACTGGTATAGAACATCACTACAATCCAAAAACTAGCATTGTGATTTGTTTTCTTTTTCTTATTCCTGGGCAGGGTACGTTTTTATGCTGAATTGCTTTTTGGAAAATGAATTTTTGAGCCCGATCAGCGTGGCTTAGTGGTTGAGCATTGACCTATGAACCAGGTCACATGCCTGGGATGCAGGCTCGATCCCAATCCCCAGTAGGGGGCATGCAGGAGGCAGCTGATCGATGATTCTCTCTCATCATTGATGTTTCTATCTCTCCCTCTCCCTTGCTCTCTAAAATCAATAAAAATACTTTTTTTTTAAAGTGAATTTTGAGGACTGAGTGTAGGGGATATTTGTGGCATTAGAATGACTTCATTGGGATCTCTGGTTTCTTTTCACCCTCCTCTTTTTTAATTTGCAGGTTGAAAATGAATATGGCAGCTACTTTTCCTGTGACTATGACTACCTGCGTTTCCTGCAGAAGCGTTTCCACTACCACCTGGGTAATGACGTGGTTCTGTTCACCACCGATGGCGAAATGGAGAAACTTATGCAGTGTGGGGCGCTGCAGGGGCTGTACGCCACCGTGGACTTCGGACCAGGTTGGTGTTTGTAGCAACAGAAAACCCAGCTGAGGCCATGCACGCAGGCTTGGGCTTCTGACCCAGCTGATGGCTCTGGGCAGCTGTTGTGCTAAGCGGCAGGGGCCTATTGAACAAGATTCCTCACATTTCCCTTTATCAAGTTGTTAAGATTATTTTATTTCTTTTGTAAAATATGTTTTTATTGATTTTAGAGAGAGGAAGGGAGAGGGAGATAGAAACATCAATGATGAGAGAGAATCATCAGCTGCCTCCTGCACACTCCCTACTGGGGATTGAGTCCTCAACTCGGGCATGTCCCCCAACCAGGAATTGAACCGTGACCGGGTTCGTAGTTCAGTGCTCAACCACACTGGCTGGGCGCTAAGATTATTTTCTTTCAGTTGATTCAGTCTTTAGGACAGGACCTCCGTTTTCAGCACTGGCAGGCCTAGCCTGGAACCTGGAGCACTGTCCTCCCAGGCGCTGGCTGGCCCAGCAGCGGTTCCATCTGGGAGAAGCTCCACCCTGAGGCAGTAGCTGTTCAGGTTCCGACTGGGACACACTGCTCTTCCCCGCTCTCTCTGTCCCCCGAGTTGTGGCTGGATGCTCTGGGCTCTGTTGTGGCCACAGTGAACTCTGAGGTCAGCCACTGGCTGGTATCTTGGCCTGTCAGCCCTGGAGTGTGGAAATTAATTTTCATTGCCTTCTGCATAACTCATAACCCTGTGAACAGTCATGGGCCGGAGGTGGTTTGGTGGATGCTACAGAACTCGTCTACCTGACTCATGAGTGCCTTATAAGCTGCAGAGGTTCCACAAATGAAAGTTCAGGGGCAGCGTGGCTAGGATGCATCTGGATATAATATACCTCTGGCTGTAACGAAAGAATCTTCATTTAGGTTGAGAGCAGCTTTTGTAGGGGACATGGTATAAAGGATCCTGGACTGAACTTTTTTTCTTCTCTTTATTTTTTGCTATGAGGAACGTTATTATGACCATTGAATGTGATTAGATTATACGTATTAGATTGTAGTATTGTATCCATGTTAATTTAGTGGTTTTTAATATTTGTATTGTGTTTATTTAAATAATGCCCTTGCTCTTAGGAAAAGCACAGTGAAGTATTTAGGGGTAAAGGGCCATCATCATGTCTGCAATTTATTCTCAAATGAATTTTTAAAATATGTATCATTTATTTTTAAAATATTTTAATTGATTTTTTTTTTTTTTTAGGAGAGAGGGAGGGAGGGAGGGTGGGAGAGAGGGAGAGAGACAGAGAGAGAGAGAAACATTGATCAGTTGTCTTCTGCACACCTCCTGCTGGGGATGGAGCCGACAACCCAGGCATGTGCCCTGACCTGGAATCAAACCAGCGACCTCTCAGTGCATGGGAAAACAGTCAGCCAACTGAGCCACGCCAGGGCAAAATATGTATATTTTTACATGAGAAATAAATTGACAAAGTAAATGCGGTAAAATGTTAGCAATTAGAGAATCTGGGTGAAGGGAATATCAGTTTTTGGTACTATTCTTACAACCTTACTCTAAGTTTGCAGTTATTTTAAAATAAAAAGTTATTACCCTCCCCCCACCCAAAAAAAGACCAGTTCTTCAAGTAGCATAGAGACCTCACTGTTCTTCTGTCCAAGGAGTAAGACACTCCATGCATGGTGCATGTTCAATACTTGCCTTCGCCAAAGAAGAATGTCATTATATTAAAAAAAAAAATTTTTATTAATCCTCACCCAAGGATATTTTTCCCACTGATTTTTAGAGAGAGTGGAAGGGAGAAGGGGGAGAGAGAAACATTGGTGTGAGAGAGTCACATCAATTGGTGGCCTCCCATACGCACCACAGCCAGTGCTGGGGATCAAACCTGCAACCCAGACATGAGCCCTTAATCAGGAATCAAACCTGAGACCCTTCGGTGCACTGGCTGACCCTCTATCCACTGAGCAACACTGGTCAGGTGTAATTGCGTTTTTAAAGAGATTCTTCTATATTACCAAAACAACAAAAGAACGGGCTTTAAGTGAATTGCGTGTTTCTAGAAGCCGCTACACTGCTCAGAGCAATTGGTGATAACTCATCTGCAAAGAGCTGCACAGGAAGTGGCATGCTGGTTTCCTCCTTCTCTGGCACACCTCCCATCACAGTGATGAAAAAGCATAGATGTCTGTTGGGAGGGAAAAATGGAAGATTATCACGAGTGTCGTAAGCGTTATTTGTAGGTGGGATGACAGCACGATTGCTACTGTGGGTCGAAGGACAGACCACTGCAAGACCAGTGTACCTGGGGCAGGTGGGCTCATGGCAACTTCATTCATTTGTGTGGAAGTGGGGCACTGGCTGAGGGTCAGATCCTGGGAGGAGGCTCATGAGAAGAGAAACAAAAGATCTGAATCCCACCTGTTGCTTCATAGTGAGAAATTTACAGCGATAAGTACGTGATCTTTCTTGATCAGCACATTCTCTTTTGAAACCTGGCCTTACAGAGAATCCAAGACCCATTCGAGAGCAAGGGGTCATGTGGAGGTCTTGGCTGGTGTCACTTCCACTCTGGGACACCTGCTGTGGGCACTGGGTCATAGTTTGGGACCAGGGTGTCCTCTGCTCTGGTTGGAAAGACACTATCCATGCTCATTCTTTCTCTGATGTAAGGCAATCATGACCTCTCTGTGGAATTCTTTCTCCTTTCAGAGGAGGAAGAGAGAAGCGAAGACATGGGAGGACAAGACACAGGCATCCTAAGGAATATTTAGAAGGAAAGATGGAGAGCAAGTGGCTGGTGATGTGCAAATTAAAATTCAGAGGGTATTCCATTATTTAGGGATAGACACAATTAGACCACATTCATCCCTTTGATTCGTTAATTAATTGGCAAGTATTTGTGTCACTGATATTATGTGTGTCACTGTAGAGCAGCGGTCGCCAACCTTTCGGACCTCACGGACCACTGGTTGGTGAGTGCTGCTGTAGAGGAAGTATCTTTAGAGCAGGCCCATCCTGTGGGGAGCATCTGGGTCAACCAGATGTCTATGTGAAGAGGAGAATCCCGTAAGATATGCCCAGGCTGTGGGGAAAGACAGGTGGAGAAGTCAAGCCGGTGACTAGAACTCCCCAGGCAGTGCAGTCAGGAAAGGCCATGGGGACCTGGTTCAGAGGGGAAGCGACGCTTTGTGGTCCCCACACATCCATTGGTCTGGGTGCAGCCTAAAGCTAGCTCGCAGGTCTTCCAGGCCCATGGGCGCGTTGAGAAGCTCTGGAACCTCAGATCCAAATCCTTCCTAGGGCTCTTTATCTAATGTCTTCTCATTCCCATGACTGACCTTTCTTCTCCCTCTGGTCATGTTCAGGTGCCAACATCACAAAAGCTTTCCTAATCCAGAGGAAGTATGAACCCAAAGGACCCTTGGTAAGAATTGGGGGTGAATGTGGAGAGACTGCTTGTACCGACTTCATTACAGTTGTTGAGAGAGGTTACATGCAGTAGATGGGGGGAGCAGACCCGTGGTTCTTCTGGGCTCTGGGATTGTGGGGACATAGCCCACTGGACACATGAGTGACAGCAGCAGCAATGCTTCTGCTTGAACTGAGGCCCTGCCCTGGAGCGGAACAGATGGGGACTAACGCAAATGTCTTGCCATACACTGGGCTCCGTGTTCTTGCCAACCTCACCTTACTTGTTCTCATGGCAACTCTCCTAGGTAGTATTATTGTCGCCCTTTTCAATGAAGCTCACAGAACATGTGACTTGCCCAGGGTAGTACAGCTGGAGAGTGGCAGAGCCAGGATCTGAGTTTAGGTCTGTGTTCCCACCTGTGTTCAGACCTTGGCACAAACAGCCTTTTCTGAAACTGGTCTCTGCTTAGCGAGCAGGGTAGAACCTGCACTCACAGACTTTGGGTGGAGCTACTTCCTGAGATGAGGAGGCCCCAGAACATGTCCAGATTTCTTTTTCCTTCTCTAGACCAGGGGCTTGGCAGGGTAATGCCCAGGAGAAGCATGAGGGCTTGGGGCCTGCTTTGCAGAATGCTTGGACAAGTTGACCTCACTTTAAGTCAACCTGAGATCTGAAAACCTAAGGGGTCATTTGGAGCTGATTAAACAATATTTCCCATCCAATTCTTTTGCCCAATAAACTTTCCTACTGTATTTAAACTGGGGATGGGTTAATAAAATTTTGATGCAGTTATCTAACTTTTCAGGCATCCTATTTCATCAGTGCCTAAGTTCTGAGTTTGGGCAATGCTGTTCTCTAGGTTAAGCAGTGAATGTCAACTCCCCTTTCCACCGGTCCCTCAGTGGGGACCCTGGGGCAATAGTTACAGGGCAATAGCCCCAGGATTTGATGGTCATGACTCTAGCCCAGTGATGGCGAACCTATGAACTCATTTTTTGGGTTGATTTTTCTTTGTTAAATGGCATTTAAATATATAAAATAAATATCAAAAATATAAATCTTTGTTTTACTCTGGTTGCAAATATCAAAAGCAGTGATGGCGAACCTATGACACATGTGTCAGAGGTGACACGCGAACTCATTTTTTTGGTCGATTTTTCTTTGTTAAATGTCATTTAAATATATAAAATAAATATCAAAACTATAAATCTTTGCTTTACTATGGTTGCAAATATCAAGAAATTTCTATATGTGACACGGCACCAGAGTTAAGTTAGGGTTTTTCAAAATGCTGACACGCCGAGCTCAAAAGGTTCGCCATCACTGCTCTAGCCTAACCTCCACCTCCCTTTCTCTTTTTAGATCAATTCTGAATTCTATACTGGCTGGTTAGACCACTGGGGCCAACCTCACTCAACAGTCAAGACTGAAGTGGTAGCATCCTCCCTTCAGGATATACTTGCCCGAGGGGCGAATGTGAACTTGTGAGTGTTCATTTCTGAAGGGAAGGGTGTCCCCGGCCCCCGACAGCTGTCGGCTCACAGTGAAGTACTGTCTGTTCTCCTGTTTCCTTGTAGGTACATGTTTATAGGTGGGACCAATTTTGGCTATTGGAATGGTAAGAGCAATTTAACATCTGTTTATAGAAGTTTCTGCTAAAATGTTTTCTGGTGCTTGATTTTGGGGGAGAGGGGATGCCTACAGACAATTTTATTTTCTATTTGTGTTTATCGTCTATATTTTCTAATATATAAAAATTACCTATATAACTTAAGAAATCATTTTTCTTTAAAAAAAATTTTAAGGGTCATAAATTATGCATTTAGGAACCTTATTGTTTTAAAGCAGGCTGGCTAGGCAGGCCTTGGTCACAGTCTCTGGCTATAGCTCACATGGGCATATACGTTCTGTTGTGGTCTTTTTTGGTTACATTTTGTATTGGGGAAATATAATTCACATACCATAAAATGTACAATTCAGTGGTGTTTAGTATATCACAAAGTTGTGCAACCATTTCTGCCGCTTAATTCTAGGACACTTTTATCAGTTCACAAAGAAACCCCATACCCGCCAAACTGGTTTGGCTTAGTGGATAGAGCGTCGGCCTGTGGACTCAAGGGTTCCAGGTTCGATTCCGGTCAAGGGCATGTACCTTGGTTGCGGGCACATCCCTACTGGGGGGCGTGCAGGAGGCAGCTGATTGATCTCTCTCAGCGATGTTTCTGGCTCTCTATCCCTCTCCCTTCTTCTCTGTAAAAATTCAATAAAATATATATATATATAAAAAAAGGAAACCCCATACCCAAGAAATTCCCCGTACTCCCTCCTCCCAGCCCCTGGCAACCACTAGTTTACTCTCTATAAGATTTGTTGATTCTGGACATTTCATATAAGTAGAACCATACAATATGTAGTCTTTTGTGTTCAATTTATGTTATTTAGTATGATCTTTTCAAGGTTCACCTATATGGTAGCATGTATCAGTACTTCATTCCTTTTTATTGTTGAGTAATATTCCATTGTATGGATGTACAACATGTTGTTTATTCACTCATCAGCTGATGGGTATTTGGGTTGTTTCCACTTTTTGGCTATTCTGAACAATGTATGAATATTAATGCATAAATATTTGTTTGAATCCATTTCAGTTCGGGGGTGTGTGTGCCTAGGAGCAGAATTGCTGTGTCACATTGTAATTCTATATATTTATATATTTTTATGGGTTTTTTTTTTATTGATTTCAGAGAGAGTAAGAGGGAGGGAGAGAGAGATAGAAACATCAATGAAGAGAGAGAATCATTGATCATCTGCCTCTTGCATGCTCCCTATTGGGGATCAAGCCTGCAACCTGGGCATGTGCCCTGACTGGGAACTGAACTGCGACCTACTGGTTCATGTGTTGCTGCTCAACCACCAAGCTACCGCGGCCAGGCTGTAACTCTATATGAGGGAACTGCCATAGTGTTTTCCAAAGTGGCTGAACCATTTTACATTTCTATATGGTCTTCTTTTTGGTAGGAAGATTATGACAAAATTATCTTCATTGCCATTAATTTTTACAAAGACATACAATGCTATTGGCCTTCTTCTAAGCCTCAATCCCCACCTCTCTTTATATCTGTATTTTTCTCTCTGAATCATTAAGGATCCTCTACTGTTGAGTTTTGAAGGGTTAGTTTGGACCTAAATCTCCTAAGATCTCTGATTGTGTACTCTCTGCTCTTAATGAATTTCCCCCTTAGAACTGCTGTCTTTTGTGCAGGGTGGAGTGGGCTAAGAGAAGGCTTAGCTTCCAAGTATTATTAATGTTATTACTATTGTTAGAGCCAAGAAATGGAGGTATTGCAAAACTCGAATGTTGCTGGTTGAAAGATAATAATGTGCAAGATTGGTAGTTGAAGTTTTAGATCGTCTCTCTGTATCTCTGTCTTCTCATTAGAAACAGTAAGACTTGGGGATTCTTTTTTCATTCAGTAGCTGGCAATTCCACCTCGCTTCCATTCATGGAATTCAAATCCAGGAATGAAGACGGATATGTTTGGGAACTTTACTATTCATGATATATTTTTAAATACCTTACTGTTCTGCTTAAAACAATACAGTTTTAAAAATTAGAAGCTATGAAAACTACCACTGAGAAAAACAGAACTTGTCTTTCATCCTCTCCCTCGCTTCTTACCCTGCCATAATTCATGAGAGTCTCTTTCCCACCTCTGTTTTTCCACTTAGTCCTCATAGCAGTCGCAGCGGGGCTACGATTACCAACCCACTTTATCGATACGAAAAGAAGGGGACACAACAAGTCCACAGGTCGCCCCCACAGCTTGCAGGGCGTGGAGCCAGGTCTTGGAAAGCTGGTCAGTGCCCTTGGGATAACCCCTTGCAGCCCGAAGCCTCTGCCCTACTCGTGAACGCCATGTGGCCTGGTCTCTTAGGGGATATGAGGGAGAGCCAGTCTGCTTCTTAGCCGCTGTCCTTCAGGCCAGCTTCCCAGAGGAGAGCTATGAGAGAAGAACGTCATGAGCTCATTGTTCATCCTACCCAACTTGCACATGTATGTGCACCACACTCTGTGCCTGTGTGTGTCCCCATCTGTCTGAGGGGCTCCTGTGGGCTCCAGGCTGTCCTATACGTCTCACACCACGTGGAGAGCTGTTTCTTTGCCTTCCTCACTCGCACTCCCTGATGTGGAGAAGAGGCTTGAATTAGCAGTTTCTCTATGACACATTGCTGGTCTGAAGACATCCGGAAAAATAGTCTGCTGGTAGGAATGGAACAAAGACTTCCTTTGCCAGGCCATCCTTTAACCCACCAGACAGCTTCCCAGCCTGGGTTCCCTTGGCCTGTAAAGTTTGCTTCTGGAGGGCACACTTGTTCAACCCAGCTGGACAACCCATAGTGCTCCTCTCCCGCCCTTAGAAGGGTGGGGAGGCCTCTCGGGTCAGTGAGGCCACACCTACTTCTCAGGTGCACGCATTGTCTCCTGTGCAGCGAGAGCACAACCACTGCCACTTGAGCACTAGAGGAGGGACCACAAAGAAGGTGAGCTCCTTGCAAAAAGGGATGTGGTTTTCTTTCTCATTGCTTCTCACGGCAAAGGACGTGTTTTATCATCTGTATCCCCAGAGGCGGGCAGACCTGTTGGCAGGCAGCTGTCTCTGATTAATAAGAAATGAGGGGAGTGCCTGGCCGGTGTCACTCAGTGGACTGAGCGTCGTCCTATGCACCAAGAGGTCCCTGGTTTGATTCCCAGTCAGGACACATGCCCAGGTTGCTGGCTCCCTCCTCAGTACGGGGCGTGCAAGAGGCAGCCGATGGATGTTTCTCTCTCATCAATGTTTCTATCTCTCTCCTCTCCTCTCTCTAAAATCAATAAAAACATATTTAAAAAAGAAAGAAATGGGGGAAAGTAATATGACAGGATCAATTCAGTTGGTTTAGGTGTTCCAAATGCAGATTCTGTGCAGAGAACTAATGAGTTTGGCCTGGTTCGTGCCATGTGTCAACTCCACCACCAGAGGATCACCCAGGACAGATCCATCATTGGTGAGCTGTGGAACCATTCGAAGGACTTTGTTACTAAATCATAGGTGAACTCTTGGATTTGGGGCCTCATTTACTTAACACTTAGGTTGGATATAAGACTGTTTAAAAATAACATCATTCTCTCACACTTACATTGCAAATTGCTCTCTAGAGCAGAAGAGAAAGGGGAGGCGCAGAGTCTGGCTGGTCCTCGGACAGCCGGGTCCCTGTCACCAGGGAGCCTGTTAGAAATGCCGAGTCAGGTCCCAGCCCAGGCCTGCTGAGTCAGAATCCCAGGCGGGGTTTAGGAGTCTCTTTTAACAAGCTCTCCGTGTGACTCTCGTGCTTGGGTGACTTCTAAGTGCTGTATATGGTCACAGCCAAAGTTGCACACAATCTCCCACCTGTGAATATCAGGTGTGAGCTGAGTGTGGCACTAGGCTGTGATGTGGTTTCACAAGTGGCTTAGCTGATTCTAGAGGGAGCTCTGCCTGGAGCTAGGATGGCAAAGGGACTGAGTTTATATCCCCACCTGGGTCAGTTGTCAGATATGGGCTATCCTGGGAGGGTTGTAACTGTAAGCAGGGCAGCCCAGCAGAGGCCATGACCAGCGAGGAGCCCATCTGAGAGCCGTCAGCAGCCAACACTCCCAGTAGCTGGGGAACAAGTGAGTGCCTTAGTCCTGGAGAGCAATGGGAGAGGCACACCAGGCATCCTCTCTAGTCTCCGCAGAGGTCTTAAAGTCACGTTAGAATCTCTATGGCTCATCATCTGTGTGCAGTCATCTCCCACTTTGTTTGGTCTGATAACCCTCCGTTGTTTTCTGCCAGTTCTTGGCCAAATCACCTGTGTCTCCCCCACTGACCTTTTCTTGGCCACACAGTTTGAGATTATGCAAAAGACCACAAGGTTAGCAGTCAGAGATGCAGGCCATGCCATACGCCCTGTCATGCCTGGTTGTGCTGAGCAAGTTTTGTAGAGAGTTTCAGATTCTCTCTGCTTGTCCCCTGGCACTGAGATCACTGGGGTCGCAACTGTGAGCTCTGCTGAGAGCAGATGGGGAAAGCGCTCTGTAGACTCCACGGTGCTTGGCAAGGGTCTCTTGTAGCAAGAAACTGATTTCCCTAAACCTTGCATCGAGAAGGCCACCTCTGTGTGGCTCAGTTGGTTGAGCGTCGTCTTGTGAACCAAAGAGTTGCCTGTTCGATCCCTAATCAGGGTGCATGCAGGAAGCAACCAATTGATCTTTCTCTCTCTGTCTCTCTAAAAATCAATTAAAAACATTTTTTTTTTAAAAAAGAGAAAGCAATTGGTTCAAACATGTCCTTTATTTTTTCTCCTTCCATAATGCTGAGCTCATGAATCCCAAAGAGTTTGTCCCAGCCCAGGGCCTCCAGGAGTAACCAGTGGCACCTTTTTGTCTTCTAGGAGCCAACATGCCCTACCAACCACAGCCCACCAGCTACGACTATGATGCCCCCCTGAGTGAGGCAGGGGACCTCACCGAGAAGTATTTTGCTGTGCGAGATGTTATCCGGAAGGTGGGTGCTTTGTACGGACTGCGGTGGGCTGGTCTAGGGCAGAGCCTGCCTTGGACTCACTGTGCTCTGTAGACCAGCGGTCGCCAACCTTTCAGACCTCACGGACTACAGGTTGGCAACCGCTGCTCCAAAGGTTTCCTTAAACCAGCGGTCGCCAACCTTTCGGACCTCATGGGCCACCAGTTGGTGACCGCTGCGGTAGATGACTTTGAAGGATGGATGCAGGGACACATCAGATAGACTTGGCCTTGAGTCCTGGCCCCAACCTGATGGAGAATGAGCCTACAGACAAGTTGCTCCACTAGTCTATTCATTTGTAAAACTGGACCATCAGCACTTGGGTGTGGTGTCAGGATGAAAAAGGACCTAGGTAAGGCTCATGTGGTCCACTAAGAGGTAGCCATTACTATTATTTACACTAAAGGTAAGAAAATGTATGTCCAAATAAATCGCTAAAATGTGTCATAGAGAAAATCCGTGGGCAGTGGAAGCAAGGTTCAAATGTGAGGTGTCAGCAATCCCTCCTTGTTCTGTCTGGGACAGTGTATGCTATTGCTTCTGGGCTGACACCTGAACTGCTTAGTCCTGCTAACGCTGTGACCTTTTGAGGCATCTAAAGCCCCAGGTGGGGTTTCCTGTCTCTACTGTGGGTTAAAAAAAAAAACCCACAGTTTTTCTGCTCAGTCACCTGAGTTTTGAAATTAAAAAAACACAGGTTTTCTGCCTATAAATGGTATGGACTATTTTTTTATTTAAGTATGCTGTCTCCATTTAAGCCCACATAGTAAAATCTATATTATGTAATACGTTAAACATATAGAAAAATGTGTTCTATACTTATCTACTAGTAAGAATTTGTCTATGTCATCTAAACTTTCAAGTGTCTGGTTAAAATGTTCCTCATGTGTTTTTATTATGGGCTCGATCACTGTAGAATTTGTAATGATGACTCCCAAGCTCTCTCTTGTATGTCTGTTCCCTTTCGAGCTCTCTGTTCCTATCTTTATTATTCCCTTCCTTTATTTGAAGCTTAGCTTTTTAAATCCAGCCTTTCTTCTTTCCTTCTATAAATATTCAAGGTTATACATTTCCTTCAAGTACTTCTATAGCTCCATCTCGTAAATCTTAAGATGTAATATACTTAACATAGTTTTCTTCTAAACATGCTTATTTTGATTTCTCTTTGACCCTTGAAATGTTCAGAAGTGGGTTTTTCAATTATTACACACTAAACAATTGTTTAGTTTGTTGTTTTCTAACATATTTGCATCTGTTTGGAGCAAGTGGTCCTGTATGATATCATATACAGAATGGAGCAAAAGTAGGTTTACAGTTGTGTGAAACAGCTTATTCTTGTATTATTATTTATTAATTATTATATTTTTTCATATTAAAAAAACCTGTAAAAACTGTAACCTACATTTGCCCCACCTAAAGAGGTGTTAATCTAAATGCAGACAAGAAAAAAAAGGCAATTGGAAACCTCAGGGGAGGAAAAAGAACACAAAAGGCTTGCCCTGGCCAGTGTGACTCAGGTGGTTGATCCTTGTCCCATGCACTAAAAGCACACCGGTTTGATTCCCAGTTAAGGGCACATGCCCAGGTTGCAGGTTCGGTCCCCTGTTGGAGTATATATGGGGGCAATCAACTGATGTTTCTCTCTTACATCTTCCTTCTTTTCTTTCCACTATTTTTTAAAATATATTTTTATTGATTTCAGAGAGGGAGGGAAAGGGGTAGAGAGAGATAGAAACATCAATGATGAGAGAGAATCATTGATTGGCTACCTCCTGTACAACCCCTACTGGGGATCAAGTCTGCAACCTGGGCATGTGCCCTTGGCCGGAATTGAACCTGGGACCCTTCAGTTCACAGGCCAACACTCTATCTACTGAGCCAAACCAGCCAGGTTGGCTTTCTCTCTCCCTCTCTCTCTCAAAATCAGTAAAAACAATCCTCAGGTAAGGATTAAAAAAATACATATATTTAGGAATCAAATTTAGTAGGCTTTGGCAACTAACTTAATGCAGATGAGAACGAATAAGGAGTTGTTGATTTGTCCAGGTTATAACCTTCATTGGATAACTGAGTGGGTACTGGGGTCAGCAACTCAGATAGAGGAGTGCCGAGAAAGCACAGGCTGGGGAGGAGGAGGGGGGAGCAAATTCAGTCCTGGGCTTGTTCAGCTCAAGATGCCCCTGGTGACATCCAGGTGGAAGTGTCTCTCCAGAACCTCCAGAAAGAAGTAGTTAGGACAGGCTCAGATTCTGGGGTCAGCAATGGAAGTGGAGGCTCAAGTCCAGGGAAGGTTGCGATTGGACATGGAGAGTTGAGCAAGAAAGGTGGTGGGCCAAGCAAAAGACAAACTCAGGGATCCCAATCATATAACCAGGGGCCTCAGCAAGATGAAGGACATAAAGACTTCAGAAATTAATGTAATTCAATAGTTCATCATAAATTATAGCTTAACCTCTAGTCATCTCTTCCCCCTTTCCTCTTGGGTACTTAAGTTTGGGAGAGAGAAATAAACTACTTTAAAAGTGGGCTCTTTCTTCTGAGATTTTGTAGATGGTCAGTGAGCTGGTTTGTTAAATGATACTCAAAATATTTGCTTGCATCGAGAGAAACTATGAGATTATAAGTACCCCCATATCTAGCTCTCCCTGCCTCTTTCCTTTACCAGAGACTTACAGAGTGGAATGTATCTCTTCTTTAATCCGTTTCCAGAGTTAGTTGGGTGGTGATGGACAATATCTTTCCCTGACCTGGACTCCCAGGGATGATAATTTCCCACCAGGCTGAACAAGCCCCTGCTTAGTGGTAGAAGCTTCAGGGACCCTTTGCATATGACTCTTTTAAAAAAATATATTTTATTGATTTTTTACGGAGAGGAAGGGAGAGGGATAGAGAGTTAGAAACATCGATGAGAGAGAGACATCGATCAGCTGCCTCCTGCACACCCCCTACTGGGGATGTGCCCACAACCAAGGTACATGCCCTTGACCGGAATCGAACCTGGGACCCTTCAGTCTGCAGGCTGACGTTCTATCCACTGAGCCAAACCGGTTAGGGCTGCATATGACTCTTGAAGGCATGACAAAGCTCATGACATTTGCATTTTGTAAGTTACTCTCTTTGGTGTGGGTAAACTCAACCAGACATGGTTAACACTTTGACCTCGAGGGTGAACCCTCTGGTCCATTCATGTTGTTTCAGATGGCAAAATTTCATTCTTTTTTATGACTGAGTCATAAAAGAATGATTGATTTTGAATTTTGAGTCAGTATACAGATAAAGCAAGGACCTATGGCCACCGCACAGACTGTTTTAACCTTGACAATGTGAAAGTATAGCTGATGGTTTTGGAGACTGGAGTAGGGAGGAGAGCTCAGGGAAGGATGTAAATAGCCTTGTCTTAAAGTGTGGACACAAAGGATAATCTTTTTTTTTTAAATATACTTTATTGATTTCTACAGAGAGGAAGAGAGAGGGATAGAGAGTCAGAAACATTGATGAGAGAGAAACATCGATCAGCTGCCTCCTGCACACCCCGCACTGGGGATGCGCCCGCAACCAAGGTACGTGCCCTTGACTGGAATCAAACCCGGAACCCTTCAGTCCGCAGGCTGACGCTCTATACACTGAGCCAAATCGGTCAGGGCAAAGGATAATCTTAATTGATGGAACTAAGAAACAAAGGTATAGATGTTACTTAAATCTGCAGAGCTAACCAGTAAAGAAACTGAAAATGGTGATAAGGCCATGTTGACAAGAAAAGGAGTTAAGAGGAGTTAATAGTACAACTGAGCTAAATTCTCATGTTTTGAAGAAATGATATTTTAAATGGATCTAACAGGCCTGGCTGGTGTGGCTCAGTGGTTGAGCATTGACCCATGCACCAGGAGGTTGCCAGTTCAATTCCTGATCAGGGCACATGCCCAGATTGTGGGCTCAATCCCCAGCAGGGAGCGTGTAGGAGGCAGCTGATGGATGTTGATGTTTCTCTATCATCGATATTTCTGTCTCCCTCTCCCTTCCTCTCTCCAAACTTAATAAAAAAACATTTAAAAAATGCATCTAACAAGAAATTGCAGATAAGTATATTATTTAGAGACCAAAAGAAGCAAAACTAGGTACAAGTAAATGATTTGTAAATGATTTCCTCTGAAAAATATAACTAATAAAGTAGTGAGTCAGGAGACTATTGCTTTTCCTTAACCAGTCCTTTATCCTCTTCTTTTTAAAAAATTACTATTTAAAAAGGTAAACAAGAAGAAAGAAAGAAATGTAAGGATCCTGAAAGATCATAATGCAATCGACTTGGAGATGCCAGATGTACCTAGACCTTGCTAAGACCTAGGATTTAGACCCATATTTCCTGCATGCACACATATTTAATAGAGTTTTGTTATTTTTAGGTTTTTTTTAATTTAAAAATAACTTCATAAAAATTTTAAAACTTACTTGAAAGTTTCAAGAATGAAAATTGTACAAAGAGCACTTGTGTATTTCTCACCCAGATTCACCCATGTCAACATTTCACTCTATTTGCTTCATCATTTACCCCTGCCTCCCTCTTATATTTTCTAAACCATTGAAGGATTGCATCTATCATGACCCTTTATCCCTAAACACTTTAGTGTATATTTCATAAGAATAGGTCGGAATATGCTTTTATGTAACCATGGCAATTTTAACATTGATACAAAATTTTAACCTACCAATTTGATTTAATCTACAAAAAATATTTGTCCTACTCTATCTAGGTTCCCTCCCTTCAGTTGCTGTACCTTTTTCCTTTTCTTCCCCAACTCCGGTTTTCTGCCGCCACCCTCATTCTCTCTACTTGTGTTTGCTCTCTGTTTTGAAGTCTTTGTTCTATAGTGACTTGGATGAGTCCTAGAGCTGAAAACACAGACATACACGGACACACACTTGGAAGTAAAACCTTACCCGGATCCTGTCCTGGAAGAAAGTCTTTTATTCCTTTGCCTTTCCAAAACATCACTGGCACTGTGGTTTCCGTCTTTGACCCTCCTTTGGAAAAATGAATTAAAATTTTAATTTAAAAATGAATTAAATATGTTTCTGAGGGCTTAACAGCTCCTTTTCTTTTCTGTCTTTTTTTTTTTTTTCACTCTGGTTTACAGTTTGAAAACGTACCGGAAGGCCCTATCCCTCCGTCCACACCAAAGTTTGCATATGGAAAAGTTGCTCTGAAAAAGGTAAGAAAAAAAAAAATAACAGAAACATTGAAAGTGAGGAAATGGAATTTAGAAGTCAGTGAAAGTGTTATGCTGGGGAGCCGGTTCATTATTTTTCTGTGAATTTGTTTTCTGTGAGACTGATGGGGAAGATGGTGTTTCTGAGAAAGCGTGTTGACTGGGTGAGCAGATGGGCATGAGCAGGAGTAGAGAGGTGTTCTAGATCATACAAGTGGTTTTGGTTCCCTTATCAGTTGCCCAAAGCAGTCTCGGGATCCTTTGTGGGAATAACATGACACCTTGTTGCTATGGCTGGTGAGATTCCTTTTTATAATTCACTTATTATCTGAGGGGGTTCTCAAAAGCTACAGACATTTTGATAGGGCTTTGCCCTAATTACACACTCCCATCTCAAAATCAGTTTTTGTGGTCTGTAGTTTATATGGTAAATGAGACATCCGGGGGAAAAGCCAGAAATCAATCATAAATAAGAGTTAGGGACATTTTATTCCAGGAAAAGAGAAAAGGAAGAGAGGTTACGTTTAATAGTCAGGGCTGACGTAAGCGAAAGTCAGTTTGTATTTTTTAAATATATTTTATTGATTTTTTACAGAGAGGAAGGGAGAGGGATAGAGAGTTAGAAACATCGATGAGAGAGAAACACTGATCAGCTGCCTCCCGCACACTCCCCACTGGGGATGTGCCTGCAACCAAGGTACATGCCCTTGACCGGAATTGAACCCGGGACCCCAGAGTCCACAGGCTGACGACGCACTATCCACTGAGCCAAACCGGTTAGGGCAAGTCAGTTTGTTTTGACCATCTGTGTCTTCAGGTTTTCCCCTTTTATAATCCCTAACTCCTACATGTGATAACTCACAAGCAAGAGAGAAAAAAACATGAACAATTGCATATTTCTTAAGAATCTTGATATTCTAAAATAGCATCGTACATTTTTATCTTTAAGCCAAATACCAAACATGATTGTATGATTTTTCCATTCATGAAGCCCTTTGATATTATGGTGGGTTGAGTTCTTGTAACTTTTTCCACCTAGCGTCAGATGCGTGTGTTACATTCTACAGAGGACGTGGCCGGTCTCCCTGCCTGATAGGCATCTTTCGTTAGATTAATCAAACGAGAATCACACTTGTAAAGGGAGCATCTTCTGCTCCTTCACTGCCATTGCTACTTGAGGAAAAGTTCGTTTGTGGAGTTTAGAGCCAGGAGGATTTTTTTTTTTTAATGCAACAGAAAATAACTGCAACTGTTTCATACAACGTCGTTAAAACAGATCTGGCTCAGTACCCAAAGCACATTCTGTGAAAGAAAATTGTGTGAGCAGAAATGGCTTTTCCTTGTTAATATTGAAGAGAGCAAACCTGCATCTCACCGAATTAAATGTATGTAGAACATAGTGATGTAGGCCAAAAACTTGTCCCGTGAGTTGAGTTGTCCAAGTGGGAAAACGTCCTTGTGAGTGGCGGAATGGATAGAATTGTACTGAAGATATTTTTCCCTCGGTGCTGCACATCAGCAAGGTAACCATGGGAAGTGCTTATACAATTCCTAACCAGTGCCGTGCCATGCAGAGTCCTGGGTTTGGAGCCAAACCTACCTGCACATCCTGGCTTTGCCATTGCTCCAGTGAGCTTATTACTAATCGTTATTACTAGGTACCCTAACAAGAATGCCTGCCTCACTGGGTAGTTGTGAGGATTCAGTGAGGTGTGTGGGTCCAGTCCTGCCTCCCCTGGAGTTCGCTAGGCACCCATTGTTGGGTAGCTGTTATCATTGTTGTTCTTGCACCGGAATGAGCATCCTGCGTTGCAAGAATACACAATCGTTTGGATTGAATGTGTGTATTTATTGAGTGGCTCCTCTGTACTGGGCATTGGGGTGGTGATAGTCTGTAAAGGGATCCAACTGGCAAATGATACCGAAGGTGTGCTGTCGACAGATTCAGAGGGCGCAGTCGGGTTACTTCCCTCAGGAGTGCCGGGGGAGGCTTCAGAGGAGGCAGCCTCGAGCCTCGGTTTTCATTTATTTTAAGGGCCTTTTCTATACAGGAGGTTGTACTTGCAAGCAGGTATGTATGAAACCCTTCTTAAGATTCCCATCAGTTACTTTCCATCAGAAGTTAGGGAACTGCGAGAGATGGTTAAAGGTGACTGGGGAACAGGACTGAGTGGGATTTGAACCAGTTAGGTTTATTTCGGGGTTTGGCCAAACTCACTGTAACGTGGATAATTTGCAAATGACATTCTCCATTCCGATGACCAGGCAGGGGCGGCAGTGAGTGAACGCTGCTTTTGTTTCTTTCCAGTTAAAGACAGTGGAGGAAGCTCTGAACGTTCTGTGTCCCGCGGGGCCTGTCAAAAGCCTTTATCCCTTGACATTTATCCAGGTGAAACAGGTAGGCCTTCAAAGGTAATGCTTCACCTTCCTTCTACTTGGGAAAATGTGTGTTCTGCCCTGCCCTGCAGTGTCTGTTCTGAGCACAGGGACCAAAACAGTAAGCGGCTAAGTCAGACCCACGGAATCGAGCAGCAGAGCCCTGGGATCTCTGTAGCTGTGATATTGCACATTAGCCCAATCTGTCCTACGTTCCCCCTGTTTCTTATTCTCACTCAAATAAGTTGTAGCTCAACCTGCTTCAGCATGATTCTGCCCAAGCTATACATTGAGTGCACTTCTCATCTAATTAATCTTTATTACTAGGTACCAGTTGGGAATCCGCTATTTTATACTCAGAAACGACAACTTAGTTATTTGTCCTTAGGTAGCAAAGTGTAAGGACGGTGTTCTTACTAGATTAAGTTCTTTGAGATTCTTTTTTTGGCTTTTGAAGGGAACAGAAAGCAGGCACTGTGTGTGTGTGTGTGTGTGTGTGTGTCTGTCTGTCTGTCTTTATGTGTGTTTAATCTCCAGACCAGCAGTTCTCAACCTGTGGGTCGTGACCCCTTTGGTGGTCAAGCATCCCTTTCACAGGGGTCGCCTAAGACCATCCTGCATATCAGATATTTACATTACGATTCATAACAGTAGCAACATTACAGTTATGAAGTAGCAATGAAAATAATTTTATGGTTGGGTCACAACATGAGGAACTGTATTTAAAGGGCCAGAAGGTTGAGAACCACTGCTCTAGGCGCTGCCCCATCTTTAAGAGCTTTTCCAACTTTCTGTTTTGGAAAATTTCAAATCTAGAAGAGTTGCAAGAATAGTACAACCAGCACCCATATAGCTTCCACCTAGACTTACCACGTGGTAACATTTGCTTTGCTTGCTTTATCTTACTGTGTGTATATGTCATCAACTGCTGGTTTGGTTGTTTTCTTTTGTTTATTTTTTTTTTTACCATTTGAGTTAGTTGTCACCCTCATGACACTTCACCCTTAGATACTACAGCATGTATCTTTAAAGAAAAAGGACATTATCCTACAGGACCACAACATAATGATCATACTTAAGAAATTTGATATTAATGCAATCCAGTTATCTAATAGACCTTCCATAGTCACGTATCCCTGGTTATGCCAATAATGTCCTCTATAGCTTATCTTTTTCCAATCCAGGATCATGAATTACATTTAGTGACAAAGCCTCTTTAGTCCTATCAGGAACAGTTCCTAAGTCTTTCTTTTCTCTCTCTCTCGTCACATGAACGTTTTGAAGAGTTCAGACCAGTTGCTTGGTAGACTGCCCTTCACTAATTCGATTCAGCAAAACATTTTTGGCACAAACACGACAAAGGTGATGTGTCCTCAGGGTGCCCATGAGGTCAACTTGTCCCTTTGTTACTATTGCTAAGTTTGATCACTCAGTTAGGATCTCAGCCCCATTTTTTTGAATGGGGTCCACCCATCTGATTTTCTGTATCGATTGCCTTCTGGAAGGTGTCTGAACGATAAGATGATAGAATCATAGCAAATCTGATCTTAGTCTAGTGTGTTTTTGCCTTCAGTTACTATTCCTACACTTGGAACGCTTCACAAGTTTTACAAGAATGTCTTACCGGTGACTATTTTTACACTTGTGAAATTTTACACGAATGTTTTATGCCAACAGCTCTGGTGTGTGATAAATAAAATGAATGATTAAGGTCCCCCACCCCCTAGTTTTTCATTCACATGGGGTAGAGTTCTTTCTCTAATTTGAGCACGCATTGCCTGTGTGGTCATGTCTCCAGCTATAAATCAGAACATCCCCTTTCCACCTGGCAGGGCCTGGAGCACATAGGAGAAGACACGGACCCTAGAGCAGCTGCCCCCTGAGACATGAGCTCCAGGTTAATGTATAGACACTCACACTGCTCTTTCTCAGGCCCCTCTGCTTTCTGATCTTGGACCAAGGCAGCGCTCTCGGATTGGGTGGGTGCCCTGAGCCCTGGCTGGTTCAGGTCTGGGGCAAGCCCACACGTGTTTATTTCCAACGAAACCCATGGAGGCCACAGCTGCGGGGAGTGGGGTGCCACCTGGTACACCCCCACCCCCAGCCTCGGAGGCCTCAGCTCCACCTTTGTGGGGAGCATCGCAGCTTCCGCTCCCCCCCTAGGAAGCCTCCCCGTTTTCCCCAGTCTCAGGGTTAAGACTTACAAGAGACAGATGGAGACTTGGGGTCCAAGGGAGGCGTTCTTGAAGGTTCAGTGGCGACACCAGGGGCATTTCTTGAGTTCAGGCCTTTCCTGCAACACAGGAACATGGTTAACACTGTTTTCAGCTCCTCCAAATCACCTTTCCTCTGGCCCGAGGTGCACGTCCTTGCTTGCTGGGCCCTGGAAGTGAGGAACTTTGTCTCTGGTCCCTGAAGGATTTGGATGTGGATTCTTTCCACTGACCTAGGGTTTGGTCCCGCTCACCCTGGCTAATGTCCACAGCAGGCAGGTCCCTCCGGGCCGTGGGTGCTGTTGCTGCTGAGGCTGACCGTTTGGGGCCTCCCTTTGGAGCAGGGATACCAGCACCTAAAAGTCTTTTCTGACTTGGCAGCAGGCTGCACCCATTGCTCACTATCTCCGTTTCCCCCACTCCTCCACCTTACACAGTTTCTGATTGACTCTTGTTTTGTATGTTAGAGCAGATTTAGCCCAAGAACCTGGAGAATGATTTACCGAACATTCTTGGCGTTGTTGTTATTTGTCTCCTTTGTTTGTTTCTTTGTTTTGTTTTTTGAGATTCCATAAGTAACCTTCGATGTATGGGACAGGATTCCCTTCAGTGATTCAGGGCAAGTCACTGAACACATTCCAGGGTCCCGTTTCCTCATGTGGAAAAGGATGTTGGATGAAAGACTCTTCAGGGTTCCCTGAAGTTTACTTCTGTGATAGTTATTCTGGGATCTAAAAACTGGGTTAGCTCAGTGATTAGAAAGTCGGCCCATGGACCGAAGGGTCTCAGGTTTGATTCCCGGTCACGGGTATACAGCTCAGTTGCAGGCTCGATCCCCGGCCCTGGTTAGGGTGCATGCAGGAGGCAACCAATGTGTCTCTCTCACCTCGATGTTTCTCTCTCTCTTCCTCTCTTCCACTCTCTCTAAAAAAATCAATGGAAAAAATATCCTTGGTGAGAATTAACATAAATAAACAAACAAACAAATAACTCAAGCCAGTTCCCTTCTTTCAGATTGAATTTTCCCCAGAGGCGGAGGAAGCATTTCAATTCCTTATGGTTTTAGGAGCATCACTTACACTCAGATCGAGGGTGACCAAGTTCTCCTAAAACGAATTGCAAAAGTGATGGATTTGTCTTTCATCCTTTTCTCACCAGTATTTTGGGTTTGTGCTGTACCGAACAACACTTCCTGAAGACTGCAGCAAGCCAACCCCTCTCTCTTCACCCCGCAGGGGCGTCCACGACCGGGCTTACGTCTCCGTGGATGGGGTAAGAGTGGCCTCTGGACGGTGTGTCCGCCGCACTGGGGATGTGTGGTCTGCACTTGGGATCATGGCATTGGAGACCTCTGTCCTCCTTTTCAACCTTAGGTTCTGCCCCTCTTCTTGTTGCCCCTCAACTGTGCCCCTCATTTGCTGACATGGCCTCCCTCGTGCTCCATCTGCCTGATACACCCCCTTACCCTTCTTAACCTGGAGGCCCCTCCCCAGGGCCCCACCTTGTCGGAAACCTTTCTGGCCCCCCCAGCCCAAGGCCATCCCATGTCTTCTCGGCTTCTGGAGGACGGGGTCCGTTTTGTGTACAACAGAGGGGTGACTCATTTATGAAAAATAATATTCTGAAGAAGGATTGCTCATGACCGTTACAGCTACAATCCACAAAGAACTTTGTTTCATAACAAAGATATGTTAGGGTTTCCATTCCCCTCAGTGAAGCATTCATGTGAAAGAAGACACAGAGAGAGTTTCCTAACCAAGAACACTGGTTCAGAAGATTTCAAATTAAAATATTTCCATTCCAGTGTCATCCGCGGCTTTATTTTCGGTGGGAGCAAGTTTCTAAGATATTATGTGTACACTGATGGCATTTGTTTCTTGGATTTCAGTCTAGGCGTTGTGTTAGTGAATTATGGTCAGTAACATCAATTTTTTAAAATCTCATTTTTTTTTAAAATTAGGAATATGTTGTTGCTAAAATGCCTGTTGTTTCCGTTCATTCTATTATATAATTTTCGTGGTATCAGGTATTTTGAGGTGAGAACACCCCACCTAACTCTCTGATTTTTATCGCTTTTATCTGATGTTGTTTCAACTCACCATGTTGTTTAGAAGCTAGGTTTTTATGACTGCCTTTTGCGCTCTGAGAACACGAAGAGGTTCCTGTGATGGGAATCCGCCCCTGGAATGTTTTGCCGCCATTCCCTTTCTATTAAAAATAGACACGAAGGGAAACATTCCAGAGCAGAGGAAACCAGTCTTTCTAGACCAGGGGTGGGCAAACTTTTTGACTCGAGGGCCACAATGGGTTCTTAAACTGGACCGGAGGGCCGGAACAAAAGCATGGATGGAGTGTTTGTGTGAACTAATATAAATTCAAAGTAAACATCATTACATAAAAGGGTACGGTCTTTTTTTTTTTTTTTAGTTTTATTCATTTCAAACGGGCAGGATCCAGCCTGCGGGCCGTAGTTTGCCCACCTCTGTTCTAGACCTTCCTTGGCTCACAGCTGATCAGAAAGAAAGCAGTGATCGGAGGAAGTTGGCCACCTGGCCGGTGACTTGGACTGAGGGGCCATCAAAGCGTTTCCTCCCAAGTCTGGTGGCTCATCGAGGCAGGAAAATGCTGCTGAGTTAACGGAGTGAGCTGCCTCTCTGCGATCCCCTCACCTTAGGTAATCCTCATTTGGCATTGAACCCACAGGTCCCCCAGGGAGTCCTTGACCGGAACTACGTGACCACTCTGAACATAACGGGGAAAGCTGGAGCCACTCTGGATCTTCTGGTGGAGAACATGGGGCGTGTGAACTACGGCTATTATATCAATGATTATAAGGTAGGACCAGCCTTGCTGTTGGCAGTGAGGTTCAAAGGTTGGCAGGACTATGCCTAAGCCACCTGAGGAAATTTTTGTAAATCTATTTAAATATGCTCTCACATTCTTTCCCTTCAGTTAACATAGAAGCAGTTCTTCAAAGCACACACACTGGCCTAGCCGGTTCAGCTCAGTGGATAGAGCATCGGCCTGCAGACTGGAAGGTCCTGGGTTTGATTCCGGTCAAGGGCATGCACCTTGGTTGCAGGCTCCTCCCCCGCCCAGGCCCTGGTCGGGCATGTGCAGAAGGCAACCAATCGATGTGTTTTTCTTACATCAATATTTCTGTCTGCTCTATCCACTGAGCCAAACCGGTAAGGGCTTCCTCTCTCTTCAGCTCTCTCTAAAAATCAATAGAAAAATATCCTCAAGTGAGGATTAAAAAAAAAAAAGCACACACACTTTGGCCCTGGCCAGTGTAGCTCAGTTGGGTGTTGTCCCACATACCAAAAGGGTGCCGGTTCAATTCCCAGTCAGGGCACATGCCCAGATTGCTGGCTTGATCCCCAGAAGGGGGTGTGCAGGAGGTTGCCCATTGATGTTTCTCTCTCATATTGATGTTTTTCTCTCTCCTCTCTCTAAAACAAAAACAAAAACAGAAAAACACACAACTAAAAAAACAAAGGCCCACACACTTTGTCAACTTGGATGAATGAACCTGCCCTGATTTGTTTTGCAACCTAGAAGTTGGGTTATTTTGCAGACCTGTTTTCCTCTGCAGACAGAACCCTTCCCTCGTGTTTGAGTTCAGTCATCCTGTAGAAAGAAACAGGAGGAGGAAACCACTGCACTGTGCTCATCCTTTGCTTATAAAACCCACCCAGCTTTCGAAGGGCACTCCCTTGCCAACAAAGTCAGCTTAGCATTGGGCCTGCCCTGTTTTCTGGGTGTGGACAATCCATGACACTCTTGAACCGTGCAAAGCCTTGCTGCCCTGCCTCTCGCCTCTGCCGGTTAACCATGTCCAGGTGTTTTTCTCACTCATATTTTTAGAGCATTACCCAACAAACCTTTGAGAAGCTCACACTCTGTGAGGTGCTTTGGGGATGTAAAGATGTTGAGATACATCCTCTGCTATCTCACCGTGTGCTAGAAGAGAGGAGGCCTGCACAGAGGGAATGACAGTACCACCCCGTCTAGGATGGGACAAGTGTCTGAGGCTCTTTCCTATCTCTCTATGTGGCTCAGAGGGAAGGCAATTATAGCCTTAGGGAATGGCCATGCTGGGGCCACCTTTGTCTCCAATAGACATGTCTCTGTGCCCTAGCTGTGTTGGCTCAGTGGATTGAGCATCGGCCTGTGGACTGAAGGGTGCCAGGTTCAATTCCGGTCAAGGGCACATGCCCACGTTGTGGGCTCAGTCCCCAGTAGGGGGCATGCAGGAGGCAGCTGATCAGTGATTCTCTCCCATCATTGATGTTTCTCTCTCTCTATGAAATCAATAAAATATAACCCTGTTAGAGGCTATAATTAGTGGCCTTCCTCCCTGCCTCTCAGCAGCCACACTGACACATGGAGTGACGGGACGGCTAATGTAGTCTCTGGCTCTCCAGGACCCAGCCGAGAACCTGGCACACCGGTGCCTGGCTAATGTTTGTTGAATTACTCTGTGAGTCATGGAGGCTTGCTATTGAGAGATGTCTGAGACAGATTTGGGATCTCACGGGGAATGGGGGTGCTCTCCCCCAAAAGGCCAAGAAGGGGAAGTTAGATGCACTGTGAGCAGAGGCTTCAATGCGGTGGCCAGTGCCAGCGACACCTGCCCCCTGCCCTCAGGGGCCAAACAGAGCAGCTTCAGAATACACCTCTGAGGTTTGCCACCATCACCGCTGCTCTTTCTATGCTTTGACGGATCCAGCAGCCACAGTTTCCCGTCTACAATTTCAGTTACCCACAGTCAACCATGGTCCAAAAATATTAAGTGGAAAATTCCAGTTTTAAATTGCAAGTAGTGTGATGAAATCTCATGCTGTCCCAGTCCATCCTGCCTGGAACAATCCCTTTGTCCAGCATCTCCACGCTGTGCACCTATAGCTCGTTAGTCACGTAGCAGCTGTCTAGGTTATCAGATCTACTGTTGTAGTATCGCAGTGCTTGTGCTCAAGTAACCCTCATTTTACTTAATAATGGCCCCCAAGCACAAAGTGTTTATGCTGGCAATTCTGATTTGCCAAAGAGAAGCCCTAAAGTGCTTTCTTTAAGTGAAAAGGTATGTATGTATCTATGTATGTATATATGTATCTATAGGGGAAAACATATGTATGTATAGGGTTCAGTGCTACCCACGGTTTCAGGCATCTGCTGGGGGTCTTGGAACAGTGTTCTCATGTATAGTATCTCATTGAGTCCTTAGTGAACTCAGATGTGATCATCCTTGTGGGTGCTGCTCAGGAGCCCAAGGTCAAGACTTGCTTACTCCAGGTTATATGTCAGAGGCAGAGTCTGTCCCCTCCCTCAGTCCACAATGAGCTGCATGTTCTTTTGCGTTCCTCAGATTCCATCTTCTCTTTCATCCTAGCAGTGGCTCTGAATCAAACTCTGAAGATTGGGGGTTTGGGGTTAAAAGCTCTAGTAGCTCAGCCCCCTTTCAGGGACTGTTGCAGGGACATCTGGCCTGTGAAGGAGAGAGAGAGCTGTGGTTTGGGGAACATACATCTTTCCAAGGAGATGCGCTTCCTCCCCAGCCAGATCGGTGTCACTTGCATGTACGCACCGGTTGAGTCTCGTTGACTATTGTTGGTGTTTCATATCCCAGTTTGCTTTTCCCAGGAACTCGGGTCTGGAACACAGACACTTAATGCCTTTTCCTCCCCACCCCAGCTCATTGCTCTGCTTCTCCTTTGCAGGGTCTGATTTCTAACCTGACCCTCAACTCCAGTATCCTCACAGACTGGATGATCTTCCCGCTGGACATCGAGAATGCTGTGTACCACCTGGGTGCCTGGCATGGCAACGACAGAAGCTACCGCAGCAAAGCCTGTGCCCACTCATCTAACTATACACTCCCGGCCTTTTATGTGGGAAACTTCTCCATTCCCAGTGGAATCCCAGACTTGCCCCAGGATACCTTTATCCAGTTTCCTGGGTGGACCAAGGTACGTGTCTTCAGAGAGAGTGCTTGGATTCAAGCCTCAAGTATCTGTTTTTTAGTGTTTAATAAAGAGTCAGAAAGCTGCTCATGTCGAGCTGGTTTGGCTCAGGGGATAGAACATCGGCCTGCAGACTGAAGGGTCTCAGGTTTGATTCCAGGCAAGGGCATGTACCTCGGTTGCAGGCTCAATCCCCTGGTCGGGGCATGTGGGAGGCAACCAGCCAACGTGCTTCTCTCACATCAGTGTTTCTCTCTCTCTCTCCCCTCCCTTCTATGCTCTCTAAAGAATCGATGGAAAAATATCCTCAGGTGAGGATTAAAAAAACAAACAAACAGAAAAAGAGCTGCTTGTGAGATGCCTCGTGGCAGTTTGGGGAGTGGAGGGTTTTGTGTGTTAGTTTGCCCATTCCCTAGAAGTGGGACCATGGCAGATCTGCAAGAGTCAATGGCCAGCTTGGAGGTGGCACCATCTGCTCCATTTTCATTGACTTCCTTTAGTGAATGATGGCTTTTCTGATTTCTCTAAGAAAACTTCATGCCTTTGGAGACTGATTATGATGGGTATTTCCTCTTTATTCTGAAGAAAATATGGCACAGGCAAAGGGGTGAATCTCTGGGAAAGCCTGTTTTTCTTTCATCCATGCCAAACTTCATACTCCCATAATGCCCCACCTTCATACAGCCCATGCCCGGGGGCACCCACCTTAGTCTACATGATCCTCAACTCTTTCTTGGCTATTCTACCACCCAGTCACTCTCCTTCATTCTTTGGAGATATTAGTGTGTCTTCCTTCACTGTCACTTTCTCCACTTCAAGTCCTATTTTCATCTTAGATAACCTAACCATCACTCAGTTATTCATTCAACAAAGCTTTTTTCAGTGGCTACTACATGTCAAACTTTGTGCTGGGCACTAAGGATATAATACAGGGTGGAGCAAAAGTAGGTTTGCAATTGTGAGTATATAAAACAGTTTATTTTGTATTATTATATATTAATTATCCTCCACACAAACAACTATAAACCTACTTTTGCCCCACCCTGTATATAAAACCAGATATGGTCCTTGCCCTCATAGAACTTATAGTCTAGTTGGGGAGGAAAACCAAATTATGTAATAATCCAAATTAAGTGGTAAAACTGTAGCTGCAATGGGTGCTAAGAGGAGCTATTGGGAGTTAATAACTGTGAGGAAGGACCAAAATGTATGAAACACAGAGAACAGGGAGTGTGGCTCAGAGAAGAGGCTAGAAAGTGGGAGTGAGTAGAGACCAGATTGGATTAGCCAATTAAATCACATTCAAGTTTTGTCTTTATGTTGAGAGCCACTGAAGCAGGAGAGATGTTTGAAGTCAATAAGATGTAATGATAGATTGGACATGGGGGTTTAAAGAGAAGAGCATATCCCAGATGACTCTTTAGTTTTAGACTTGCAGCTGAACAGATGGCACCATTTACCAAAAGAAGAAATTTCAGAAGAGGGCTTGGGCTGGGACAGCGAGCTCATGAGTCTGGATTTGGACAAACTGAGTTTGAGGAGCCTTTGAGAACAGCTCTGAGAAGATACTGGAGGAGAGCTATTGGGTCCAAGTATTAGGAATTCAGAGGAGGGATCTGGGCTGGAAATACACATACAAGATCATTTGCGTATGAGTGGTTGCTAAAGATGTGGGATGGATGAGGTCCTCTAAAAGGAGGATGCAGCCCTGACTGGTTTGGCTCAGTGGATAGAGCGTCGGCATGCGGACTGGAGGGTCCCAGGTTCAATTCCGGTCAAGGGCATGTACCTTGGTTGTGGGCACATCCCCAGTGGGATGTGTGCAGGAGGCAGCTGATCGATGTTTCTAAACTCTCTATCCCTCTCACTTCCTCTCTGTAAAAAAATCAATAAAATATATTTTTTTTTAAAAAAAAGAGGATGCAGAAGGAGGAAAGAGGATCTAAGGCTGATCTTTGAGAGACACAAATATGACAGAGAGTGAGGGGGGAGAGACCAAGAAGTAGGAGGGAAAACAGGCATTCATGCTGCTGAGAGAAGTGAAATGAAGACAGAAGCATTATTCATAATAACCAAAAACTGGAAATAATTCAAATGCCCTTCAACTGATGGATGGATAAATAACACATTGCATACAATAGAATAGTATTTCATAGTAAAAAGGAACAGACTACTGACACATGCATGGATAAATCTGAAAAACATTATGCTAAGTAAAAGAAGCCAGGCATAAAAGCCAGGCACATGTTGTATGATTCCATTTCTATGAAATGTTCAGAAAAGGCAAATCGATAGAGACAAAAAGAAGATTAATGGTTGCCAGGGGCTGATGGTGTGAATGGAGAGTGACTGCATGGGTATGGGGTTTCTTTCTGGGGTAACGGGAAATGTTCCAGAATTAAATTGTGGTGATGGTTCCACAATCTTCTTAAATATATGGAGACTTGTCTTATGATCCAGCAGATGGTATATCTTGGTGTGCGTAGCTCTGGAATTTTAAGGTCTAATATCCTCTCTCTGGCCACATGTTTCTGTCCCCCAAACTCTCATGCCTCCCAAGCCTGCTCTTGGATTTTACTGGTGACCTGAAACTTTCCACCATTAAGGCTGCAATTGCTTTCTATCCAGTCCAGACATCACCACTATCCTTTTCTAAGAGCTATCAATCACCCCACTGGCCCCCTTGTCTCCTTGTTCATCCTCCATCTTGACTGGGTCCACCATTGGCTTTTACTGGTTCACAGTATTTGGGGGACTACTGGGGACCTCTCCAGTGCATTCATCAGAGCCACAGTCCTCTCACTCTCTCCTGCCTCTAGAGACCCTCAGCTTGCCCAGGAGTCCCTGGTCAGTCTCTTCCCCTCCTCAGCTGGCCTTTCTAACCTTCACCACTCTCCTTAGGCCACCTTGTTCTTCCTCCCACCTCCTCCACGGAGGACTCACCCTTCTTGTCTGCTATCAGGTGTGACTCCTTTGTTCCCTCAGCTTCCTGTCATTCTTATCTCTCTGCCTCCACCCTCACTTCCTGCCCAGTGGCCTCTAGGAGGAAGTCTAAGCTCTGAATCCCCTCCCCACCTTCCTCCAGGCCAAGATCCCTTCGCATACTTCCCCCTGCATTTGTCAGCCTTCCCCTCTCCTCTGCCAAGTCCTGTGTTGCAGCCAAGAAGTGATATCTGGGGTCTCCAGGACCCAAAAAAACAAAGTAGAACCCTCTCTGGACGTACACTCTAGCTAACAGGCTTGTTCTTGTTCCCTTGCTCCCTCTTTCTCTCCCTTCCTTCCTTCTCCCCTTCTCCCTCTTGGTGCTCTGCTGTGTCTTATATTCCCCTAGTTCATCTGTGAAGACTGACATGAACTCCTCTAAGAAACCTTCCTAGACCCTTAGTCTAGGAAAGGACTGGTCCCATCCTCCTTTGAGGCCCTCTGTGCCCCACCTGGACTCCATCGTGATGCTTCATCACACGTAGGTCAGGACCTCGATTTCACCCACTGAGTCAATTGCTTCACGAAGGGGATTTTTTAAGTGCCCTGCTTATTCACCACCCTGCCCTCCTCCTGGGCCTGGGCACTCTGTAATTGCTTCTTTTTTTAAAATTTTTTTTATATTTTTAAAAATTGATTTCAGAGAGGAAGGGTGAGGGAGAGATAGAAACATCAGTGATGAAAGAGAATCATTGATCAGCTGCCTCCTGCACACCCCCTTACTGGGGATCGAGCCCACAACCTGGACATGTGCCCTTGACTGGAATCGAACCCGGGACCCTTCAGTCCGCAGGCCAATGCTCTGTCCACTGAGCCAAACCAGCTAGGGCTATAATTGCTTTTAGATTAAAAAGGTGCACAAATGCCTGTGTGGCTGAGCCCTGGGAAGAAAGCAGGTGGGAGTGAGGAGGGACTTTGCTGGATACAGGGCTAAAGCAAACGAGAAGACCCACACACAAATCACTATCAATTTAGTGCCTTAAGAGAAAGAATTCTGCAGAAATGCAAATCAGAAATAGGACATGTCTGTTACAGGGATTATTGAAAGGGCTGGGTGGCTCAAATGGAGCTTGAAACAGACCTGAAGGACAGAAGGCCCTTCATCAGAATTTGTCAGGGAAGGGATTTTCAGATGGGAGAATAATAGAAGCTAAGGTGCAGAAATGGAAAAGCAGGGGACGTTTTGGAGGTCAGAGGGGGTTCATCTTGGCCAGATCATAAAGTCATGCCCAAGAGTTACAGACCCAGGCCTTCTGCTCAGAACTTTAGAGATGCTATCTCCATAAACATCAAGAGTGGTACATGCGGTAGGATGTCTATCATTATCTCCAGTTTGCAGATGAGCAGATAGAGGCTCAGAGAGGTATGAGGTACGGAAGTAGGTGGTGGAACGGCTCCCTGAGCCCCGCGTCGGTCTGATTTCAAGGCCCACGTGAAAAGGCAGGCAGCATTGAACAAGGCCTCAAAGACCAACGAAGAACCTGTGCTAATCCTCTAGGCCCGTGGTCGCAAACTGCGGCTCGCGAGCCACATACAGCTCTTTGGCCCCTTGAGTGTGGCTCTGCCTAAGCTTAGGAGTACCCTAATTAAGTTAATAACAATATACCCACCTATATAGTTTAAGTTTAAAAAATTTAGCTCTCAAAAGAAATTTCAATTGTTGTACTGTTGATATTTGGCTCTGTTTTCTAATGAATTTGCTGACTACTGCTCTAGGCCAGTGGTTCTCAACCTTCTGGCCCTTTCAATACAGTTCCTCATGTTGTGACCCAACCATAAAATTATTTTCATTGCTACTTCATAACTGTAATGTTGCTATGGTTATGAATCGTCATGTAAATATCTGATATGCAGGATGGTCTTAGGCGACCCCTGTGAAAGGGTCGTTCGACCGCCAGAGGGGTCGCGACCCACAGGTTGAGAACCGCTGCTCTAGGCTCTTCACTTGTTTCACCAGTCTGACGGATGGTCTGCACCTTCATGCTTGAAAAGTACATATATACACAATATTATTGAATGTGTCAGAGGGTTCAGAACCCCAAAGTCCATCTAGTCCATATGTCCACTCTAAAACTAGTACACAAATGTTCTCACCAGCTTTATCCCAAATTGGCAAAAGATGGAAAAACCAAATGTCCATCAACCGATGACTAAATAGACAAAATGTGGTATATCTGTATAATGGACTATCATTCAGCAATAAAAAGAAATGAAGTACTAATACATGGTACAGCCCTGGCTGGTTTGGCTCAGTGGATAGGGTCCCAGGTTCGATTCTGGTCCAGGGCACATGCCTGGGTTTCGGGCTCCATCCCCAGTAAGGGGCATGCAGTAGGTAGCTGGTCAATGATTCACTCTCATCATTGATGTTTCGGTCTCTCTTTCTCCCTTCCTCTCTGAAATCAATATATATATATTATATATTTAAAAAATAATAATACATTGTACAACGTGGATGAACCCTGAAAACATGTTAAATAAAAGAAGCCAGTCACAAACCATACATTTGGTATGATTCCACTTATATGAAATGTCCAGAATTGGCAAATATATTGACACAGGAAGATTCCTGGTTGCCTGGAGCAGGGAAAGGGGAGAAAGGGAGTGTTGGGTTGGAGATGGGGACTCACTGCTAAAGGGTGCAGGGTATCTTTTTGGAGTGATGAACATATTCTAGAATTGATTGTGGTGACAGTTGCATAGCTCTGTAGTATACTAAAAACCACTGCACTATACAGTTTAAATGAGTGAAATTGTATGGCCGTGAATTATATCAAAATGAGGCTTTCTGCATGCACACACACACGCACATGCACGCCCATCCACAGATTCGTGGACCTGGCTGTGCAGGTCTGAGATGAGAGGCCATACCTACAACAGACATAAAATGGAACATCTCTGTGTTTTCTGTTATTTTCTGGCGAGCAGTGGTCCTTGGTGCTGAGGGTGCCCCTGGCCAGCTCCTGATCAGCACGCGCAGAACAGATCCCACTCCACACAGGGCGCTGAGTGCTGACTTTGGGAGAGCTACCACTTGGGCAGCTGTGGGCGGTGGGGTGAGGATGGACTCAATGACCATTTCTAAGACTCTATCTCCAGGCACGCCAACCCTCCTCCAGCAGGGCGGCCCTGACAAGGCTCTTGCTTCCATTCCAGCCTCTTGGCTTATGCTGTTCACTTGCTGTAAAGAAACTACCTTGATTTAGTGAATGAAGCCACTGGTAAGAGTGATTCATGAGATAAAAAATCTCTTCTGATCACTTTGGCTTTGCTTACGTCGGATGTGGCTTTCTGGTTAAATGCCTGAACGTCAGCTGGGATTTTGGTGGGAAGCGATCGGGCACGTTTTGCTGTATCCAAGAGACACAGGCCAGAACTCTCGTCTGACCACAACCTCCCTGAGATAAGGCCGGGCGTTGACGGTGTTCTGCCAATGCAGTGGCATCTGTACTGCTTATCTCTCCTTCAGCTGGGTGTGGATAAGCCGAATATGAATGTGCTCTGAGTCTTCCTGCATTTTTTTAGCCACTTGTAGGCTTGTCCCACTTTTCCTCAACCAGAATTATGCTTTGAAAAGTGAAGAATCAAAATATACTAAAACCAGTTTTATTTTTTTAAAGGCAAACATCACCTTGTCTCGAAATGTAAAAAAAAATTCTAGCCCTGACCGTTTTGGCTCAGTGGATAGAGCGTCGGCCTGCGGACTGAAAGGTCCCAGATTCGATTCCGGTCAAGGGAATGTACCTGGGTTGCGGGCACATCCCCAGTAGGAGATGTGCAGGAGGCAGCTGATCGATGTTTCTCTTTCATCGATGTTTCTAACTATCTCTCTCCCTTCCTCTCTGTAAAAAATCAAAAAAATATATTTTTAAAAAAATTCTAAAGAATCATGAAATAAAAGAATTTATAACAAAGACCTGACAAAAATCCCATGTCCTCTCCTGAGGCCTGGTCACCTGAAAGACTACGTGATTAGAGGGTTGGAACTTTCAGCCCCATCCCTCCAACCTCTGGGGTCGGGTTGAGGTGGGGGCCGGAGATGAGAATCTATAGCAACTCTAGCACAAGAAGATTTGGAGAGCTTCTGGGTGGGTGAACACATGCAGGTGCTGGGAGGTGCACCTGAAGAGGGCTGGAAGCTCCACACCACCCCCTTCCCCCCCGACACACACACACACACACACACAACCCCCCTTGTCCCGTGCATCTCTTCCATCTGGCCATCCCTGACATGATCCTTTATAATACACCTATGAATGTAACTAAAATGTTCTCCTGAGTCCTGTGAGCCATTCGAGGCTTGTTCACCTGGTGACTGGCCGGATTCAAAGAAAGACTACAAACGTGTGCGGCTTCTTAAGGCTCAGGTTAGAATTCATATGCCACTTCTTCCATGTTCTTGGGCCTGTACAAGTCATTAGACCGTCTTGGCCCAAGGGATGGAGAAGCAGATTCTGACTCCTGACAGGAGGAGCTGCAGAGAATTGTGGTCATTTTTGCAGTCTGCCACCGGTCTTGGTACTCTCTGACCCTACTTTCATTCTGAATTTGATATGCTTTTTAAACTTTCCTGGCCTGATTTAGTTATTCTTACCCGCTACCATTTCCATCTCATTTGTTGTTTCTTGTCACAAGTCCTATGAACTTGGAAACTAGATAATCAGATTGATGTCTATAAATGTATATTAATTCAGTAACTAAAACTTGTGAAAATGGTGTGTAAGCAGGAGTAGGTAGGCTCTGAGTGAAGGAGCGAGACCCACAGTTTTTAGTGGATGGACTTTGTAACAAATATTATATGGCTGCCGGGAGGCAGTTTTCCCTCAGCAGTTCTTAGCTTTGGTCCAGATATGTAAGGTGGTACCATGACTGTTAGGGAAGGTACTCCATAGAAGGGGTCAAGAAATGGGGCTTTTGGGAGTCGCGAAGGAAAGGAATTTATATTTGGGATTCTGTGAGGGGAGGAAGTGATGTAGCTTTTATGCTAATGCTGTAGGTTTCCATGGCTTCCGTTCTGTTTAGGTCTAAAATACAGAGAAACCATAAAGCTACTTAACGTTATTACTGTGAGATCAAAGAGGAAGCCAAGAGGTGTGGTTTGCATCAGCTGCAGACCCCCTTGGGTTGGAGGGAAGAAGATTTTTCATTTTTTTCCCTGTATACTGCAGTGACATTTATTTAACATCTTATCTAAGCAAGCCCTTCACTATTTTTCCTTTTTAAAAAATGTTTTTCTTTCTCCCAAGTTAGCATGACAGTTACTCATGAATTGTGTGTGGTGAGGGCCCTTTAACCTTGAGAAATGGACCTGTGTCTTTCCCATTTTAAGTTCTCCGAGGGTCTGCATGTCTTCTCTCAGAGTGTGACAAAATCAACCTTGGATCCGAGTTTGATGTTTTTTAAATGAACTCTTAGCCAAATTAGAAAAGTTTTAAACTGTGACTTAAAACAGCATTGGAACATTCGCTTTAAGTTTGTATGAGAGGATTGATTTATCTAAAGAATTTAAAACTGACATATCTGTCTGATTAATGAAGTAGGTCATCCATTTCCTGGAACCTAACATTTATTCTATTATCACCTTAGTAATAATAGCAAAGAGGGGAAGTCTGCCAAGGGTCAAGCTATGGTCAGAGAAAGTCAGACACTGTCATGGAAATATTAGCTGGGACAGCCCCGGGAAGCCCCAGAAGCCACCGAGGTTCACGCTACAGAGGCTTGGCCCTGTGCGCGCACTATATTTATTTCCGAGGGTGTCTACTTTTATTATTTTTAAATATATTTTTTTTTATTGATTTCAAAGAGGAGGGGAGAGGGAGAGAGATAGAAACATCAGTGATGACAGAGAATCATTGATTGGCTGCCTCCTGCACGGCCCCTACTGGGGATCGAGCCTGCAACCCAGGCCTGTGCCCTTGACTGGAATCGAACCCAGGACCCTTCAGTCCGCAGACCAATGCTCCATGTACTGAGCCAAACCAGCTAAGGCATGAGTGTGTCTACTTTTAAATGGCATTTACCAACATGTGCATACTCCCGCCTCCACCAGTAGCTTCAGCATGATTTCTTAAAGAGAAACGAAATTCAGAATATGTATATATTTTTTAAAAACACAGTGCTAGTCAAGGAGTGCAGATATTTCATTTTCCTTCCAGTAAACACTGTTCTCTAAAACTCGTAAGCCAGGAGCAGAGGAACATGGAGCATTCTTTCAGGAGGGCTTCGTGTCTCCTTGTAGGTGAGTCTTTTCTCAGGAGGCATGATCAGCCTGGGTATTATCTACTGAGTGCCGCTAGGTGTCGATGGAAATCACTGTGCTGAGAATCTCACCTTGGACAAGATGGACAAAGCCTTTCCCTTATAGAGCCCATGCTGGAAATAGCTGATAACCCACTACTCAGACAAAGGATGCAAATACCCAACGGTGACAATAACTAGGGGGAAAAAAGAAGGGAGTAAAGGGGTGGTGAGTGACTTGGAATGGGAGGCCCAGTCCTAAGGACGGTGTCCATGACCCTTCTCGCTGAAGAGGTGGTGATGGACGGAGACCTGAGCCATCAGAAGGCTTCAGGTCTGGGGGAACAGTGACAGAGAGCATTTGGTGTGTAAAAGGGATGGGGACAAGATCAGGGGCAGCTGCGTGAGCAAGGGGCAGAGTGGCAAAGACAGGGTGATGAGGTAAGAAGCAGGAACGCAAGAAATCACCCGATTCTCACTTGGCTGCTATGTGGAGCCTGGGGTTCTACAGTTAATAGAGGAAGTCGGGAGACCTGTGAGGAGACTCAGACAGCATTGGTTTTGACTTGCTCTCGAAGGCTGGCAGTTGGGGGTGAGAGAAGCGGAGAGATTGTGGTCTGGTCATGAAACGACATGCGTTCCACCATACCTCAGCTGGATGGTAGCCACCAGCTACTTGTGGCTATTTACCTTTAAATTTAAATCAGTGAAAGGGGAAATTCTATTCCTTCTTCCCACAAACCACATTTCAGGTGCTCAGTAGCCACTCTCAAGTGCACTCAGCTGCTCTGTTGGGCAGCAGAGAACACTCCATCATTGCCGAAAGTTCTGTTGAATGGTGGTGACTCCACGCTACGGGCCTATGGCCTGTTCTTTCTAAATGCTTCATCCCCCTCTCTTGGAAGGGCAGCCAAACTGCCATAAACATCATTTAATGCACATTCTGTTAAGAGCTGAGAGTGGGGGAGGGTGGGAGGTAAGGGGGAGAGACCAACCAAAGGACTTGTATGCATGCATATAAGCGTAAGCAATGGACGCAGACAGCAGGGGGTGAGGGCAAAACTGGGGGGATGAGGGGACAATGGGGGGATAAAGACGAATTTGTAATACCTTAATCAATAAAAAATGTAAAAAAAAAAATGACCTTAAAAAAAGAAAGCTGAGAGTGGGGGCAAAGGTTGCCCTGAAGAAGTTTATAGCTTCATAATTTCATAGTTCATAACCAATGCCTGAGAAGATGTAACCCTGAGTTTGGGGCAAGTTAGAGGGACGGTGAGAGACATTCCACCTCCACATTGGAGACTCGTTCAGGTGAGTCAGGAGGCAGAGTCCATGTGGCAGCCAAAAACTCAAAATGGGCCACGGGAAAAAATAACTAGAACAGATGATGTAGTGTCCAGAATTAAGGCAGTAATTAGGAGAAGGATAATAGCAACTTTGATCAATAACTAGGAGCGACAGTTTGAGATGATGTCCTTCAGCCAGTGTAGTCTGGGAGGTGGGGCCACTAGGAGTATGCACTAGGAGTAAGCCTTACACAGGAATGGGAGGAGCCAGGAAGGGGTGGGTCTAAGACTGGAATCCAGCTAGGAAATTCAGAGGGAGCTTGAATAAAGGAGACACCTGGAGGCTGAACAAATACTCAAAGCTGAGTAGCTCTAAGGTGAGTGACCGCAGCTGTGACATGGAGCATGCTGGGGATCGGGGCGCAGCAGGGGACAGCCATGGTCCAGCCTCCTCCAGGGTTTCGCCCCCAAAATACAGGTGTTCCTCATTTACAATGTGGTTACAATAGGCCCGTCGTAAGTTGAAAATATTGTAAGTGGAAGATGCATTTAATACACCTCACCGACCGAACATCATAGCTTAACCTATGAGCTCAGAACATTTACAGTAGCCTACCGTTGGGCAAAATCATCTAACACAAAGCCCATTTTATAATAATATATTGGGTAATTTATGATACATATCGCTTTTGCACAGTTCGTAAAGCCAAAAAATCCTAAAGTTGAACCATCCTAAATTGAGGACCGTCTGTATTTGGGTCACGGTGGGGAATGATTTACTTACTTCTTCCTCCCTTCCTTCCTTCTCCCTTTATGTCTTCTTTCCTCTCCCACACAGCCTCTCTCTCCTGTATGGGATATCCCCGTCTCTGCTCTTTCTTCGTGGCAGAAGCTTCCATCTGTCCAGCCAACTAGGAAGGCCTAGCACCCACGGGGAGCTGTGGCCACACCCAAACACCAGCCCTCCTGGTAGAAATTCTCTTCTGCTCTCAGTTTTGTAGCGGAAGCGGCTTCTGCTACTCACAGAACTTGTCTCTGCAGCTTGTAGGGCCCCCTCTGCTCCTTGAAGCACACCTAATGCTGGTGTGAAAACCATCCAACACTTGCAGTAAACACCCTACTGGGCGGGCCCCTATCTCTCCCTCACACAAGCCCCTCATCCTTCGAGGAGAGGGGGTTGTTTTATGTTTTGTTTTGTTTTTTAAAAAAAAATTATTTATTTTTATTGATTTCAGAGAGGAAGGGAGAGGGAGGGAGAGATAGAAACATCAAATGAGAGAGAATCATTGATCAGCTGCCTCCTGTATACCCCCTACTGGGGATCGAGCCCACATCCTGGGTGTGTGCTCTGACCAGGAATCACACTCTGACCTCCTGGCTCATAGGTCACTGCTCAACCACTGCGCCACGCCAGCCAGGCTCGGGAGGGAGGGGGGGGTGTTTGGGGACAGCTCCTAGGACCTGTGTGTTCCCAGGCCTGTGCTCACCTGGTGTGTGAAGACAGTGTGGTCAAAACCCACCTCTAGAAGCAGAGGACATAGAAGGAAAGCTCACCTCCTCCAGGGGCCGCTTGGCAGTTCTCTGTGTGCGGAACAGTCGGGGAGAGGCTGGCGTGGAGAGACAGGCAGTCCTCCAGGGCCCAGGACGAAATGCAGAAACTTGGCGAAACTGCCTCCCGTGTCGTCCAGCACTGATGAGTGGCTGCTGAAGCCAGTCAGAGGGGCCAAACATGGATTCTCCTGAAGCAGGAGTGGCTGTTTGGGCAACTTGTTCTCTCTCCCACCCAGCCCCTGCCCCACCTGGCCAGTCACCCCAGCGGAATGCTGGGACCCAGGCTGGCCTGGGCCTGGTTGTCAGGCCTGGGCTGTGAAGGGAGAGCGCCACTGCGGGCTGGCGGCTGGCCCACGTGCTCGCCCACGTGCTGGCCCACGTGCAGGCCCACGTGCATCGAGGTTCCGATTTCCAGGATCCGGGCAGCTGGGGTTGATGGTTTCTCTTTGTCTCTCCCTCCAGGGTCAGGTGTGGATTAATGGCTTTAACCTTGGTCGCTACTGGCCAGCACGGGGCCCCCAGATGACCTTGTTTGTGCCACAGCACATCCTGGTGACTTCAGCCCCAAACACCATCGCAGTGCTGGAACTGGAGCGGGCGCCCTGCAGTGCCAATCCCCCCGAACCGTGCACCGTGGAGTTCGTGGACAAGCCGGTTATCAGTGCAGCTGTGACCTACAGCCATCTCCTCCAACACCAGCCCGATCCAGACTCCTGACAGGACCGTGAATGATGACTCAAGCCCGGGACCTGGCCTTTCACATACCTCACATGTCCCCTTGCAGTGGCAACATTCACTGCAGAGCTCGATTGGAAAACAGATTCCGCTTGTGCGTTTCCACCTGAGGTTTCCCTGTAGCCTTGCAGTGACGGGCCCACCCCTGCCAAGGGCCCCGTGGCCGTGTGATGGGGTGGTAGCCCAGTAGCACACCAGTGTACCTGAAGAGCTGGAACGGAAGCTTTCGAGGTGTTTCTGATTTTTACTTTGGAAGAATCATGTCTTTTTGTTAAATAAAATTTGCATTCGTGATGTTACTGTTTTTGACGTTGGGCAGATATTAATTTACAGGTTCTGATTTAAATCATAACTAGACTTGAGTGGGCTGAAGAAGCCACTTCACTCACCGGAGGTTCAAAGGCATGGAAAATCGTCTTGGTTTGATCTAGTGGACTGCTGCTTCTCAGATCCCTATGTAAAGGTTGATCTCTTTTTGTGCGTTTAGATGTAGCAATGGCACCTATCCACACACCAACACAGGCCTGTACACATCTGTAGACACGCATATGTGCATGGGCTATGGACACACATGGATGTGCAGGGACAAGGTGTTGCATAAATCTGCATGTCCTGCCCGGCATGGTAGAACTCTATTGCTGAGCACTGTCCTATTCCATGTTCAGTTCGGGTCACCCATATGTATAAAAGGCTAATATGCAAAGTGTCCCCACGGGAGTTCAACTAGGACAGTGGTTGGCAAACTGCAGCTCGCGAGCCACTTGCGGCTCTTTGGCCCCTTGAGTGTGGCTCTTCCTAAGCCTTAGGAGTACCCTAATTAAGTTAATAACAATGTATCTACCTATATAGTTTAAGTTTAAAAAAATTGGCTCTCAAAAGAAACTTCAATCGTTGTACTGTTGATATTTGTCTGTTGACTAATGAGTTTGCCGACCACTGAACTAGGAGACTGGAAGTTCAATCGCTCACTATGACATGCACTGACCACCGGGGGTGGTGCGAAATGAAGGAAGGCCCCGGCCGGCAGCCAGAAGGCCCCGATGGACCCTGATTGCCAGCCAGGCCTAGGGACTCTACCCGTGCATGAATTTTGTGCACCAGGTCTCTAGTATTACATATTTAATTCACTTGTCCCTCGAAAAAACTCTGAGGAATGTACTGTCATCTTCCCAGATCTGCCAGGACACACAGCAGTAAGTGGTAGAGACAGGGTTTGAACCCAGTTTGTTTGGTTCTAGTGTCCAGACACGCATTGCATACATAATATATCAAGACAGGCTTATGTTCCCATAGGAGAGGATTGGAACTACATAAACAAAAATGTTAATACAATCCTATCTGGGTGTTGAAAGATTGCTCACTGTTTCTTTTTTGCTTACCTGTGTTTTAAATCCTTTACAGAGAAGATGTACATTTTTTTAAGGGAGAGAGAGAAGAAAGGTTTTGAGACTAGTCTACAACATATTTTCATGATGGCATATGTCTCCCTGTCTCATAGACATCAATAACGAAGATCTGGGGGTCAACAGGGAGTCGGGAAACTGGGTGTGCCAGCTCAGCAGTGGAGACAAACAGACACTTGATGAAGGACTATTTTCCACAGCACCTGGGTGAAGGAGGTGCTACACAGACCCAGGCCTCATTTCGTTACTCTTCCTTCCACTGCTAAGTTACCAGCAATGTGTAAAGTGATGATGCTTAAGCACTGTGTGCAGGAATAGCTTTGGAAAGAAAGAGATGGTTCCTTTTAAAGCATTAAGTATGCAGGTAAACCGCACCTCCCCGGACTCGGCGGCCAGCGTGGAGTCTCCAGAAGGCTCGGCGGTCGAGTGTGCACTTCACTTTCTGATCTTCAGGACCACCGTAAGGGAGGCAGCAGTAAGCCCATTTTACAGATGGAAACTTTACTTTTTTAAAATCTTTATTGTTGAAAGTATTACATATGTCCCCTCTTTCCCCCCATTAATCCCCTCGAGCCCGCCTCATCCCCACCCCAGGCGTCCATCACCTAATTGTCCGTGTCCATGGGTTATGCGCTTATATATACAAGGTCTTTGGCTGATCACCTCCCACCCACCCATCCTGCCCCACCTTCCCGCAAGATCCCACACTCTGTCCATGCTTCCATGTCTCTGGATCCACGCCGTTCAAGAGATGGAAACTTAAAGCCTCGGCAAGAGGCAAGCTGGGTTCTAATCTGGTCTGTCCCCACCCAAAGCCAGGTGTTTTGTCTTGTCAGCATGAGGCAATCTTTTGGGTTTCTTCCCTTTCTACAGCACCATGACTTCCCTCGGCCAGGATGTCATGTTCTGGAAAACAGGATTTTAATACATAAATATCACCCTGGGCTCTACTCCCAGCCCGTCAGCTATCTAATACTCCCTCTGAGGGGCATACCTTCTGCAATGTCATTCTCAAAATATGATGTGCCTTTAGTCCCTCCAGCTTTCTCTTTAAAAAAAAAAAAGTTTTTATTGATTTTTAGAGAGAGAGAAAGGGAGAAGTAGAGAGAGAGAAATATCAATGTGAGAGAGAAACATTGATGGGCTGCCTCCCGCACAGACTGGGGATTGAGCCTGCAACCTAGGTATGTGCCCTGATCAGGAATTGAACCAGCAACCTTTCGGTGCACAGAAGGATGCTCAACCAGTGAGCCACCCCGGCCAGGCTGTATGTTTAACTTTTGAAGAAACTGCTGAACAATTTCAGAACATCTTTTCTGAGGAAAGAAAGCTGCGGAGTGGCTGCGAGCAGAGCCCACTCCATTCCTCTTTCCTGCCCTGCCTCAGGCTGTTCATTGCCTCTCTCTTTTTGTCTGTTGTCTGTTGATCTTTGTTTCTCAGCAAATCCAGCTTATTCAGAATGAAATTGTTTACCACTCATCTGAGTTGGGTTTTTTTTCTCATTGTTTCCCCAACAAGCAATATTAGTCTGTCAGATGACACCACTAGGAAATGATCTTGTATGTTCTTTGTTTTCTTGCCTTATGAGAAAAAAAAAGTCATTTTCTGAAATCACTCTTTTAGTCAGTGTGAGGGATTCTGTCTGGTCTGTGGCAGAACAGACAGCTAGCGGAGACCAATAGCTGGTGGGCTGAGAGGGAATTCCGGTCAGTGTCCAGGTCATTGCCGTGGGTGGGAGCCCAGCCCATTTTACAGATGGAAACTTTGGTCTGACTGAGCATTCCTTTCTGGTCTGACTGAGCATTCCTTTCTGGGTTGTCCCTTGCCTTCCAGCCTTCTGACCCCCGGGTTTGTCAACTGGACACCCGGCAGCCGTCTGGTTGTCTGTAAGGGCCCAGTGAAGATCCTACGCTGATTACCCGCTAGACAGTTGCTCTACTTCCACTCCCAGGGGATTTCCCACGCGTGAGGCAGCCTCCCACAGCTTCAGTCCTCTCAGCTCCCAAGCCAGCAGCCTTGTGTCCCCACGTGAAACAGGACAGACTTGGGGACAGAAGCAGGCTCCTGCTCCTGCTCCATCACCTGCCCTTGGCATCATCTCATTTATAAACCTCAATTTCCTGATCTCCTAAGTGTGGGTTTTTTAAAAATCAAATACAGGAATCATGAAAGCACCTCACCTAGCCATCTAGGAGGTGCTTACTGAATGCTAGTGTGATTCTCCCCTGTCACATTCCTCCACAGAAGGAGGTAAGGGATCGTGAGGGAACCTGAGGGACCAGGGAGAAGAAATACCACCAGGACACACCGTCATTTCCCGCATCCCCTTCTGTTCAGTTCAACAACTTGGTTCTTCTACTGACCAGCCGCTGTGCAGGGCTAAGGATGCAAAGGTGAAGGAGAGGGTCCGCTGTGAAACATGGACACAGACAGGAAGATGGAAGAGGAGGTTCCTTCAAAAAGGGAAGCTGCTATCAGCTGGCCGTGGCTCAGTGGTTGACCGCCAACCTATGAACCAGGAGGTCACGGTGTGATTCCCTATCAGGGCATATGCCCTGGTTGTGGGCTCAACCCCCAGTTTGGGGAGTGCAGGAGGCAGCCCACCAATGATTCTCTCTGGTCATTGATATTTCTATCTCTCGATCCCTCTCCCTCTCTGAAATAAAATTAAAAAATATATATATTTTTAAAAAGAACCAGCTCTAGCCAGTTTGGGTCAGTGGATAGAGCATCAGCCTGTGAATTGAAGGGTCCCAGGTTCAATTCCTATCAAGGGCACATGCCCGGTTTGCGGGTTCGATCCCCAGTGTCTCTCTCATCATTGATGTTTCTATCTCTCTCACCCCCTCCCTTCCTCTCTGAAATCAATAATATATATATAGGCATATACCTGAGGGAGAAGAAAAGTGACTAAAGAAGGTGAGTCTAGAATGTAAAAAAGAGCAAAGAGAAAAAAGAGTGCTAAATCCATTCATAAATGTACACAAATATTAAACTCACAAATAACAATGACTAGTGAATGTCACAATATTGAATTACAATACACAAACAAAGAATTTAAAACAGGAACAACATAAATAAAGTCTTCTAGTTTTGTGGTTGGTCTGGAGGCTTTTATGGGTAATATCTGTAATAAGGATAAAGGTAAATGATTTCTTTTAAACTTTCAAATTTTAAATATACTCTCCAAAAAAGGCATGAAATGAGGGGGGAAAGAAACCTGTAATAGGTAATATAAGTAAAATCCATGAAATAAGATTTACACACAAATATATCAGTAATCACACTATAAACTGGCTAGATACAATAATTAAAAGAGCAAAATCACCAGAATGAGTCTTTTTAACCTAACTGCATGTTGTCTGCAAGAAAGCAAATGAAAACATAAGGATACCAAAAAGTTGAAAGTTAAAAGATGGAAAATGCAAATCAAGGCAAGGCAGTAATCTCACCCAAAGGTTTTTGAGATAATGGGCAGTTTCCTGTTGTTGTGATACCTTTACGCTCTCATTAGCTTAAAGTGGTGGTGGTGGAGCATCTGCAGTGTAGGCCTGTACTCACAAAGCAATAGTTAATGATAACAACAATAATTTTTTAAAAAGAGAAACTTACATTTTTTTAATTAGGCCAAGGACACTGTGTCAGAAATTCAGACTTGTGGATTAGGACCATGTTGATAAAACATTCTGAGAGTCTTGATGGCAGAAGGAGAAATGGATAGGACAGAGAGCAAACTCTCCCATGGCCTCCTAGAGCTACAGTTCTCCTGGTGTTTATTAGTGCCGGGGCTGTTAATTCTTTCTCAGGTTACATCCCCCTCTGTAGCACTCAGCTCATAATATTGTAGTTATTTGTTTACCACGGACGCAGAGAGAAATCATGACACGTCTCATATAATTTTAATTCTCGTTTCCTTGAATTACTACATCTAGCCCATGGTAGGTCCTCAATCAATGCTTCCTGCATGAAAGAATGTTTCTGTGGTGACATTCACAGAGTGAGCGTGGGTCCATGTGTTTCCCGCATTCTTTTAGACACGTCCAACACAGATTTCAGCTGAGGTGTCCTTCTCTTTAAATATCTAGATAAGATCTGTCTTTAAGACCCTTCCCAAGATTTCTGTGAACCCCAAGGGGGCTTACTTTCTCAGTTTCCTCAGACTCGACATTCTGCCACTGCCTCCACTGAACTGTTCAGTCATGAATGATCTCACCCTCCCACACATTCTTTGCAGTTGCTTGACTGAAATGTGGAACTGAGTCCCTTGAGTTTCATAAGATCTTCACCCACATTGGGCCGTTTATCTCTAGAACTTTACAGAAGCTTTGAAGAGGTTGGGGTGAGGGGCGGTCTACATTGCAACAGCATAAGCTCAATAGTGTTAACTATCAGATATCCCAGTTTTTACAAGACATTCTACCATCATGCACATTGCTTGGCCATTCTCTTATCTTCACTTCTCTTCATTGTCCATTCCCTCCTCTGAATTTCTAATCATTTTTTAAAATATATTTTATTGATTTTTTTACCGAGAGGGAGAGGAATAGAGAGTTAGAAACATCGATCAGCTGCCTCCTGCAACCCCCCCCCCCCCCCGAGGATGTGCCTGCAACCAAGGTACATGCCCTTGACCGGAATCGAACCTGGGACCCTTCAGTCCGCAGGCCGACGCTCTATCCACTGAGCCAAACCGGTTAGGGCTCTAATCATTTTTAAATTAAACATGTCTTATCTGTATTTCTGAAATGATACATGCTTGTCTTTCTCCTCCGGGTCCAACTTCTTAGGAAGGGGCCCTGAGAGGCATGAGGCTAACAGGGAGGAGTCAGAGTGAGCATCCCCGAGACAAGTCCCACGGCCTAGCCCTCGGGATTGGGAAGCTCAGTAGAATCCCACTAAGGTTTTGAGATCTAAGGAAATAGGGCTTTTGAGCCATTATTCCCAAGGTCAAGCTTGAGGAGGAAGCAAGATACCTGAATTCCCCATCAGGATGCAAGTGTAGAGACAGCACACATGGATATATACACATGGACCAAGGGTTCCCATGAGGCAGACATGGAGTGGAGAGCAGTAGATGGTCTCTCATACCAGCTAGAGCATCATGAAGCAAGCAAAGGCTCTAGACAACCCCATTAAGCCCTTGGAGACCACAGAGGAGACAATACATGGTGTCCTGTGTCCTGAGGAGGGCCATAGGATCGGAGAAGTAGCCTTGTGGAACTCCTGTATGTGAGCGTGGATCAACTCAGCAGATCACCTCCTGGACTGGTGTTTGTGACCCTCACAGGGCAAGATGCATGTCAGCAGCTGCTGACATCAAGGATGACAAAGACCAGAATCCTCTCCCAAAATTGCAACACCAAATTTACTGAGGGAAGGGGAAGTAGAAGTGGGTAAAACAGTGAATTGACTGAGATTCAGTTTCTTATTCCTGGGAGAACTAGGGTTTCAAAATAAAAAGTTAAGATCAGTTCTAGAAGAAAATTTTAATTGTTGACACCTATGTAATATCAGCCCTAACACCTTTGGGTAGGGTCAGCCCTGCCTGGTGTCAGTAAATATTTTGTTCTTTGTTAGTGGGTGTTAATACTTCCTCAAAAGAGATCAGAATATCTGTATTAAAGTATTTTTCACACTATTAGATTATATTGAGTTCACCTCAAGTGAGCTCTTGTTCTGATTGTTAATCTTGTTCACTGTGATAGAATTACATTTCTTCCTTGAATGATGGACTTTTGGTTTGCCTGTAAATAAGGCTGATGTTGGTGGTTTGGATCTCAAGTCCTGTAGTGATTTGGGGGTATCACAGATCTGATCATTGAATCATGGTTCAAATCTTAGTTGTGAGTTTTTGTTTATCTTCCCACCTAATGAGGCCTACAATTGCCAACCAGCAGTTTTTCCATCTCCTCTCAGGGGTGGGGTAGCCCTGCCCTGCCCCCTCCATGCTGTCTGGAGCAGTTACCCCACAGGATCTGAACTGCTGGAGATTGCCACCAGCTTCAGGCCCCAAGACCCAGCAGACTTGAGGTCTCAGCTTTGCTCACCCCTTTGTTTTTATTTCCCAACTGTGGTACTTCCTCACAGATGCTTAATCCTATTATTTTCTGCAACATTATCTTTTTTTATTGAGTGTAATTTGCATGCCACAAAACATGCAGGTTTGTGAGCGTATAATATAATAAAATTTGATATGTCTACCCACGTCACCCACACCCAATAAGATGTAGGAAATTTCCATCACCCAGATTATTCCTCTGTATGCCTCTACAATTAACACTGTACCACACACCAGAGGCAACTGCTGTTATAATCCTTTTCTCCCTAGGTTAGTTTTTGCCCGTTCTAGAACTTCAGATAGATAAAATCATACAATATGTGCCCATTTGTGTCTGGCTTCTTCTGCTCAACATAACATTTCTCAGGTATATCAATGTAGTTGCGGATGCGAGTGATCCCTTCATTTACCTTGCTGAGTAGGATTCCATTGCATGAATACACCAAGTTTGTTTATCCATTCTCCTGCTAATGGACAATTGGCTTATTTCCATTGTTTGGCGATTATGAATAATACAAACAATATTAAACATTTCTATAATTCACATACCATAATATGTACTTGTTAAAAATGTGCAATTCAATGGTTTTTAGTATATTCACAGAGTTGTGCAACCATTACCACAATCTAAGTTTAGAACCTTTTTATTACCCCAAAAAGAAACCCCATACCCATTAGTAGTTACTTCCCCATCTCCTTCTTCTCCCAGCCCTAGGCAGCCACTAGTCTACTTTTTGTCTCTATAAATTTGCCTAACCCAAGCTCATGAGATTTATAGCTATGTATTAATCATAGAACTTTACAGTTTTAGCTCTTACATTACTAGTAGTTCTGTGATCCATTTTAATTTTGTGTTGGAATAAGGTAGTGGTGCAACTTCATTCTTTGCATGTGGATACCCAGCTGCTCCAATATCAGTTGCTGAAAAAAATCAGTCTTTCCCCCATTGAATTCTCTTGGCACCTTTGTCAAAAATCTATTGGACATAAACGTGAGGGTTTATTTCTGGACTCCCAATTCTATTTCCTTGATCTATGTGTCTATCCTCATGTCATTTTACGTTGTCTTGATTACAGTAGCTTTGCAGTAAGTTTTGAATTTGGGAAGTGTGGTTCCTCCAACTTTGTTCTTCTCTTTCAAGATCATTTGAGCTCTTCTATATCCCTTTTACTTCCATATAAAATCAGCTTGTCAATTTCTGGAAAAAAAAATTATTTTTAAGCCAGCTGGAATTGTGACAAGGATTTTATTGAATCTAGAGATGAATTTAAAGAGTATTGCCATCTTTAAAATATCAAATCTCCCAATTAATGAGCACAGAATGTCTTTCCACATATTTAGGTCTCTCTTAATTTATTTCCGTGATGTTTTCTAGCTTTCAGTGTACACATCTTGCACTTCTTTTGTTAAATTTATTTCCAAGTATTTTATTTTTGATGTTATTATAAATGGAAATGTTTTCTTAACTTCATGTTTGGATTATTCATTGCCACTCTAGAGAAATGTAATTGATTTTTATATATTGGTCTTGTGTTCTGCACCCTGCTGAATTCATTCATTAGCTTTAATAGTTTTTTAATGGATTCCTTAGAATTCACTACATAAAAGGTCATGTTGTTGGCAAACAGATATAGTTTTACTTCTTCCTTTCCAATCTTTTTTTTTTATTGCTAAAAGTATTACAAAGGGTATTACATATGTGTCCCCTTTCCAATCTTGATGTGTGTTTTTTCTTGCCTTTTTTCCCCCTGACGAGAACCTTTAGTACAACACAAATAGCAGAGGCAAAAACAGACATCCTTGTCTTGTTCCTGGTCTTCAGGGGAAAGCATTCAGTCTTTCACCATTAAGTCTGACGTGATGACCATTCTTAAACAAGTTATTTTGTGGAGCGAGAGAAACATTGATTTGTTGTTCCACTTATCTATGCATTCACTGGGATGGAATTTGTGGGTTTTCAAATTCATTCTTCTTGCTGTTATTTTATTGCTGTTATTTTACAGTTTTCCAGAGAAGGTGAAAATGTAGACTTCTGTAGCTATGTTCATAAAAAGTCTTAATGAAGTAATTTTTGACCCAAAGATCGCCCACTAATTTCTGGAACTAGGGGGCAATTCAGCCTTTGAACTCTGTCACATAAAGTTTTATTAGAAACATAATGGGGATTTTGGAGCGAGGACTGGTGAACTTTGCGTGCTGAAATAGAAACCTGATTACCGGTGTAGAGAACTTGATTAAGAGATAAGGAAATTCACTCATTCAGTAAAAAGAACAATTGAAAAACTGCTTTGTGATAGGCAGTTGGGAATTCGTCTAATTTATGATTAAGATGTTGTTTCCCCTGCCCTGGCAGGTTTTGATCAAGGGTAGAGTGTCAGCCTGCAGACCAAAGGGTCGGGGGTTTGATTCCAGTCAAGGGCACATACATCGGTTGCAGGTTCACTCCGTGCCCCCAGTAAGGGTGCATGTGGGAGGCAACCAGTCAATGAGTGTCTCTCACATTGATGTCTGTCTGTCTGTCTGTCTGTCTCTCTCTCCTCTTCCTCCCTTCCTTTCACTTTCTTTGGAAATCAATGGAAAAAATATCCTCCAGCGAGGATTAAATATATATTTATTGTTTCCCCTGGACCTTAGTTTCTTGGGGGTAATGAAACCAAATTAATCTACTTAAGAAGAGGCTGAAATGAGTTTCAACACATGAATGCACTTAGTGAATCTTATTGTCTAAAAGGGTAATCTGGAGCCATTGTCAACTTTTTTAAAAAATATATATTTTATTGATTTTTTACAGAGAGGAAGGCAGAGGAATAGAGAGTTAGAAACATCAATGAGAGAGAAACATCGATCAGCTGCCTCCTGCACACCCCCTACTGGGGATGTGCCTGCAACCGAGGTACATGCCCCTGATCGGAATCGAACCGGGGACCCTTCAGTCCGCAGGCCGATGCTCTATCCACTGAGCCAAACCGGTTAGGGCCCATTGTAAACTTTTAAGGAGTATGGAGTACTGTGACCCCAAAAATGGCTAGAGCTGTGTCTGATTCAGTTAAGCTGAGGAAGTCACTGATCGGTGAAGGATATGGGATGTCAGGTGACCGAGGCATGACCAACAGGAGACATGGCAGAAGGAGATTGTGTAGGTGCCTCAGGGCTTGAGGCAGACAAATTATGGGAGCAAATGTGAGACTGAGTAATGGAAGCATGGGGACCAAGAGTCAAATTGGGGTTGATGGTCAGAGGGCAATGAGTGATGCGAAGATTATGCCTCTTCATTTTTCCACACTTGAGGTCAATTTCCATTTATATTAGGCGCCCACTTATCCCCTGTGTGATCCAAAAGTCCCATTTTAGATTGGGGTTCCTGGAAACAGACTCTGAGACAAGCTTAGCATCCAGGAGACTTGATGGGGAGTCCTCTAGGGCAGCGGTCACCAACCTTGCAAACCTCACGGACCACCAGTGGTCCACTAGTGGTTGGCAACCACTGCTCTAGGGAACAGCACCTGTAGGGCAGGAAGGAAGCAGGACTAGACAGTAGGCAAAGGTGAACGGCAAGGTCATTACAGCAGAGGTCTCGGCTGATCTTATGGGGAGCTCTGGAGTAGAAAGGGCTCATCAGAGTTGTCCCAAATTAAGGCAAAAAGGAAAATGTTTTGTTCCAGTCACTATCTGGTCACTGGATGTGAGCTGCACCCGGAGAGGATAGTCTGGAAAGGAGAGGAGCTGAGTGTCATCCGTCAGGGCTCCTTGTGCTGGAGAATGCATGCTCCAGTCCTAGCAGAGGGCGTACGGACAGCACACCTCAGCAGTCACTAACGTCTTCTCAAGCCTAATATGGGCTGGCAGCTGACTCAGTAGCTCAGAACTGCAGCCTCTGTGGTCTCTCTCATCTGTCCCTACTTTGTTCCTCTTCCCCGCCCCGCACATTATCATTTTAACAACAAAAACCTACTCACCACTCCCTGGACATACAATATGCTCTCACTACCCTGCCTTTTCACATGCTATTTCATTAATCTAGATCAGTGGTCGGCAAACTCATTAGTCAACAGAGCCAAATATCAACAGTACAACGACTGAAATTTCTTTTGAGAGCCAAATGTTTTAAACTTAAACTATATAGGTAGGTACATTGTTATTAACTTAATTAGGGTACTCCTAAGGCTTAGGAAGAGCCACACTCAAGGGGCCAAAGAGCCACATCTGGCTCGTGAGCTGCAGTTTGCTGACCACAGGTCTAGATTGTCCTGCCTCCCTTCCATTCATCAAAATCAAGCTCCTCTTGGCCTGAGGACTGAAGGGTCCTGGGTTCAATTAGGTCAAGGACATGTACCTTGGTTGCAGGCTCGGTCCCTGGCACATGTGGGAGACAACCAATCAATGTCTCTTTCTCACATTGATGTTTCTCTCTCCCCCACTCTCTCTCTCTCTCTCTCTCAAAAAAAAAAAAAAAAAGCCCTGGCTGGTTTGGCTCACTGGATCGACCCCTGCAGACTGAGGGCATTCTGGTCAAGGTCACATACCTGGGTTGTGGGCTTGATCCCCAGTGAGAGGTGTGAAGGAGGCAGCCAAGCAATGGCTGAAATCAATACAAATATATTTTAAAAAATTAAAAATAAAAAGGTCGGCAGGTGTGACTCAGTGGTTGAGCATCAACCTATGAACCAAGAAGTCAGGGTTCAATTCCCAGTTGATTCCCGGTTGGGGCACATGCCCGGGTTGCAGGATCATTCCCCAGTGTGGGCCGTGCAGGAGGCAGCCAAAATGTTTCTGCTGACCAATGATGTTCCTTTCTTATTCAAGTTTCTATTCTCTAACCTTTCCCTCTCCCTTCCTCTCTAAAATCAATTTAAAAAAATATTTTTAATCAAGCTCCTCTAACAAGGCCTACTTCAAAAGATAATTGTATTATAAAAAGTTGAAACTGAATCAATTTCTCCTTCCTCTGGGTCGCAAAGCACGTTCCCAATTCTTTATCATATCTGTCCGGGTTGCGTAAGAGTGGACCTTGTGTTTGTGGTTTCCCTTATTAGACTGTAAATTCAGTGAGTGGAGAGCTTCCTCCTTTATCCTACTGTTCTCTCCATAGCCTTGCATTCTGCTTGGCACAAAACAGGCACTCAACACATCCGAATTAATTACATCAAATGTTCCAAATTGCTATGAGAGGTTCTTAGGAAAAATCGCCTTAAAGGTCTGAAGACCCTTTGGCATCACCCTGTATTTCTCTTCTCATGGGAAACACATTGTTTTTTCTTTTTTTAGGGATTATTTTATTGTGTACATTTTTTGGGGAAACAGATGTTATTTATTTTTTATTTTTTTAAATATATTTTTATTGATTTTTTACAGAGAGGAAGGGAGAGGGATAGAGAGTTAGAAACACCGATGAGAGAGAAACATCGATCAGCTGCCTCCTGCACACCTCCTACTGGATGTGCAC
>NW_006287904.1:2077306-2088206 GCF_000327345.1 Myotis davidii | reverse complement strand
TTTTATTGATTTTTTACAGAGAGGAAGGGAGAGGGATAGTTAGAAACACCGATGAGAGAGAAACATCGATCAGCTGCCTCCTGCACACCTCCTACTGGGGATGTGCCCACAACTAAGGTACATGCCCTTGACCGGAATCGAACCTGGGACCCTTCAGTCCGCAGGCCTACGCTCTATCCACTGAGACGGTTAGGAGATGTTATTTATTTATTCAAAATCATTTGAGTGCTTACTCTGAGACAAATACTGCTAGGGCAATTTCCTATTATTCTTATTGTTGTTAGTGGTGGTGGTATTAAGGTAAAATTCACATAGTATAAAAATAACCATTTAAAAATGTACAAGCCCTGGCTGGTGTGGCTTGGTTGTTTAGAGTGTCATCCCATGCACCAAAAAGTTGCTGGTTCGATTCCCAGTCAGCGCACATGCCTGGGTTGCAGGCTTGATCCCCAATGTTTCTCTCTCTCTTTCTCTCTCTCAAACCAATAAAAACATATTTAAAAATCAATAAATAGGTACAATTACATGGCATTTAGCACATTCACCTCAACGTTGTGCAGCCATCATCTCTATCTAGTTCCAAAACCTTTACATCACCTCCAAAGCAAACCTGCTCTTACTGTTCTTCAACAAATTATACCTAGTCTTCCAGAAGCGAGGCCTGTTGCAACAAGAAAGGAATGGATCTAATCAAACTGACTGGTGTAACCCACCTTTGTATAGAAATCATGCCGGCTTGCTTTTCCAGGTTTCTATTACTGAATGGGAAGGAACTTTCTTTCCCGTGTTCTGAGAGGGTCATGTTTGGGTGGCACTAGAGGTTCTACAGTCCCATCCTGAGGAAATATCCCCCAGCTTTGGAACAGGGGAAGCCCTGAGTGACCTGAGGTGATGGATGACCCCACCCCAGGTGGGGGGTTGGAAGCTGTGCGGTCTGCCTCTCACCCTTGCTTAGCACTGCATGTGATGGAGGATGAAGGGACAGTAAAACCACGATGGCCAGTCTTTGTCTTTCGGTGTCCCGAAATTTCTGTCACTGAGATTAAGTGAATGCAAAGCTGGGATTTGGTAGGTCCTCGCATACCGTGTGGAGGTTTTGTAAGGAAGCTTTACCGAGGAACCTGGCCCGCCCTCCCTTCTTACCCACACTGATTTCCAAGGGCACTGGAAGAAGAAAGCAACTCCACTCCCCACCCCAAGGGGCGATCTGAACAGCAAACCCTCTGATTCCTCCCCCGGGACACATCCATATCATCTTACGCATGTGGCTGATGAGGGGAGGATGAGGCAACGGGACCTCACCAGCTTGGATCCTCACCCACATCAGTCCAAACCCGAACATGACCAGGAAAAGAGGCTCTGGGGGACTGTGCACACATTTACTTTATTTTATTTTCTTCTATGAAGGCAACATCGATGTACCCTTTTCAAACCACTTTCCTGAAAATAAATCTTCTGGAAATGCATTCTTTCTAAATGCAGAGCATGCGATAATGTGTCAGCTTACAGAAGCGGTTTGAACTGCGTAATTCAGTGAATGGTCTGCAAGATAGGCCTTTGTTTCTGGAAGGGTTTTAAGTATCCCTATATTACAATTATGCCCAGACTTCGTTAAAGTCTTTCCATAACTGTGGTTAATTAAGGCTGTGGGTAAGAACAGAGATTTCTCTTCATGGTGCAAAATGACTAATTACATGCTTAAAGTTACCTAAGACATGACTTAACTTTTGAGTCATGCAAAATGTAAGAACCAGGGCTAATATTTTAAAAGAGAGGATGACACTTTGCAAAATTTCACCGTTTTTTGGCGGTCATTTTTTGTGTCACATCAACAATAACTTTTAGTTGATTATTCTTGCCTCCCTCGATGGCAGGCACCTCAAAAGAACAAAGGAAGCACCGTCATACCTCAGTGGTCCTTGTTGTTTTTAGTTTTGAAGGCACTGTTTGTAAACAAGTACATGACCGCAAATAAAAGTATCGGGGACTGTGTATTATTTTTAAAATTTGGATGTTCATCTGTTACAATTAAACCAAAACATTGGAATTGCCTTGAATTTCATGCTAATGCCTTCATCTCTTTCTACTTGGAATCAGCGTAAAAAGTTCGGCTTCCACTAACAAACAATCCTTTACATTCAAAGAATCAAGATCTCCGTTCATGACTTCGCTATTCATTTCCACATATACCTGGCTTCAGATATGCTATCAGAAAAAAACACTGGCACAGCCTGTCAAAGTTTTCTATATTTTTCTGCAAAAGCTAGAAATTCATGGAAGAGCCCATTTCCCTCAGCAGAAAGTAGCGATTTACGCCACCAGTCAATTCTCTTCTCTTCCCTCAGGAGAACCCCATCTGTCCAGGTCAGAAGGGAATGAATGTCTTCCAATATTGTTTCTCTTTGAAACACTGCTCAGAAATCTCCTCAGGTTAACCGGTCGCGCAGGCCAGCCTGGTGCGGGCCGCGTGAACTCTTGCCGCATTGAACTTGTACGTGGCAAGAGGACAGCTGACCGCAGGGCGAGAAGCCCCACTTTCTGCAGTGGATGTACATCTTCTCCCTCACCCCCGCTCGGGGAACTCTTCCTAGGATACAATTGTAGGTAAACTTTTAACTTGGTAAGGATATTAACTCTGTTATTTTGGTGGTGGTGGTGCATTTCCATGGTTTACAGCGCGTCGTGCAGCTCGTGATCCATGGTGGACTGCGTGTAAGATGAGCTGGGGGCGTCGGGGGAGTAATTCTGGAGGAGCCCGCAGTGCTTGCAGAGCACGAAAGAGCCCCTGCAGGTTTTGAGAAGCTGGATGATGTACTTGCGGAATTTCTCCCCCAGGAAGAAATAGATGACGGGGTTCAGGCAGCAGTGGACGAAAGCCAGCGTCTCTGTGGCCTGCATGGCGTAGTCCAGGTGCCTCTCAAAGGTGCAGTCTTGGAGTACCTCCAGCTCCACCAGCGTCTCCAGGAAGAGCACCACGTTGTACGGCGTCCAGAACCCCAGGAAGAGGACCACCACGGCAAAGATCATCTTCACCGCCTTGTTCTTCTTCTCGTTTTTGCAGTGCTGCAGGGTCCTGATGATCCTGGAGTAGCAAAACAGCATGATCCCCAAGGGGATCACCAGGCCTAGAACGTTGATCTCCAGGGAGCTGAGGACCTTCCACTGCGTGGAGTTGAACGAGTACTTGGTTTTGCAGTAGGTATGGTTGCGCTCTGTGTAGCAAGTGCTGAACAGAAGGCCTGGCAGGGAGACGAAGACAGCCACTGACCACGTGGCCAAGCTGATGATGACCCCGTAAGTCACGGTCCTGGCTCTCAGGGAAAACACCACATGCACGATCGCCAGGTATCTATCGATGCTCATGAGCATGATGAAGAAGATGCCACTGTAGAAGCCTACCAGGTAGATCCAGGAAATAATCTTGCAGAGACCTAGTCCGAAAACCCACTGGTCTGCCGCGTAGTAGGCCCAGAAAGGAAGGGAGAGCACGAAGAGCAGGTCCGAGATGGCAAGGTTGAGCAGGTACACATCCGTCATGGACCTGAGCCGCTTGTACTTGAACAGGACCAGAACCACCATGGAGTTTCCCAGCAGCCCAAACAGAAAGACCAAGGTGTAGAGAGGAGGCAGGAAGAGACCCCCAAATTTCTTGACGCCTTCTTTGGTGCAAGGCTCGGGGAAATTGTCATCATGATAGTAAATGCTGTAGATGCTTTCATCCGTGAGGGTGGGGTCTGTTGTACCTGTGACGTTCATTTTCAAATCGACGGGCTCCTCAAGGCAGACCTGAGGCCAACCAGAGGAAGCTAATGAGGAGAAGGGCAAACAAGAGCTTGGTAAGAACAAAAGCAAATCAAAACATGGCTGAATGCAGAGAACACGGGCTTAGTATTTTGCTCCAATCGTTCTACATCCTTTCCAACCTTCCCAAGTCGAAGGGCTCAGTTCCTTGGAGGGCAGCGTAGCCAAATGAAATAATCCTGCCCTTCGGAGTCAGGCAAATTCCAGATTCCAGCCCCGCCCCTGTTCTTACCCCTCTGCTGAGGACACGTTGCTGAAAGATAGTCTGGGTTACTGAAATCACGTGCAGGAAGGAAAAGACCAGCAGCTATCCCCAACAGCACTGTACTGAGGGCCTTTCCCACATAAAAAAGGGAAGAAAAAAAGAAACTTAAAAATCTACCCACGTTGCCCCTTTAGATTGTAACTCCAAAAATTCAGTAATTGCTCAGGTAGTCGTTAAGCTAAAAGGAAGGCAGGTTGGTCACTTGCCTTTACATATAAAATAAATTTTTTAAATCCTCACCCAAGGACATATTCATTGATCTGCAGAGAGGGGAAGGAAGGGAGAGAGAGAGAGAGAGAGAGAGAGAGAGAGAGAGAGAGAGAGAGGCGTCAATGACTTGCCTCCCATAGAAGCCTTGACCAGGGATCAAACCCACAACCTAGGTATGTGCCCCAACCTGGAATCGAACCCTCAACCCTTTGGTGGACAGAATGATGCTCCAACCAACTCAGCCACACTAGCCAGGGCTGTATAAAAATTCTAATTCCTCCTGTATACTTTGCACTTTATAGATTTCAAACCATGTTCATTGGTATTGACCACTTAATCCCACTCCAATGCTCCTGTCCCCAGCACCCCACCATCCCAACACAAATCTGGCACTCTAAGCCAATCAAGCATACTGAGCCATGGCGTAGATAACTCATGATAGATTCAGAGAGGTTAAGTGACTTCTGAAGGCCACACAGCTTTGAACAGAACTTACTCTTCAGGCTCCAAGTCCCAGTGATATGCTGGTAAAGGGAGTCTGGGGGTTTGGGAGATGGGAGGGCTCTGATCTATGGTTTTTGCTGGTTTCCATGCATGATGCAAATACTCCCACCATGGCCAAGGTCAAGCTACCGCCTGCCTCACAAAATCCCTGTTTAACAATCAGCTCGTGAGAGTTGGGGCAAGTGGGCTCCAGTGCACCACTGCCAAGTTTCATGGTCGCTCTAGAGCAGTGGTTCTCAACCTTCCTAATGCCGCGGCCCTTTAATACAGTTCCTCATGTTGTGGTGACCCCCAACCATAAAATTATTTTCGTTGCTACTTCATAACTGTAATTTTGCTACTGTTATGAATCGTCATGTAAATATCTGATATGCAGGATGTGTTTTCATTGTTACAAATTGAACATAATTAAAGCATAGTGATTTATCACAAAGACAATATGTAATTATATATGTGTTTTCCGATGGTCTTAGGCGACCCCCGTGAAAGGGTCGTTCGACTCCCAAAGGGGTTGCGACCCACAGGTTGAGAACCGCTGCTCTAAAGCATCATCCCAGGTGGGAACATGCCTGGCCTCCCCGGCCTGGGTGGCTGGCCTCCCCCAGCCAGTTTGACACTAACACACCACATCTGTTCTCAAGGTCCCTCGGAAGGTTACAGTACTTAGCTGTGGAAACGGGGGGAAATTTTTGGTCTTTTCATGAAAGCCATATATGAAAATCAATCCTATCAGAATGGGAATTGGTATGACAGATCTAGAAAAGGCACATCAAAGTCAGAAATAAAATCTCTATCTCCCCAACTACTGTGTTTCCTCTCTAAATTGGGAGACGAAGAGGTTAAAACCTTCTTAAAGTTACACACATGTTCATGTGTAAATGAGAGCAATTCAGGGATAAGGGCTTTCTGACTCAAGGCCTATTCCCCTGGCTTCCTTCTTTTTTTTTCAATTACAGTTTACATTCAGTATTATTATGTATTAGTGTCAGATGTACAGCATAGTGATTAGACGACCATATACATTACAGAGTGGTTCCCAATATTTCAAGTACCCGCCTGGCCCCATGCATAGTTATTACAATATTATTGGCTATATTCTTCTTTCTTTCTTTTTTATTTTTTTAAAATATATTTTATTGATTTTTTACAGAGAGGAAGGGAGAGGGAAAAAGAGTTAGAAACATCAATGAGAGAGAAACATCGATCAGCTGCCTCCTGCACACCCCTATTGGGGATGGGCCTGCAAGCAAGGTACATGCCCTTGACTGGAATCAGAGAGGAAGGGAGAGGGACAGAGAGTTAGAAACATCAATGAGAGAGAAACATTGATCAGCTGCCTCCTGCACATCTCCCACCTGGGATATGCCCGCAACCAAGGCACATGCCCTTGACCAGAATCGAACCTGGGACCCTTTAGTCCACAGGCCGTCGCTCTATCCACTGAACCAAACCGGTTAGGGCTCTTTCTTTCTTTTTAAAAAATCACCTGAGGATATGTTTCTATTCATTTGAGAGAGAGACATCAAGGTGAGGGAAACATTGATTGGTTGCCTCCCATATGCACCCTAAATGGGGAATCAAACAGATAACCTAGGCACGTGCCCTGACCGGGAATCAAATCCGCAATCTTTTGGTGTACCACTCTCCAACCAACGGAGCCACTTGGCCAGCGCCTCTCACTTCCTTCTTATTGGCACCCTGATGTCTCTTATTAAAATCCTTTTCCCATTGTTCAGTAATCCAGAGCTACGCCCTGCCTCCCACCCTCACCACCACACACCCACCTAAACTCTGTGTTTCTCCAGAGAGAGACTTTGATTTACTCCAGCAAGCAAAGGCTGAAGACCTGGTGCACTCAGGGTCTCCAGAAAAAAAATGTATTAAATGAATAGCAACTCCATTTAAACAATTCTAGTCTTTCTGCACCATTTTACCAGTGAAAATTAAAGAGATACAGTAAAAGAGGCCGAGAAATTAGGAAATTATCATCAGAACACACAAGAGCAAACACCATTGGTAAATGTTTGAAATTCTTCTGTTGCCCCGATTTGTGTGGTCTTTCTTGGCCTGGGAGTCTTCAAAAAGGCAAGAAGCAGTTTATATGTCCAATGAACATTGTCTGTGTAGCCTAAGCATCTGGACCTAGGCCAGATGTGAGCAAAAATGAGTACGCATCAGATGAGGGCTCGGAGGGTGTGGGTCCAGGTAGATCGCGTGTGACCTCCAAGACAGGAGCCACATGTGAGCAGGAGACTGACCAAGATGCCCGAGTGATGGGCCTGGGTGAGCGGCTGGCAGCTCCCAGCGCCTCCAAAGTCCTCGCACCTGTTAGAAACCAGCACCCGGCCTGGAGCCCCAAGCATGGCCCCGTCCACCCCACTTACCTTGCTCTTCTGCACGTGGCTCTGGGGAAGGTCTGCGAGGCTCTGCCAGACTCGCTCCAGAAGCAGCGCTGGGACAGTCGCCTTTGAAGGGCACGTGTCTTCCTGTGAGTGCTCTCTCTCACTCTGTGCTGACTTCAAGTGGCACCCCCCCCTTTTTTTTTAACAGAAGAATCAGAAAATGACTCTTAGTCATTTCCCCAAACCGAAAGCTGAGAAAGGTTTATTCTCTGGTAGATTATGGAGAAAAATGAAGTAACTTTTTAGAAAGACACACATCATAAAAAAATATTTTTGCTACATTCCTAACGTTCCTTTTAGCTGGCTGTCCGCAGGAGAAAGGATCTTTATACTCTGGATCAGGGGCAGGTCGTTATTTCCCCATCACATCTCCCTTAGCCAGAACTAGGAATCCAGGAGATATCTGGACTTGGACTCAGTGGGCCACCTTCGAGTTCAGAGTCAAGATTCAGCTTAAAAGCAGGTTTCAAGTTTTCAAGTTTGCGGAGGTCAGTGTTCAGGTTTGCAAAGTAATAACGTTACTGTCCTGGAGAAACACTAAATAGGTTTTCCTTCCCTTAAGGATTTCAAACCTAAATAATAACACACATACACGCACCCCAAAGGATCACATTTTTTAGTAGTGCCTACTTCGTAGATGGGGAAATAAGAGGGGAGCTGGTGTGCTCAAGGCAAACAGTCAGACACAGTCAGGACTAACACCTGCACTCCTGACATTTTCACGGACAACAGCTTCCACTGGCCTGAGTTTCCAAAAGCTGACTTAGACAGGAGCAGGCCAACAAAATACTCCAGGGCAACCCTCCCCCAAACCAAGGCGGTACACAGCCCAGCACCAGCATCCAGGAGGAAAGCAGTAACATGAGACGACAGCGCCCCCTGGTGTTACCAAGCCTTATTTTCGACATCAAAACACATTCATTTCCCGGGGCCACACTACCAATCAAATCCACAGGGACCAGCATACCTGACATTGGAAGCCATAACTGCCAAGGCCTGCAGGAGGAGCTCAGGGACTCAGCTCTAGAGCGGTGGTGGAAAAGCATCAAAGACGGGTTGTTAGACCTGTCACAGATTAAAATGAGAAGGCTGCTAGGCAGGGTCACACTCGGGGTTGTATCCAGGGACAGGGTAGCACTGGGTTACAGCAAGCTGGCACACTCTAGGAGTCAGCTTATGTATGGCAAGCAGGATGGGGTTAGTTAGTTTTCCTGGGTTCTCTGATGATTGGCTAATTTGAATAATTTTGTGTGGATAGTGGCCCCATATCATGAGAAGCTATCAAGGGAAGTGATTGTGGTATGGACCTCGCTGCTCAAAAGGGAGGAATTGACCCCTGGCCGGTGTTGCTCAGTAGTTAGAGCATTGGTCCCAGCACCAAAGGGTCATGGGTTCGATTCCCAGGTAAGGGCACATACCTGGATTGCAGGTTCAATCCCCAGCCTCGGTCTGGACTTGTGGGAGAGGCAACTAATCGATGTGTTTCTCTCATATCGATGTTTCTCTCTCTTCCTCTAAGTATGTCCTTGGGTGAAGATAAAAAATAACAGCAACAACAATACTCCTAGACTCATTTTAAGAACTTAATACACCTTTGATAACAACCAGCTGAAAAAATAAAATTACTCAATTTCACTTATGAACACATTGATGCAAATGTACTGTATAAAATATTAACAAATTCACCAAAGTTGAAAAATACCTACTAGTCAAGTTAGCTCATTTCAGAAATGCGAAGTTGGTTTACTGTTAGAGAACTTATCAATGCAAATCATGACATTAGCAGAATAAATGAGAAAAGCCATCTGAAAGCATTAACTCAGAAAAGCAATCGTGTTGTAATAAGATGGTTACTAACGGGGTGATCACTTCCTAATGCACATGAATGTCTAATCACTGGTTGTACATCTGAAACTAAGATAAAGTTGTGTGCCAACTATAATTAAAAATAAATTTTTAAAAAAAGAAAAACAAACAACTTTAGGACATTAAGAACATAAAGGAGGGGGCAGGGGCAGGAACAGGCTGGGTCAATGGGGGGGGGAAGGTGATATATGTAATACTTCAACAATAAATTATTATTAAAAAAAACAAAACACAACATAAAGGATTGCCCTCGCTGGATAGTTAGTTTAGTTGGTTAGAACATCGTCCCCATACAATCTCTGGCCAGGGCATATACAAGGAGCAATCAGTGAATGCATAAATAAGTGGAAGCACAAATTGATCCCCTGGAAAGGGCCACAGGAACCTTTTCTCTCACCCCCAGGGGTCCAAGGATCACACTGAGAATCACTGTTTTCAGGAAATGAAACCTGCCAGCAGATGGCAGCAGGTGCGACAGCATTTTTCCAATCTGCGTTGGCCATGATTTAGGAAATACTAGTTATTTTATGATAAATTTATCTCAAAGATAACATTTATTTTATTTTTTTTTAAAAACCCTTTCTCTTTTTTAAAAATATATTTTATTGACTTTTTACAGAGAGGAAGGGAGAGAGATAGAGAGTTAGAAACATCGATGAGAAAGATACATCGATCAGCTGCCTCCTGCACATCTCCTACTGGGGATGTGACCGCAACCCAGGTACATGCCCTTGACCGGAATCGAACCTGGGACCTCTCAGTCCGCAGGCCGACGCTCTATCCACTGAGCCAAACCGGTTTCGGCAACATTTCTTATTTTAAAATATGCAAGAGAATTTCAGCTCACAGCTCAAGCAGTTATACACGAACTTTTTCTTTAAAAAAATACTTTTATTGATTTTAGAGAGCAAGAGGGAGAGAAACATCGATTTGTTGTTCCACTTATTTATGTATTCATTGGTTGCTTCTTATATGTGCTCTGACTGGGTATCTACTCTGCAACCTTGGCATATTGGGACGCCACTCTAACCAACTGAGCTACCCAGCAGGGCCAAGAACTTTTTCTTACCATAACCATCATATTTTAGTATGCAGGAGTGCTCCGGGCCTATGCTCATTTTGTCACCCAGAATATTAAGAACAGTATAGCCTTGATCCTGTCATTTCATTAAACCAAACAAATTTTAAATGTTTTGCAAACTGGAATTACTAAAAAATTGAAACTTTTATACAAAGAATTATGTCCAGAATTTAATGAAGCTCACTTTTTAAAAACGGTTCAAGATCAATCCTTTTCCTTTTTCATTATTAAATCTATGAGAGCACGAAGGGGTAGCTCAGCAAAGAAAACTCATATCCACTGGAACTCAGCTTCTAAATACTGTCTTCTCAGTGAGTGCATTTTTTTCTTCACAGAGAAAAAGTTCTGAATTTTATTTCTAAAACATCAAATTTTCATGATGCATATCATGAAAGCTCCTGTAAGGTATGAGATTGAACAGTGGAGCAAAATATTAGTAAATATGTACTTCTGAACTAAAACCAACCAAATAAAACAAGAGCAGACTGGGTAACTTGGAAAGCAGTTAAGTATGTAGAATTGAAATATGGTTCAATAATAAAATGTAAAACAGATGCATGATCAGAACTGAAGTGTTCCAATTTAAAAGTAGTTGTCAATTACCTAGAAGACATTAGAAAATCAGTTCCATGAGTGCAAGGATTTTTGTTTCTTTGTTAACTACTACATCTCAGCATCTAGTGCCTCCTGCCATAGAACCAGTCCCTCAACTTTCAGCCCATCCCTGCTCCCTATCATCCCACCCACTGAAGTCAAACTACTGAGCTGAGC
>NW_006287904.1:2076149-2077224 GCF_000327345.1 Myotis davidii | reverse complement strand
ATCCATCTGTCTTGCAGGATTTTTGCTCAAAATAAACCAAGTTCCTCTCCATCTATACCTATGCCCCAGAAATGAGCTCGTCAGCCGGGCCAGTGTGGCTCATAGTTGAGTGTCAACCTAAGACCCAGGAGGTCATAGTTCCGATTCCTGGTCAGGGCACACGCCAGGGCTGTAGGCTTGATCCCCAGTGTAGGGTGTGCAGGAGGCAGCCAATCAATTATTCTCTCTCATCATTGATGTTTCTCTCTCTCTCTCCCTTCCTCTCTAAAATCAATACAAGTATTTTTTTTAAAAAAGAAATGAGCTCATCATATACCCATTCTTTCCATAAACTGCCCACCCCTTCAGAATCTCTCCCAGTCCAGAGCCATATCTCTGCAACCATAGCCTTGGGTTTTGAGAATCACTGTTTTGGGCTTGGATTCTCTCTACTTTTGGCGGGCTGTGGCAACTTATCTTAAAAGGTGCATATGAAAAGAAAAATAAGAAAACTATGTGAACAGTATGTTTTTAAAGGTCTAATACAATTTAAGGTGTCATATTAATATTTACTCTTATATAAACTTCTAGAAACTCTCAGAACAGCAAACTTCCCCTCCTCAAAAGTTGACTCCCAGATAACCCCGCCTCTCTCCTGCACTCTGGCCAGCTCGGAGGAATTTGTTTGGTTTGGTGACATGGAAACCTCAGAATGTTTGGCATCAGCGGGAGCTGAGGTAGAATCCTTGGATCTGTCACTTATTAACTCTGTGTCCGTAAGCAGGTTCCTTTACTCCTCTGCTTCCTCGCCTGTAAAATGAGCACATAATTGCTTTATTTGGTTGTTTTGGTACTAAAACAAGAAAATACTTGCAAGGTCCTCAAATCTCATGATGACCAGGTCTTCACTGGTGGAGACAGAAGCCATTGGTCATGAAGCACAGAGAACCAGAGTGCCTGGGATTCGTGACCTCCTTAACCGATGATGGACTGGCACAGGGCATGAATACCTGGTGTCCTCTCCCCTATTTAGGGCAAACCTGTGTGTGCCCTACACTATCTTCAGTGCTCTCCGTTGTGGGATGAAGACGGTTAT
>NW_006287904.1:2058982-2076068 GCF_000327345.1 Myotis davidii | reverse complement strand
CCCTTCCTGTTTCTCTAATCCCCTTCCAGTGTTTTCTGGGAACAATTCCTGATGAAAAGCTTTTACAGAATTCCTCATTCATGGTCTGCTTCGGACAACCCAGCCAAACATAAGAAAGGCTCGTGAGCCCACCCTCCCCTACCTCTGCACAGTTCTCTGTAGTTAACATACTGCTTGCATGTGGCACATTTGTTAAAATTGATGAACCATCTCGGCCGGCATGGCTCTGTGGCTGAGCATTGATCTATGAACCAGAAGGTCATGGTTGGATTCCTGGTCAGGGCACACGCTCCAGTTGTGGGCTCAATCCCCAGTGGGGGGCATGCTGGAAGCAGCCCATCGATGTTTCTCTCTCATCATTGATGTTTCTATTTCTCTCTTTCTCTCTTCTCTGAAATCAATAAACATATATTTAAAAAAGAAAGCAATACTCCAGCTAGGAAGTTGCACCAAATCACTGCTGCTCAAAACTCGCCAGGCAGAACTAGTCACAGGATACTCAAAACAGAGGCCAAAAAAGGCAATCAGACTTTTCACTGAAGTTCTTTAAGCAGTCACATGTACTGATTTTACGTGTTGCCTGTGGCTCTTCATGGAGAAGAGTCATATAAAATTGACCCACTTAGTTGTAAAACCATCACCACTACCTGATTCTACAACTTTTTCATCTCTCAATTTTAATGTGAACCTAAAACTGCTCCTGAGGAAAAGGGGGCTTGGGGGAAGGACAGAATTGTACCTCTGAAACCTATATAATTTTATTAACCAGTCACCCCAATGAATTTAATTTAAAAACATCTGAGCGCTGGCCTGTGTGGTTGTTAGTTGGAACACTGTCCCATACACCAAAAGGTGGTGGGTCGATCCCCGGTTGGGGCGTGTGCCAAACGCAAGCAACTAACAGACGTTTCTCTCTCAAATTTGATGTTGCTCTCTTGAGAACGCTGAAATCCAGTGTCTACTGGTCATCACTAGTTTTCCAGACTCTTCATTCAATGGTCAAACTTAGGCCTGGCCGGGTGTGGCTCAGCAGTTGAGCATCGACCCAGAAACCAAAAAGTCACCAGTTCAATTCCCAGCCAGGGCACATGCCCAGGTTGCGGGCTCAATCCCCAATAGGGGGCGTGCAGGAGGCAGCCAAGCAATGATTTTCTCTTATCATTGATGTTTCCATCTCCCTCTCTGAAAGCAATGTATATGTATTTTTAAAAAGGCCAAACTTAGGCTGTGGGAATAGACACAGAAGACAGGTGAGCAAAGTAGGGGACAATTTAGTTCCAATGAAAAGTGAAGTCCCAAAGTGAGATGCTAACACAGAGGGCACCAAAGAATAGTCCTCTGTATCTACCTGGCACCTCTGGTATGCTGCCAAAGGTATTTGGGCAAATTGCTCACTACCCACCACAGCCAGAGCTTAGACCCCAAGTTGGTCCCCCACCCCAGGCAGAAGGGCTACACACAAACACACACACACAAGGCCAGGGTCCACTAGGGAGGTGGCAGGTGGGTAAGGGGGGATGGGTTGGATGGGAAGAGGACTGTGGTAACTGAGGCATCCCATTCTTGCCACTCTAAAGGGACATCTGCTACTCAGTTCCTTGGGAGAACGTAGGCCTGGGGCTGCCAGATCTGAAATTTCCCCAAATTCCATTAAGCCCAGGTTTTAAAATATCAAGGCTCTTGGACATTTCTTCTATTTTAAAATGCTGTATGCACCTGTTCTGAAAACACTTCATGGACCTAATGTGGCCCAGCAGCCAGAGTGCAGCCTCTGGGCCCACCCTCCTCCCAGACTCCCCTTCATGCCAGGCAGCACACACACCCTTATTTACTCTCGATTAAAGGATCACACAGACACATTATTTCCATGGAAAAAAAACCCTCTTGTTTATTTGATTAAACAAAAATAAAATAAGCTGCATAGGAACAATTTTAAAGTCCAAAGAGACACCAACTTTGTTTTAAGGCTGCAGTAGCTGATACAGCATCTCCTTGCTACCTTCTCCAGCCTTCTCTGTGGACCACAGCGATACATTCAGAAGCCCGTTAGCCAACACAGGAGTTTTTGAACACTTATCCATTGGTTCTTCACCTGCTCATTGCCTGGCATGCCTGCGGCCTGCAGTACAACATTTAAGATTTAAAGTAAAAATCCACAGGGGGAGAAAAAACAAAACAAAACAAAAACACCCACCCCAAGCAAACACCCGCTTAAAGGCTGGAGAGAAAACCTCTGTTCCCCCTTCTCCACGTAATTGATGGGACCTGCCCACTGCTGCGATGCCCACTGAACAGTGTCCAGAGGCAGACAGCACCCCAAGATGGGCTTGGAGATGGTTTCTGTGGCCCGGACAGTTATGCTGGGGTGATTGTTCCTTACCTACACATGTCTGCCTTGGGGGGGCGGGACAAAGTATATTTAGTCTAATATCAGGCAACGTGCCCATGTTAATTTCTCCAATTCTGCATTTACCTTTTTCACAAAAGAAAAAAGAAAATCAAACTCAACCGAGTCATGTGTTCTACACTTAAAGCATTTTGCTGACGGGGCATGACAGCTAATGGGCAGTATTAAACAAGATTCATTAAAAAAAAACAAAAAAAAAAACACAACTAACAACCCTCCCACCCACCCAGGTATATCTAACCATGCTAGTTAAAAACAACAGCCCTTACCCAACCCACCCTTTCACCTGCATTGATTTTAGGGAAGAAAACAATAAAAATTTTTAAAAAAAGAAAACTTACCACCCTAAAAACAAGAAAACCCCAGAAACATGAGAAACCTACAGACTCCTAGAAACATAAAGAATTATTACAGAGCTGGTTATTTATAGAAAGTAAACACTTTGCTACACACATTAACATTCAGTCAGTGTGCTCCGAGATAGAGCCTTAAGAAAAAATACTACCTGAGCTTGTAAGTTAATACAATCATTAAAAGGAGGTCTAAGACCATGTGGATACATGAAACTTTTAGAACCATTACTGGTTAAATGACGATGGAAAACATCCCACCAGGCTGGCTTGTTAACCCGTAAGATCAATTTAAAAATAGACATCATCGAGGTACTTCTTCACCATGACATTTAAAACCCAATTCACAATCATTACAGTGGTCTTAGGACCCTCTCCTCCAACCAAAACAAAACTCAACGAGGGGAAGAAGAGGTGGAGAGGCAGTACAGTATATCGTGACAATGTGCTTCTCAATTTTATCAAGTATTTAATAAACAAGCAGAGGAAAAGAACAACCCGTCAACATGTTACCTTTGGTAGAAAAAAAAATTTTTTTTTTTTTTTAAACACAAAACAAAAGAGCAACACACACTTTACCAGTCACTGCTCAGTAAGACAGCGATTGTTGCAATGTCGCGGAGATGAACATCCAGTGGGGTCTAGGAGAGCAACAAATACAATCAAGAAGTCTAAAGATCCTCATTCCCTTCAAACAGTTGATGTTTCCAACAAGACCCTTAGAATTGCTCCTAAAAGGGTATATACCTGCCGGCATTCAAAACAGATAAAATATTTTTTCTCTTGAAGAGAAAAAAAGAGACCTAAAGGTCTTTATTTGTAGCTAAGTCCTCAAATAGGTCAGATGAACCAGTAGTTCCATAATACTGAACAACATGGTAACCGTGTGCGTAATTCCTGGTTGCGGGGGGTGAGGGAAAGGTTTGGGGAGTCACGTTGGTAAGGAACACTTGGATTTCTGACTATGTTTGCCTGAGTAGAAGGAATATTTGGTTTCAAGATTTCTTGTTCAAGGTCAAACGTTTCTCCCGGGAGAAATCAGTTCTGGATTCCTGAAAACGTTTTCTTCTAGAGGTAGCTTCACGCCCACCCACTCCCCAGTGGTTTAATACTATTTATTCCGAGACCCGTCAGATGCTAACATGAGGTAGATGAACTTTTGCCAAAAGTGAGGTAGAAACCAAACAAAACAACTGGTGTGGAGTGGAGTGGAGTGAGTGGTGTGCGTGCCCTGTGCTCCTGGCCTGCAGGAAGCCAGAGAGAGTTGCAGAGCCTCGAGAGCTCGGAGCTCTCTGGCATCATCATCATCATCACACAAGTAGAAGAGTTCGACTTTGATACAGCCCCAGACTGTTGGAACCGCAAGAGTGATGTTTTCAATAAATACCCTAAATACTTTTTGGCACCATTGAATTTTTTTTTCTTTCCCCAAACAGAAAAACAAGCCTATTAATAACTTTGGCATTTCTTTCACTATCTACCAGAACACAGCAATCTTTGAATCTCCCAGAGAGGAAGACGACACATAGACAGACAGTATGCTGCTGCTTCAAGCCTAAAAGACACCCCTCCTCAAATCATTAAGCTTTGGCTTAACTAGAAGTACACAAACCGAGCCAATCTCAAGCTCTTCTCTTACAGCTCCAACTCAAAGTGCCTTAAACCTGGCGAACTTTTTTGGCCCAATACATAATTTAGATTCTGTTTATGGTACCCTTGTGTTTCCCCTAAATAAATTACACTTAAAAGGGCATCCATCAGTCAAGGAGTTAGTGCACCTGGGGCCGTGCCCAGCGCCCTGGGCTCCAGCCACCTGCCAGCTGCAATAGAGCACAGGCTGAGAGAGCATTGCCTCTCAAGAAGGAATGATTTTTTTTTTTTAAAGCAAAAGATTAACACTTTGAAATGTGAAGTCAGTGACAAACCAAAAGTGGTTTTTATCTGTGCATTAGATTTCCTTTAGCCATCTCAATACCCAAACCTATATTTTCGAATCCAATTGGCATTTCCGAACATAATCTGGCCTTCTATCCCATCACCCTGCCACCTGACCAGATTAGACATACACGGGGATTATTGTCTGAATATCACATTTACTCAATAGAAACATTTTACTCTTCTCCCTTCCGGCACCTGGGGCCTCTCACCATGTTAAAGACTCCCATGTTAAAGACTCCCCTTTCTGACGCAATTCCTACCCACCCTAGCATCACCTCACATCGGGCAGGAGGTATGCACTTAAATACAACTAATTTTGAACAGCCTCCCTCACACTAGAGAGTTCCAAATATTGGCTTTTCTCCTCTTTCTTTGATTTGGAGCATTCCACATTGTCCAATAAACACATTCCAAAGTGCTTCGCACCAATCCCTGCGGATCAGGAGTCAATTGTGGGCGGCCACAGAGGCCAATGTTTTAAAAACAACATCTTCCCCAGTGTGACCATGTTTTGCAAAGGGCAGGGATGCACAATTGTGGGTAAGGAGAGAGAGACCCCCACGGAGGGTCAAAAGAGGCAGCACCACCCACCTACCCACATTCCAGGGAGAACCTCCTAGAGCTTTAAGCCTGCAAACTGATCAGTCTATTGATTATAAGACCTGGTCATTTCAGGCATGTGTGGAAACGCTGGTTTCACAATCAAATCCATAGAAAAGTGATAAATAAGCAATTTTAGTTACTGCCATTCACCAAGAAAATTCCCCACTCAGATCCCAAGGTGTCCCCACATGTGGGAGACTGGGAAGAAAAGATGAGAGCAAAGGTGATGATGAAACTGAAAACGGAATCATCAAAGGGAGTAACCACACTTGGTACGTCATCCCAGCCATTATCATGACCTAGAGTTTTCTGAGAACATTAAAGAACTTTCAAGATCCATTTCTTCAATAATTAAAAAAAAAAACTGTTTTTAAGCATTTAAAACAAGTTGTCTTTGGTGTTTAAAGGGTGATTTGTTGGGTAAGGTGGGGTGGGGCTGGGGCTGAGGAAAAGACCAGCACCAAGTTATTCCAAAATAAAAAATAAAAATGCTTACTTACATGAGCTCTTTACCAAAGACGTTAGGGACAAAATAAAAGGCAACTGAATAGAAACTGAGGCAGGATTCACTGTTCAATTCTTCAATAAAAAAGGCGTTTTTACAAAATGAGACTTCCTGTCACCTCCCACCCTGTAACAGCAAGCTGAGGCGGTGGGTTCAAGTTTTTTAAATTTTTGGATACTTTACGGAAGCTCTTCAAGAAGTGAGGTTCCCCCCATTTCGGTCATTTAGAAACCCTAGAACCAAAGCAATGGGAACCGGAATTAAATGTCCAGTAAAGCAATTTGATTGATTTGTTAACACTGTCCCCGACATCTTTTCTTTGGGGATGACAAATTGCTTCATTTGTCAGTTTATTCTGTTCACTTAAAACGACATCCATATTGCAAAAGGGATTTCTTTTAAATTCAGGAACAGAAAGTGACCCGTTAGTCTGTTTAAACAAGAGCTCTTCCTGTAAGCCCATGGCTTCCGAGAGAGCCTGTTTTCCTCCTGAGCTGTGCAAGTCTCGAATCTGGTTCTTATTTCCGTGTTTGCGGGAAATGCAGGGACCCGTGTGGGTTCTGCCAAGCAGGGTATCAGCCCTACCGGCTTCCCACTTAAAAAAGACAGATAATGCCCAGAAGCACAAGGTTTTGTACCCAAGTCCAGGTTACTACGAACCAACCCTGTAAAGTGACCGACGCCGTCCCACGGATCTGCAGTGGAGACTGGCTTCAATTTTCATTCTTTGGTACCGAGATAGAGGTTTCACAAAAGACACTATGTCCTACATTTTGAGTTGGGGCAATTTAAGTTTACAGATCCTTTACATTTAAAGGCCTTTGGGGAGCATGGGGGGGGGGTATGGAGAGACGTTAATCTTGAGGTCCTGCGGTAGGGCGCGGGGAGCAGACCGCTTTTTAAGAGACCCGAGCAGAGGGTGAAGGATGGGCTGTTCCTATGAATCTGACTTTCAAAACATTCTATTTCCCTGCACTTCCCAAGCAGGAAAAAAAATTGTGCTTTTAAACATAAAAGTTCATTCCCTTGCCTACTACTCTTCTTAGCAAAAGGCATGCATGCTTCCACGAACAGAACAACATTCAACCTAGGACCGGGGATCAACCCCAACCCTCCTGCAGAGTCCGGAAGAGTTTGGGGGTGACTGGCTTCATTCTCACGCTCCCAAGCGACTACCTCGGGACACACATGTGCACCCACCAGGCCAGGTCCAAAACCCTCTTTCTGAGAATGAGGTCCACTCTCTTCCTCCGTTTGGTTAACTCTTTATAACCAACAGCAAACTAGGAATACTTAACTTTTGAGAATACTTTTAACAAAAATGCTGAACTACATTTATTACTTTTTAGAAACTAAAGTAGGAAGAGAAAGGTTCTTTGGGAGGTTGTGCATCACCTTCAGCCTCATTAACCTGATGTAAGACGGCCTCACACACACACCCCTACCTTGAAAGAAACAAAGGTGACATAAGCTAAACGAGGAATATGAGTAGGCATTTCTCGGGTGGCAAGCCACAGCCCCATCTTCTAGGAACAAGAAAAGATGCTGAACAGGATGACAGACACACTGAGATATAAAAGGAGAACGTTAAGAAAGTTCTCCATTGCAGCATTTAAAAAAAAATTTTCCCCCAAAAAAGATCAAGATCACACAACACAATCTAACCCCATAAACACAGTATTCTCAAGAACACAAATACTCTATAATTAAGCATTTAAAATTCTATTTCCCCACGTTTTATACTTTTTTGTGGGGTTTTTTTAACTTAGTAGTTTTTCCGTGTTTCCTTGGCTCAATCTACAGAGTATCAGCCCACCACACACATCCAGTGCCCTGCCAGCCAGAGACAATAGGCTTGTGCATGTCACGTCCCACGGAGGGGAAGAGGGACACGTGACCTCCACTGAACTGAGGGCCAGCTGGAGAAGGAAATGTAAAGATTTATGAGGTAGATAGAAATTATCACTTCACAGGCTCAATCCCTGCAGAAAAGATAAGTACATTCATCTGTAAAAAAATTAAAGATGAGGTAGGACTTAGGCAACGTTGTATTTTTCTTGTTCTCTTTAAACAAAAGAAAAAAAGAAATTTCCCTGAGACTGTTTCTTCCTTGAAATTCAAAAGGAGAAGAGAGAGAGAGAGAGAGAGAGAGAGAGAGAGAGAGAGATGCACACCCCAAACACAAAAGCCTAGAAAATGTGATTAGAAGATGAGGATTCGATTGTTGCCAAAGTCAACCACGACGATCATCCCATCGGGGGTGACAGCGATGCCGGAAGGACGGTCCATCTGCCCAAAGCCACTGCCCTGAGCTCCAAACTTGCACAGGAAGCTGCCGTTGGACTCGAACATCTGTACCCGGTGGTTCCTGGAATCGGCCACAATGATGCGCCCCTCCTGATCCACGGCCACGCCCTGCGGGCGTAGGAACTGCCCGTTGCCGGTGCCCTCCGAGCCCAAGAAGCGTGCAGACTGGCAATCGGGGTGAATAACCAGGAGCCGGTGGTTGTTGAAGTCGGTGACCACCAAGTGGCCCTCGTGGTTGAAGGCCACGCCCCGAGGGGAGTCAAAGTGCTTCCAGAGAGCCCCCTCGAAGCCATACTTATTCAGGAAGACGCCGTCGGGCCCAAACAACTGGATCCGGTGGTTCCTCGTGTCTGAGACCAGGATCTTGCCCTCAGAATTCACCGCCACATCCCAAGGGTAGTTGAACTGCCCGTTTTTGGTCCCTTTCTCGCCAAACTTGAGGAGGAACTGGCCCTCGAAGGTGAAGACCTGGATTCGATGATTGTCCTTGTCGGCCACCACGATCCTGCGGGAGGCGTCGCAGGCCACCCCGGCCGGTCGGTCGAACTGCCCGGGCCGGGAGCCCAGGGTGCCGAATTTGTGGTGGAAGGTGCCACAGGGCTTGAACACCTGGATGCGGTTGTTGCTGCGGTCGGCGACCACGATGTAGCCCTCCTTGTCCACACTCACGCCCCAAGGACGGCAGAGTTTGCCATCGCTGTCGCCCTCACTGCCGAAACTCAGGCCCGGGATCCCAATGCCCACGTAGCTGCGGCCCGACTTGACCACCACCTTGAAGGGGCTGTTCTCGATGTGCTGGTTGCACAGGGTGACCGACACCAGGTGCTCACCCTCCAGCTGGGGCCGGTAGCTCACCAGGTAAGTCCCGTTCTGCTGATCACTCACCTCGGCCCCGAACAGGTTGCCGTCAGGGCCCAGGACCACGGCTGACATCAGGTCGCCCCCCGAGAGACGAGGCTCTCCATCGTGGTCGTAGCCCATGACAGTGAAGGTGGCCACCTTACCCTGGAGGGCCCGCTTGAGGCCGTCGCCCGTGGCCTTGGTGAGTGGCGCGAAGGCCCCGCTGCTGACGAAGCCAAAGGACTTGATGGCGAGGTACAGTGCCTGGTCGGGGGGCGTGAACATGACCCGGTCATCTTCCTGGGGCTGCAGGAAACTGCGCACCGTCTTCAGCTCCTGCACCTGCGCCAGCATGCGGTCTCGGGCCAGCAGGATGTCCAGCGCCCGGCCCTCCTCCAGGACCTGCTGGACGGCGCTGATGGTGCTCTCCAGCTTGTTGAGGTTCTGCCGCAGCTTTTCCACCTGCAGGTACAGAGACTTGGCCTTCACCTGGCGGATCTTCTCTACCTGGAGGGAAAGGCGAGGACGGGGAGAGAGGACACAGAGGCTGAGAGCCAGGCACAGAGGCTCAGAGCCCATCACCTGACGCTAGTCAGGAAGAACCCTCGGACAAACCCGTGCTGAGGAGATGATCCACAGAAACAACGGGTCTGCACTCCTCAAACTCGGCAAAATCCAATGGCAAAAACAGGCTGACGAACTGTTCCGGGTATAGCGGATGACGACACAGACATAACTAAATGCAATGAGGGACCCTGGATTGGGCGGGGCAGGTGTGAAAGGAACAAGGTGGGGAGAGCTGAGTTGTGCTACTAAAAATACTATTTCTTTTTTTTTTTAATATATTTTTATTGACTTTTTACAGAGAGGAAGGGAGAGGGATAGAGAGTTAGAAACATCGATGAGAGAGAAACATCGATCAGCTGCCTCCTGCACACTCCGCACTGGGGATGTGTCTGCAACCAAGGTACATACATGCCCTTGACTGGAACCGAACCTGGGACCCTTCAGTCCGCAGGCCGACGCTCTATCTGTTGAGCCACACCGGCTAGGGCTAAAAATACTATTTCTGAAATTTGACTACTGACTGACTGAGGAGTAGATACTAGCACAGAACTGGGATTAAACTTCCTGATTTTAATGAACTGTGTGCTTAGCTAAGAGAATGTTCTTGATCAGAGGCAATAAATAGTTTAGAACTTGGGGGATAAAGGGACATCGTGTCTCCAACACCAACTTACCCTCAAGTCAGAGCCATACATTTTATATATACTAGTAGAGAGTGATGAAAATAGGGCAAAATATAAATAACTGGTGAATCTGGATAAAGGATGTGCGGGGTTCTTTTATTATTAACCCCTGCAACTTTCTTTTAAGTTAAAAATTAAATAAAAATAAAAAAAACAGCGCTCTAGCAAGTTGTTTATTGAGTATCTACATTGTGTCAGGCACTGGAGGTACAGTGGCCAACGGAAAACATGGATGGTCCTTGCCCTCATAGGAGATTATACTTTTAAATGACATATACTCAAGCAAGCACACAGAGAAACAAGGTAAGGTAATTTCTGGTGATGATGGGTGTTAGAGAGTAGAAACGGGAGATGCAAGGCAGCGTCTAGGGAGGCTGGATTTAGACAGAGGGATGTCAGAGGCCCTTCCTTTCACAAGCCAAGGGCTAAAAAGAGTGATCCAGCCCTGACCGGTGTGGCTCAGTGGATAGAGCATCGGCCTGTGGACTGAAGGGCCCCAGGTTTGATTCCAGTCAAGGGCATGTACCTTGGATGCGGGCGTATCCCCAGTTGGGAGTGTATAGGAGGCAGCTGATCGATGTTTCTCACTCTCTATCCCTCTCCCTTCCTCTCTGTAAAAAAATCAATAAAAAAAATATATTTTTTTAAAACACCACCATAAAGTCATTTTTTAAAAAATAAATGAGTAAAAAGAGTGTTCCAAGCAGAGGAAAGAGTAGGCATGAAGACCCTGAGGTGGGCACTTGCCTGGAATTTCAAAAAAAAAACTAGCGAGTTTTACGCAGGGAGAGACATGAGTGGATGGATGTATGTTCTTATATAACCTACAAGGAGCATGTATTGGAGAGGACAAGGGAGGAAGCAGAGACCAGCAAGCACCCAGGTGAGGGGGGATGGCATCTTAGGCCACAGTGGTGGCTGTGAAGGTGGAGGGATAGATAGAAACGTGGCAAAAGGATGCCAGAGGCAGAACCAGCAGGGCTTCCCAACAGCCGAGGCCAGCCTTCCACTCCCAGAAGACTGAACGGTCAGTGCTGCTACGGAGAGCCTGCAAGGCCTTGAATAAAATGCCGCCCCCGCCCTCACCCACAAGAAAGATACTGAGAGCCGAAACCGGTTTGGCTCAGTGGATAGAGCGTCGGCCTGCGGACTGAAAGGTCCCAGGTTCGATTCCGGTCAAGGGCATGTACCTGGGTTGCGCACACTTCCCCAGTGGGGGATGTGCAGGAGGCAGCTGATCGATGTTTCTCTCTCATCGATGTTTCTAACTCTCTATCTCTATCTCTCTCCTTTCCTCTCTGTAAAAAATCAATAAAATATATTTTAAAAAAAAGGAAGATACCGAGAGAGTAAAGGGAGTTGGTGAAGACCTAATTCCACATTACACCTCCTCTGGTCTCCTCTCCTCACCTCTAAGAACAGGTTTTAGAAACCTTCAATAGGAAGCCCAAAAGGCCTTACCCACAAAAGTTGGAAAAAGGAGCCCCCTAAATCTAAAATGCTATAATAAACATGGATCCAGATCTGCCCCAGTAATTCCTGCCTCGAAGGTGGGACTTTTGTCTGACCAAAGAAAACAGAGTCGTTTCTCCATTCTTTTGCATTAACGAACTAAAAGTCCTCTAATTCTAAGTGATTTCTTCCAGGAAGGGAGCACAAAGGTCACCCAGCTAGTTCACCCTGCTCTGCAGAGGACCGTGAATGCTGACTGCTTTGAAGGCTGCAGAAAGCCTTTTTCAAAAGGTGGGGAGGCCTGGATTTTCATCGGATTTTCCCTTGGGGAGTGATAAGGTGATTTCCGACCCACTCACATGTGTTTTCATCTACTCCCCTGGAAGCAACACTCGACTGTGCAGAGAGGGCCTTGTGGGGACAGGTCAGAGAGAGGCTTCGTCCTTCGGTCTTGCACTGGACCAAGCCTCCAGGCTTTGGTTCTGACCCCTCAGCTAGGTGGTTGTCGCCAACCCCAAGAGGAAGCCACACCCGCTGGAAATTTATAAGCCATAAGAATGAAAGGTGGTTCACCTGCCCCTCCAGCATCTCAATGTACAATAGGTGAGATGCAAAAAGGCAAAACCTTATCACAAAGAGGTGCCCAGGCAGAAAAATTTGTAATCAATAAAAGGGAGGGGGATTCCCACATGATGTGGGGCGGGGTACCATAGCGAAAAGTCAAGATAAAAGAGTGTGTCCAGAATGAGCAAGCCTATTTGGGAGGAATCTGAGAATGAGTGCTTGGGCAAGTAGAAATAATAACGTTTATTGCACAAAGAAATGGACTCTAACACCCTCTCCCCCCAATTTGCTTCTCTTAGCATCAAAACTTGCTTTCCATTCCTCCTGAAAGAAAACTGCCTTTGGAGTCAGCCTCACGGGAGGGAGGATGAGAAGGTAGGTGAGATCCGCAGAAACACACAAAGGCCTTTTCATCGGCAAATCCAGAAGAGCGAGTTTGTGGCAGAGTTCACCACAGAGCTCTCAGGTTGCAAGGAGTGGGCCCCTTTTCAGTTATAATGAACATTCGTGGGTGGCATGAGGCTGACAGGCCACGGGGGCATCTGAGTGTCTGATAACCATGTCAGGGCCACAAAGGTGCCTAAATAAAATATGTGCTGAATTAAATCTTGGGACTTTTTTCCTCCCTCGGAGTCTTCCTCTTCTTATCAAAAAAGCAACCGAGCCATATTCCTTGAGAGGTCGGACGAAGCAGAAAGCAGCGAATAGGAGCTAACCAAATGGGAGAATGCAAGATCCGAGGTAGCCTTCCAGAGAACATTTTAGGGCGTAGTGCTACGTGAGGGCCACCTCCGGAAATAGAGGTACCACCTCGCTACCATCATATAGTTTGATGATCAAAAGAAGCATGCTCGCCCTTTATATGTGGCCTCACGTGTGCGCTCAGAGAATGTAATTACAGTGGAACTGGCATGTGGCACAGGCCCAGTGGGTAGGGAGAGCCACCTGATTTTTAAAACATGTATATTTGTATTGATTTCAGAGAGGAAGGGAGAGGGAGAGAGAGATAGAAACATCAATGATGAGAGAGAATCATTGATCGGCTGCCTCCTGCACGCCCCCTATGGCAACCTGGTCATGTGCCCTTGACCGGAATCGAATCTGGGACCCTTCAGTCCGCAGGTCGGCTCTATCCCCACTGAGCCAAACCAGCTAGGGCTCCAGCTGACTTTTTTATCTAAACAGCACACCAGTGTGCTCAGCATGCTTTCCTGCTCCAACAGGAAGAAAGGGCACACGCTCACTGCCCTGGCCAAGTGGAAAACTGGCCTTCCACAAGGGTTCAGGAAGTGCAACCAGCCAGGACACCGAAAATAAGGATGTTGCCTACCAGCCTGCTTTCCTAACAACGGCTTCGATTGTCTGTCCTTTCAGCTTCCTTCGGAGCGTGTGTGCCATAGAAAACTCGGGACTCCTTCCAGTCTTGGTACCCGACCACTTCTGAAAAGGCTTCTTGTTATTTTACTGCCTGGAGAGCACCCACAAGGTTCCAGGGATCCCTGAATTTTTCTGCCAATGGAACTCTGGACAACTACCAAGTCATCTAAATTTAGAGCTGGGGCCCAGGATCTGACATGTGGTTCACGGAAGAAATGCTGGCCGGCCGAGGAGGCCAGAACTGGTGGGGGGCCGGGGGGTGGGGCGCACTCTCCCCATTCATTACCTTCCACAGCAGCTCGCACTCCCGCTCCTCCAGAGCCTTCTTATGTCTTGCAGTCACGGCCTTGACCTCCGACTGTACCACCTTGGCCTTCATCTCCACCTGCTCCGCCACGGTCTGGGCCTGCTCGATACTCAGCTGGAAAGCCAGAAACAATTGCATGGCATCAGAAGGACCTTCACACGCTTTCAACAAAATGTTTAAGCCCGCCTGCCCCCCCAACCCCCACCAGACCTGAAAAGCGAACACCCAGGGCCCCCCAGACCGCTTGCTCCACTTCCTTGGAAAGAAAAGCAGACACTTAGGGAGAGAATGGCATCTGTCTGACATGTAACTGAAGGAGTTGCTGGCAAGCGCTGGATGTCTTTGTAGGGGAAATGGCACCTACGCGGTGAATGTCAGGACTATTAAGAGCTACTCTGACACAGTGAAACCAGTGTAGCTGGGTCGCAGCCGAAAACTGGGGATACGGATCAGATGTGAAATGCACTACCCCGGGCACGCGAACAACTTCCTTCCCACTGACTGTCTGGCCTTCTTACTGCCCACCTGGGGGAAACCCTGAGGGCTGGGCCCATCCCACACGTGAGGGTTATACAACAGGCTGCAAGCCAGCGGTTATCCATCACCTTCCTGTCATGTCATTTCTAGCCAGAACCAACCCCACATGCATACTGGGAATATTGGTCACCTCAGAAACCGTGCCCTGTGGTTAGAGACCATCAACACCACCACCACCCCCACACACACCCTGTACCACCAGCTCTAGTAAATCAGCCAGTTTAATCAGACGTATTATTGTTCATAAAAAATTAATCCAGACAGAAGGCCTCGTGTTTTCATTAATATTATATGACACGTCTTCAAAAGGATTTCTCTGAGATACTGAGGTATTAAATCAGGGATTCTACTAGTAAACTGACTGCTGATGGTGCAGTAGTCTCAGAGCTGGCGTCCCAAACCAGGAGGGGCCTGGAGAAGCATAAAGAGTTTGGAGCCTGGCCTGGGCTCAGGAATTGGTGACGGGTGACCAGCCATCCCTGTACCCTGGACAGAGGAGTATCCAGAATACGGAACACACCAAAAACTGGGGCAGTCCTGGGCAAACCAGGCTGATGATCAACACAGGAGTCGGGTAACTGGGTTCAAATCCTGGCTCCACCGCCTACTGGTTAAAAGGCCTTGAGACGAGTTCCTGGCCCCCGACCCTGGTAAAGGAGGACTGTGAGAAAAAATGCACAGAATACATGGGGAAGAGCAGACCACAACAGCTTGCAAGCAAAGATTCTTCCCTAGAAGTTCCAGTAGGAGCATAGCGCATTCTTGCTGACACCCTGATTTTGGACTCCTAGCCTTTAGAACTGCAAGAGAACACATTCCTATTGTTTTAAGTCACCCAGGTGGTGGTAAGTTGTTGAAGGAGCCCCAGGAAACTAACAAGTAGCCAACAAATGGAAGCAGATGAATTTGTCCAAATTTTCCCTTAAGGTCAAAAACCAGAATGACCAACAAAGCAAGTGTGCATCTAAGCAGATAAAATGGGGTTTGGTAGATTTCAAATGTCGCAGGCTGTCAAGTCAAGATTCATTCAGAAAAAGAGAGATCTCACTAGACATTGAAACAGAGATGATTTACAGAATCGGGCTAACTAGGAATTGGAGCAGGGCTAGGACAAAGGGCACGCTGAGGATGAGAGATAGACAGTAACTGGGGGAAGTAGCCACCGACCCTTCGGGGGTTCCCAAGAGCAAAGAGAAGAAATTGGGGGTTTTCCCCGTTCATTCTGGGAGCGGCAAAAGCAAGACATGGGAAGCAACTTCTGCAGCCAGGATGAAAAAATGCCCCTGATAACAACATGAAGTTAAGAGGAAGAAGCGAGTCCCTTCTTCCCACGTCCAGGTAGTGGCTGGGAGGGAGTGCTGCAGCCACAGCGTCCTGTGGTGCAGGTGAGAAAGGGTGGGATAGGAGAACTCAGTGACGGGTACACCCTGTTTTCAGGTGTGCTGGTTATTAATTAGCACAGACATGTCCACACCTACAACTAAGCCTGTGTCCGTAATATCTCTTTTTAAAAAAAGAGAGATTGGCTCAGTGAATAGAGCATCGGCCTGTGGACTGAGGGGTCCCAGGTTCGATTCCGGTCAAGGGCATGTACCTGGGTTGCAGGCACATCCCCAGTGGGAGATGTGCAGGAGGCAGCTAATCGATGTTTCTCTCTCATCGATGTTTCTAACTCTCTCTCTCTCTCTCTCTCTGAGATAGAAACATCAATGATGAGAGAGAATTATTGATCGGTTGCCTCCTGCACACCCCGCACTGGGGATGAAGCCCAAAAACTGGGCATGTGCCCTGAAACAACCACTGACCCATGCTAGTTGGACCATACCCTCCTGCACACCCCGCACTGGGGATGGAGCCCAAAAATTGGGCATGTGCCCTGAAACAACCACTGAGCCATGCTAGTTGGACCATAATATTTCTTTTTTATTGATTTCAGAGAGGAAGGGAGCAGGAGAGAGAGAAACATCAATGATGAAAAAGAAAAAAAGAAAGTAAAGGAAAAGGAAAGAAAAGGAAACAACAATGATGAGAATCCCTCATCAGCTGCCTCCTGCATGACCCCTACTGGGGAGACTGAGCCCCCCACTCAGGCAACCGGGGCATGGGCCCTGGCCAGGAATCGAACCGTAACCTCCTGGTTCATAGGTCAATGCTCAACCACTGAGCCACACCAACTTAATGTTTCTTCAATGATCAGCAGAGGTGGCAAAATGCTTTCTATTTTCACCAATGTCATTCGTTGTATACCAAACTGATTTCTATAAAAAAAAAAAAAAATCACGAGATTTGAAAATAAGGCCAACACTCCTGTAGGGCAAGAACTGGCTGGGAAAGCAACGACCACCCCCTTTGCGTGGGGGTGGGGTGGGGCGCTTATCATGTGACTCCACTCTGCTCCCTCAGGCCCTGCCAGATCCCTGCAAGCCAAGCCCTTGGGTTTGGAACTCCCATTCTCTAGCAAGAACCTTTTCTTCCATTTTCCAAGCAGGTGGAAGGGGAGAAAAGCTCTTACTACAATCTCAGTCACCCCAGGCATGCAAGGATAACATCAATCCTAGGGTGGAGAGTCATAAAGGCCGTGTTGCAGACAAAATGGGTCTTTGCTTTCTAAATCGTGCACAAACCAGTCGAGCGCTGCATTCCAAGATG
>NW_006287904.1:2049190-2058882 GCF_000327345.1 Myotis davidii | reverse complement strand
TTAAAAAAAAAAAAAAAAAAAAAGATGACAGTGGGGAAGGGGCTGGGTCAACTTTGAAAATAGGAACACACTTTGCAGTTAAAATTAAAACAAACAAAAAACAACCAACAAGCATGGGGCTTGAAGAAAAAAAATGTTATTATCTTCTAAATGAGCCAATCAAACATCTGAAACTGAGGGTCTCAATCCTGGCAGGCGAAATCACTTAGTACCGAGGAGTACTAAGTGATTGCCAGCTGGCCACTTAGTACCGAGGAGTCTGAGGCCATATGTGGGTTTCCTAGGACGGAGTGCAGAAAGCGATTAGTGATGTCTGCCGTGGAGAACAGTGGTGGCCTAATGGCTGGTATTTAGAGTGTACCGATAACCAGAAGAAGATAAAAGTGCACAAACTCGCAGGCCACCATAGCAGATAATGAAAAATACTCTACTGTACTCATATAATTGTAAACACATTTAAGAGCTTTGAAACCATGATTCATCTTAAAATTGTCAGTACATGGCTCAGTGGTTGGAGCGTCGGCCTGCAGACCAAAGGGTCCAGGGTTGATTCCTGGTCAAGGGTTTCCCCACCCTGTTTGGTGTACATGCAGTGCATGTAGGAATTAACCAATGGATGTGTCTCTCTCACATTAATGTTTCTTCTCTCTTTTCTTCCTTCCCTCTTACTCTTATAAGAAAATAATTATGGAAAAAATATCCTTAAGTGAGCATAACAAACAAAAAAGTCAGCACAGTTTTTCCTTCATTAGTTACATATAAAATAAATGTGCATCTTACAGGCAATGGCATCTTAAATATGATAAAAGACATAAAACAATTAAAGAATCAAGGCTCTTTTATGTGGAGAGCAACCATATTCCTATCCTGCTTATGAATATCCCCAGGTAATCAGTGCACCTTATAAAACCCTCTAATTACACAGGTGACCAGAATGATGTATATTTTCAGGAAGAATCAAAATAATAGAAGGTTCTAAAAAGCAATATAAATGATGAGGTCTAACACTACAAACATCTTCCATGCTTTCTTTGTTATGGGCAATTCTAAACTCTCGTCAGGGTAATTCTGTCTAGAATTAATCAAAGGATTTACTTCTGGGTGCTTTTTATAAATACAAAAAGCTAAATTAACACTGGATTAAAAAAAAAAATCAATGGGAGAGATGTCTTTTTTATGTATACTCTTCCCACCCAGGACTGATTTATTAAAGCTTACACAGAAATTAATCTTGAAAAGAAGCTGATGAGGACAACAGGATGGGAGGAAAAGAAGGTGCTCAAGCCCTGGCCGGCTTGGCTCATTGAACAGAGCGTTGGCCTGTGGACTCAAGGGTCCTGGGTTCAATTCCAGTGAAAGGTATGTGCCCAGGTTGCGGGCTCCCTTCCCAGCGGGGGGCGTGAGGGAGGCAGCTGATCAATGATTCTCTCTCATCATTGATGTTTCTATCTCTCTCCCCCTCTCCTTTCCTCTCTGAAATCAATATATATATTTAAAGAAGGTGCTCAAGACAAGATGAGGGAAGTTAATACACAAGCTGCTTACAGGGCATGACTGCTTATTTATTACTAGAGGCATGACATTCGTGCACTGGAGGGGGGGGTTGTCCCTCAGCCAGGCCTGCACCCTTTTGCAGTGCGGGAGCTCTCAGGGGATGTCCGACTGACAGCTTAGGCCTGCTCCCCAGAGCCTAAGCCGCAATTGGACATCCTTAGTGCTGAGGAGGCGGGCTGCTGTGTTCGCCAGAAATCAGCTGGGCTTGTGGCTGAGCAGCACTCCCCCTGTGGGAGCACACTGACCACCATGGGGCAGCTCCTGCATTGAGCGTCTACCACCTGGTGGTCCGTGCGCGTCATAGCGACCTGTCCTTCCACTGTTCGGTCATTTGCACATTATCCTTTTATTATATAGGACAGGAGAACAGCCAATATATATCTCAAGCCTTCTGGCCCCAACACAAACACATAAAAGAGGATCAGTGTGTGATTTGGGGCCCAGAAGTGACCTGAAAAAAAGGTAAAAAACACCTCTAGTGAGTATATATTATCTTCCAACTACAGAGGGGAAAGCAATAAGACAAATATCCTCTGGTTGAAGAAAGGGAACGGAGTTTCTGAAATGTTTTTCTAAACAAAAGCTGTAAATGTAAATTAAAACAACCCCCCAAACTGTACTGAGCCCATACACATTGTAAAATATATTTCTGGGTTACTAATACTCATTTAAAGGTGGTGTAAACGCCCTAACCGATTTGGCTCAGTGGATAGGGCGTCGGCCTGCAGACTGATGAGTCCCGGGTTTGATTCCAGTCAAGGGCATGTACCTTGGTTGCGGGCACATCCCCAGTGGGGGATGTGCAGGAGGCAGCTAATCAATGTCTCTCTCTCACTGATGTTTCTAACTCTCTATCCCTCTCCCTTCCTCTCTGTAAAAAATCAATAAAATATATTTAAAAAAAATAAAGGTGGTGTAAAGTTGATATGGACTTAAATCTACTACCTGTCTACCTGCAGATATGGCTGCCTAGTATCCTTTACTTTGAGATGTTAAATGCTCATTCATTTGCTCCAAAGGGAACTCCCTATCATAGTGCCCCCAGTCACTGTGTCCAAGGAGGAATGAAGGAAGACAGGCCAGTCAAGGGCCCTTCCCTGGGATTTTGTATATGGACTAGGGGCCTGGTGCACAAAATTCGTGCAGGGTGTGTGTGTGGGGGGGTGGTTTTGTCCCTCAGCCCAGCCTGTACCCTCTCGCAATCTGGAACCCCTCAGGTGATGTCCAACTGTCTGACTGCCGGTTTAGGCCCAATCCCACAAGGATCCCTACAAGTAGGGCCTAAACTGGCAGTTGGACACCCCTCTTGCAATCCAGGACCACTGGCTCCTAACTGCTCGCCTAGCTGCCTGATTGCCCCTAGCCACTTTGCCTGCCTGCCTGATCGCCCCTAACCACTAGCTGGGGGGCGGGGCTGGCCAGGGCAAGGGGCCGTGGTCATTCTGGTCTTTGGTTTTTCTGCTGTTTCTGTCACTGGGCTTTTATTATATAGGATGCTCCAGCCTCCTCCACCAACCTGAACAGGGAAGGGGAGGGGGGGAGGGGGGAAGGATACCCACTCTTACCCTGAGGGTGGCTTGCTGAACGGTGCAGGCCCAAAGCGATCGCCACTTAAGCCCACCTTTCTCTCAGCACTACACGGTCAAGCCCAGATCCAGTAGCAAGAATGAGGTTACCATGGAGAGAGGGACAGAGCTAAATGATTGACAGTGCTGGCACCAAGGTCTGCGTCCCTGGATACCTGAAGCCTGATCCATCCATATTCTTCTACCTGGTCACCTGAGACTATTCATTCCCTTTTAGTCAATGGCAACCAAGAGTCCTAATTAAGACACCATGGGAAATTTTTAAATTAGGTCATGGTGCATTCAAGTTCTTCAACCATGATTTTTCTTCGTATCTGGGGGGGGGGAGGGGGGGAGGGTTGCACATGCATAAGAAGGGGTTGGGGAGCTAGAGAGAGGACACCTGCTCACATGCTTCCCAAATGAGAAACTGTTAGTTTTGGATTCAAACTGCAATTCTATTCACCCTTAGTGTGCCTCTGGCAGGTTACTTGAGGTTAATTTCTTTGGAGCAAAGTGTTCTCTTTGCAAAATGGAAAGAATGACACCCACACCATAAAAGCACTACTATGTATGCATAAAGTGCCTATTTCAGTGCCTGGAACAAAGCAGGAGCTCAGTAAACAGGTTTGGTAGCCCTCACTGAAGAAAAGGGAAAGCCGACTGGTTAAGATCTGGTTGCCTGGGCAAAGCAATTAATTTTGTTCCTCCAGTTCCATTATTTGTAATAGAAAAAAAAAATGCTTCCTTGATCTACTTTTGGGGATAGTTTAAATTAGTTCACAAGAGAGAGTAGGCATTCTCAGCATAATTGTGGCAGCTTTCCACCATGGCAAGCTGGAGTGTCCCCAGGGGACCTTCGTCTATTAGGATGATCAAGAAATGATAAAAGACAAACAGGAGATAAGGGACAAAATTAATCCAAAAGTCTAGATTAACATTGCATCTGTACAACCTAAAACAATTATGCTTAGACATTAAGCTCAGTTCTCATTTTTGTGCAAAATGGTGTAATACCTGTTACTCTTGCTTTAATATGAAGAGTGACCATGTTTACTTTTTTTTAATGTATATATATTTATTGATTGGTTTCAGAGTGGGAGAGAGAGAGATAGAAACATCAACGATGAGATAGAATCATCGATCGGCTATCTCTTGCACACCCTCTTACTGGGGATTGAGCCTGCAACCCGGGAATGTGCCCTGAAGGGGAATCAACCGGGCAACCTTTTGGTGCACAAAGGCAAGGCACCCAACGGAGCCACACCAGCAAGGCTGACTTCAATGGTTCTTTAAACTCCCCAGGTGACGGTGCCTTAGTAAGAAGCCTGCAGGGCAAGCAGTGGACAAGGCCCTAACTGTAGTGGCATAAAAAATGAAAACCACAAACCACTTCATTCACGGGGACACAGTTATTAAGATAGAATAGAAATAAAACAGAGCATGTACCAGTGAGGATGCTGACACGTGAGATGTAACAGCAACCACGGGACAGAGACACTCTGAAGGCATACTAAGAATACAACAGAGTAAATAATTCCGGAAACAGACTCTCAAACCTTCAATTTTAGGATGTGGACATCAGACAATTTGACTTATCAGAAAGATTACTTCAACATCACGCACAGGAAAGTGACAGCTGTGGAGAAATATATTAAAATCTAAACCATCCTTAAACCATCTTCCCTAGAGCACATGGTCAGTTCTTCAACCATTTTCCTAAAAGATACTTTTATTTTTTTTAATATATTTTATTGATTTTTTACAGAGAGGAAGGTAGAGAGATAGAGAGTCAGAAACATTGATGAGAGAGAAACACCGATCAGCTGCCCCCTACACACCCCCCACTACTGGGGATGCACCCGCAACCAAGGCACATGCCCCTGACCGGAATCGAACCCGGGACCCCTCAGTCCGCAGGCCGACGCTCTATCCACTGAGCCAAACCGGTCAGGGCCCTAAAAGATACTTATACACAACCCACCTTGGAAAGCATAACTTCAGAGCATCCTAACATTGTAAGGCTTATGGCTTATTCCAATGACACTATAAAAATTACTTCAAGATCACCACACTGCATCAATATATTGGGCTCAAGTTAACCACTTGAAGACATTAACTACAGCCTGTCCCAATTCCACAACGTCCACCCAGTATAAAAGCAAGACTCTAGATAACCTAACCACAGTCCCCTAACAGTGTTACAAGGTCCACTATATTTTCAAGTCATTTTTATCACTAAGTTCCTTAAATAAAAAATGTCTGGCCATATGACACTTCTCCCTAGTAAGGATTATTCCTCTTATAGGCTATAACAATAGTCAAGGCCTACAGAAGCCCATTCTTTTTTTTTTTTTTTAAATATATTTGATTTTTTACAGAGAGAAAGGGAGAGGGATAGAGAGTTAGAAACATCGATGAGAGAAAAACATTGATCAGCTGCCTCCTGAACACCCCCTACTAGGAAAGTGCCCACAACCAAGGTACATGCCCTTAACCGGAATCGAACCTGGGACCCTTCAGTCTATAGGCCAATGCTCTATCCACTGAGCCAAACCGATTAGGACTAAAAGATGCTTTTTTAACAATTCACTTATTCAAATACTCTAACTAACAATAGTTTCCTATTCTATTTCTGCTCAAGGATTAGCAGTGTTGATTTTTCCAGCTTAGCCTACAAAGCAAAGGCTAACACATCTCATGGTGTTTCCGTGTTCCGAAAACCTGGATCAGGCAAGGAGATTCAAAATCGGTTCAGGCACACAATATTACCTGGCTGCGTGAGAGAACGGTGCTATGCCCCAAAGGTACGTGTGTCCCCAACCCCAAAGAGACAGAAATTAAACAGAAACAAGAGTCTAAATGACCAGGATGTGACTTGATCACCCAGGGAAGAAGTTTTGAGACTCTGAACCTTATGGGAAAGTGCCCATATTCGCTTCTTTCTCACCTATAAATAAATAAATCTGAACAGCAAAGGTCTCTATCTGAAAAGCATCAAGCTCCCAGGTCTTCTGTGTAGTCCACCTGGAATTGGGGAGGGGCTGGATGGGAAACAGACAGATGAGGTGATAGGGGCCCAGGCTAAGTGTATGGAACAAGCCTAGACCAGCCATTAACTGTGGCCACATCTTAATCTGCACAAGACTTCAAGGTGGTCTCCACCCCTGTGCCCCAGCCCCAGGGATTATTGCTGCATGGATATCACATGAGCTCACTTGGGTCATTGTTCCACCAAGGCCCCCACACACTGGCGTCTGCCCAGTAATCTACACACGCCATCTGAAAGGTAGTGGGAACGGTTTTATGCACAAGGAAGTAGGTGAAGGAAGGACTGACCTGGATCGCCTGGCGGCCCTGCTGGGCGTCAGCCAGCAGCTGGATGGTGAGTGCCCGGGAGTCCTGCAGTGCCTCCTGGAGGTAGATGAAGCTGTGGCCCCCGTGCCGGCCCATGGTACACTCACGACAGATGGGCACCGAGCAAGTGTCACAGTACAGGTGCAGCACCTGGAGACCAGAGAGGGGACAGGCATGAATGAGAGCCGCAGGCCTGGGGGACAGAAAGGACAGCAACAGGGGCTCCCAGGCTCCCAGCCTCTCCCCTCCCAATAACCTAGCACACACCCAACAAGGGCAGGGAGCAGTGTAGTCAACTGTGAGCCCAACTTGCTCTTCTCCCCACCCCGCCCGGTCAAAAGAAAGACAACCATCATTCCACTCCAGTTTCATTCAGAAACATAACTGAGACACTTCACAGGCAATAATATGTTCTTGTATCTTAGATTAATTACCCAGAAATATTCGAAGACGATGTTTTCCTGATCTGAGATTGGTAGCCCAAAAGAAAGCACACACCAGAAATTTTCTCTCGCCACCCCTGCCTCTGGGCATGGGAAGCAAGGTTAGGCCAATATCCATCAGCCTCACACCACAGGTTGCTGCCACCCTCCCCGGCACGGACGTTAGCACAACATGCAGAGCACGGTTCCCCAGGCACTCAAGCAAGGTAAGGGCTTACACTCCTGGAAGGAAGGCAAAAAGCTAGTGGGGGTAAGGTCAGCCAGCTTCTTGTCTTTCTTCTTCCTGCCAAGTTGTCCCAAGGAGTTGACCCGGGGAGGCAGCCCATGCTGAGAGAGCCGATGTTCTGTATTTCCCTGGGGCCCAGCATGCTGGGAGGGAGGGAGAGGAAGGGCTGGCACCACCTCCACCTGCTGATAAATGAGGAGCTCTCAAGAGCGACAGCTCTTTGGCTCAGAAACTGGGCCAGTCTCGTATCCCTCCACAGAGCAGGGCACTTAGCACCACTCTCTGTAAATGTTTGCTGGATTGCTTTCAAGAGCAGGGCTTAAATTTGCCTCTGGTTCACTTGGGTGTGAGGCAAAGCCAGCCAACACGCAACAGGAGGCAGGGAGTGGTGTCCAAGGGAGTTCAATTCTCTCACATACACACTGCACCATGCACTTCATCTCCAGGTGAAGACCAGAGGTTTTGAGGTGCTTAAGGCCACACAGCTAGCAAGGGCAGAGCAAGGAGGCCAACCTAAGACTAATTCTTTTTTTTTTTTTTAATTGAATTCATTGCAGTGACACGGGTTACCAAAATTATACAGGTTTCAGGTGGACAACTGTACAACACGCCATCTGTACACTGTGTGTGACCGGAGACTTCTAAAGAGTTGCTTCCAACCTGGTGCCTGGCACTGGCCTCCTCATGCAGAGCCCACAGCACCTTGCTAGGTCTCCTGGAGGTCCAAGGGGTCCCAGAGCCCATCCAGGCTGAGAAACAGAGACAGGGAGACAGCGATAAGGAGGGAGGAAGGGTCAGTGGGAGCCCTGGGGCAAACAGTGAGAATGCTGTTTCTCTCCTTTTCCAGGTCCGTGTTAACCCATGGAGTCTTGGCATGGAGCATGCCCACGAGGAAAGGCTCTCCCAAGCGGCTTAGCCCACTCAACAGGCCTGCTCCGCTCTGGGTTGGAGGCAAAGATTTAGAATCTTCCGTTCCTACTTTTAAGAAATGGCTCTGACGTGGCATGTTTTATGGAGTCTACATTACAGGAGGGAGAACGTGGTCAGGTTCATCATCTTCAACCATTTTTGCCATCCAGCGAGATGCCGTTCAGGAGCCATGGTAGACTGAAAACCAAGTGTTGGCAATTCTTCGAGACCAATCACTCTCAAAAGGCAGGTCCACCATGTGGAGATGAACTCATCTTTCTAATCTGGCAAACCCAAAATTCTCTTTCTCACCTTAAATACTCACCGCAAGATGCGACACTGGATGCATTTGGGGGAAATTCCTGGGGTCTTTTTTTCTTTTTCTTTTTAATGATGTGATGCTAAAGCAATTCGCCCACAGGTTCCAGCCACTTTGCTCCCCCTTTGCTCCCTCCATTTGTCATGGGAAGAAAGGGATCACCCCGATGCTAACGGCAAGTGTAAAAACCTCCCATCAGAAGGTTCCTTTTAAATGAGAATGAGGCATGCTGGCCAGCCTTCTGTCTCCTGCCCACAGTTAAGCAATCTTCTCAACCTCTTCTCAGGACCAGCCTGCTGTCCGACAGCTGTGTGGACTGACCCGCTGTGTGGGAGAGACAGCTCATCTGTCTGCACAGGCAGGTAGTTAGCTGAGTGACAAAGAACCTTAGGCTGTTCACCTGAGCCTGGCACTACACCTGGTCATGGGACAAGCTAGCCCGTCTGACTAGGTACCTCAGGAGACCTCTTCTACCCCAGAAACCCCAAGAACCCCGTCTCTAGGGTCTCAACCTCAGAAACCAAGAGGCTTGGAAATAGTAACTCTGGGCAAAAGGAAGCCAGGCTCCTCCAGGTGCCAGTTGTGCAACTGCCAGGAATTAAAGGGATTTTTCTGGGTTTTAGAGGTTTGTGAAAATTGGAACCTGGTGAATCCGACGAGTGAGAGGTGTCGAAGAATTCTGCAGGTGAAGTGGCCAGAAAAGAAATCCTGGTCAGAGGGTGGAAGGAGAGCGGGATGCCCGGAGCCCCTGGCACCAGGCCCCTCACATGTGCTGGCTGGAACCCCCAAAATGGACAAAGGGGGTCCCGGGTCCCTGGATGCAATCCCACCTAGCATCATTTCACATGAGATGGATGCAGCTCTAGGCCATGCTGGGGCTGGGTGTGGGTAACACCCAGCCAGTTGGTCATAAAAAGCTGTGGGTGAGTAGAACCATAGCCGCATGGTGCTTGTAATTAATAAATCACCAACTTTAAAAACAACAACAACAACCCACATTGTCCCAAATCCTGAAAATGTGATCAATTATATAAACTCTCTAATAAAAAGTTGGGAGGAGAACTTTGGGGAAGATTTCGCACTCCGTTTAGAAGCTCCGCATCTCATCTGCTTGAAATTTCTAAGGTCGAAAACCCACCATTTCAGAGCCTGTGAAACACGATCCATAGGTAAGGATGTGTACGTGGGTGCCATTCTCTGAATCGGCTGCAAGATATTTTAACAGAGCAAACTGGGAAACCCACGTCTTCCAAAGAAAGGGCTGTGTGGAGGGTCCAAGGCCAGATATGTAGCAGAGGCCATGAACTATGGCTCCAGGA
>NW_006287904.1:2041146-2048881 GCF_000327345.1 Myotis davidii | reverse complement strand
AGGGGGGGTGGGGGGGGTGGAGAGCAGGCCTCTGGTGGGAGGAATTCCAGGGCCTGGGGCTGCCTGTTTGGGGCTTCCCGGGCAGATGCACAGACACGCCCCCACCCCCACCTCCTCCCGCCCCTGCATGGCGACAATCTGGCTGCCCCAGCTGAATGGAGCAGGCTCGACCTCTGACCTCGCAAGTGACCACCCTCTTCCCTGCCCCCAGCTTCCAGGAGGCCCCACCCACTGCCTTCCTCTCCCAAAATTTCTAAAATACCAGGCAGAGACAAAGACCTAGGAATGCGGGCCCTGCAGGAGAGGAAGGGGGAGGTTAAAGAAAAAATAAATAAATAAAAATACCAAGCAGGCAGGTTTACCTTAGCCAGAGCTTAAATAAAGGGCTTTGTTAACGAATAAGACTGTGTGTGTGTGCGCGCGCTTTACACAACCTACTTTTTCCAATACCTGCGATCCAACAAGGAATCCGTCCACCCCGCACATCTGTAAGAACGAGCTTCTAGTTTCAAACACAACTGCCCCCATCAGTGAAGAATGCAAGCGCAGAGGACGGACGGGCCTCTCGTAGGCAAAATACCCCACAGATGAAACACAATCTATGGACCGCTGTTAAAGTTACCTTGGAGATTCCCCCCCCCCCCCCCCCGCCCGCCTCACAGTTATCGCTTAAAATGACTGGGGACGACATCTGGCCTCCCACAAACTCCGGCTCAGACAGAAAGAGGTCCCCACCCACCCAAAAGGGCTTCTCCTTAAGTTTCCCACGATAGAAACGGAGTGAATGAAGAATGACTGGTGACAACCAGAAGCCTTATCAGTGTGTGCCACTGGGCAGGCTCTCCTCTCTAAAAGTGGGTAAGCCAAGTTCAAGGAGTGAAGTCCAGCCACAAAGCGAAGTCTATTCAATAACATCAAAACCAAGCTTTACTTGATTTATGGAACGTACACTGAATACCGAGTCCCAACCCAAGGCAGGGGCTCCTCCTGTCTCCCTGGCCGCGTGCTGCTGCTGTGCCCCGCCCCCGCCCCCCCAACCCGTGGAAAGAGGGGGAAGAGAAATCTGTACCCCTTTCCCAGCACAATCACCACCAGCTCAAAATAGCAGAGCTGGGCCGAGGACAAATTATTTCTTGTGTGGGGAAGGGGAGTGTCTGAAAAAAATTTAGATAGGGAACTCCCTGTGTTTTTAACACACAAAGACACTTAAGTGCAAATAGTTTTAAATCTCCCAATTTACATAATCATCCAAAATATGCTATACTCTACACATTCGAATTTTTAGAAAACAGACAGTCGACTTTTTTTTTTTTCTTCACCTAACCATATTAAACTAGGAGAGTGTCCTGGGTCAAGCTGCCTGCTTTAAGAATGGCTGCATGATATGTCATCTGTGAATGTAACCATAACTTATTTAATTGCTCATTAGTGCCTATGGACAGGAGCAAGTCCCAATGTTTTTTTTTCTTTTTTTTAAATCACAAGCAATGCTGCAGGGACTATCCCTGTTCTTTATACAACCCAAAATTTTCAACTTGGTAATATTTCCCATTGCTATGTCACTTGATGTATCGGGGAAAACATCTACTTGTCAAGTGAATTTAATAACTTCCAGTCAGCTCAACCTCCCTCCATGGAACACAGGTTAGCAAGTGCCTGTTCCTGTTCCCAACAAGACCAAAGTACACAAAAAGCCAGCAGGGGGGACGCCAGGCGAGAGGGCCAATGATGGGACTGGGGGGCGAAGGAACCGCTCAGAAGAGGAGTGGCAGAAAGGCAGGCCTGGTTGTTTTGCATCCTCAGTCGTGGCTGCTGCAGAGACTAAGGAGATGACTGTCCCAAACCTGAAGACTGTATGCTATTGGACAGCAAAACCTGAAAATGATTTTATGATTTTTACCACTAACTGTGAGCTCTCTGAAGCAACGCTAATACTCATTATTCTGTGGTGTTGTTACTAACAGATGCATGTACAGATGTGCCTCAAAACTTCTAGAATCAGACATTTCGAAGCACATCCAATCCCAAGGGCACATATTACTACCTGCCTGGCCAGCTAGCTAAGTAAAATTCATTACCAGGCCTCACCAAACAACAGAAAGAATCAAGCCGGTTTTGCTCAGTGGATAGAGCGTCAGCCCACAGACTGAAGGGTCCTGGGCTTGATTCCGGTCAAGGACATGTAAACTGGTTGCAGGCTCGACCCTATTCAAGGAGCAGCAGTTAGTTTAACTGGACAAGAGACACCCACCAGGTGAGCAAAGGGCAGAGGTGGAGGTGGAGAGGGGCAGGGGGATTTGGGTAAAAGACAGAGCCTTTGTGAAGCTACAAGAAGAAACTCATTTTTAAAGTATAAATACCGTGTCATGCAGAGCTACTCGTCTAGCTCATTCCATTTTACTGGCACTGGGAGAGCCTTGTTGGGCCCACATCTGCTTCCTTCCCTGCCTTTCACTGCTGCTGACAAACAAGTTCACTATCCAGGCCCCAGTGTCTGCCTCTGGGGAAGCCAACCTGCTGCAGCTCCCTCCCTCCAGTGATTCTGATCTTCAGGCTGGAGCCTCTTATCTCTGCCCCACCATATGCAGCCCGAGGCCCACACATGGCCGGTGCCCACCAAGGCCAGCAGGTCTCACTCACTCACATTTTTGTTGATGTTGTTGTTAATCCTCACCTGAGGATATTTTTCCATTGATTTTAAGAGAGTGTTAGGGAGGGGACACACAGAGAGAGAAGCACTGGTATCGATTGGTTGCCTCCTGCAGTGCCACTGACTGGGAATGGAACCTGAGATCCCAGTTATGACCCCACTGAGAGGCCCGTGGAACATGTCAGAATTGTGTTTTGAATTACTGCCTACCGAACGTTACTTTTTAGCAAATGAACTTATTTCCTTAAATAAAACTGGATGTTTAAGCACTCTTCCAGTTTAGAAATTAAAAATTTCCACACCAGAAAAACAGGTTGGTATACCTACACAAAATAACTATTTTTCAGCCATGAAAATGAATTCACGGACTGGTGAAATCATGCAAAAAAAAATCTCAAAGGCATATGCTTGGTGGGAAAAGCCAGGATAAAAAATAACAGACTGCTTAATTCCATTTATATGAAGGCAAAACTAAGGTGGGGGGGGGGGGGGAGAGCAGAGAAGTTGCAGGTAAAAACAGGATTGGAGGGCACTCAAAGGAACTGTTCTGGAGTGATGGAAATGTCCTAATATCTTGATGGGTACACAGATTTATATATAACTCAAATTGCAAATTTACAATCTATCTTTTTGTAATTTTTTAAAATTGTATCTTTAAAAGGGGGGGCCCTGGCCGGCTAACCTCAGTTGGTTGGAGTGTTGTGCCATACACCAAAAGGTTTCAGGTTCAATTCCCAGTCAGGGCACAAACCCAGATTACAGGTTCAATCCCTAATGAAGGCCACACAGGAATCAATGCCAGTTTCTTTCTCTCTCTCTCTCTCTCTCTCTCTCAATCAATCAATTTAAAAACGCACCTTCAGGTGAGGATTTTAAAATTTGTAGAAAGGGGGGAGGGAGGGGACGACCGACTGTTGATGGGGTGAAGTTTGGAGCCTAGCCTTTGCATGGCACTCTTCCTAGCTAAAGTCCTAATAAATACTCGTTGAGCCCATAAATGAACTACTCCAATGGCCAGATGTAATTTACTTCAAATAGGTTGCTACCATTCTTCCCACAATGCTCCCATTAGGCAGTATTTCTCCTTTGCCCTCCACTGTAAATATTATCTTAAGTTCTATCTCACAAGAGGCAGGTCTCAGACCAACTCCCTGGAGGTTTTTGGGGGGGAAAAAATTAGAGCGCTGAGTCCGATTTACAGCACTGCGGGCGGCCGGCGGTCATACAAAGCCGTATGAAATCATTAGTGTCCCAGCTGCCGCCCCTGCATGCATCTGACCTCTGATGTACTAATGAGGGGCCCATGCAGCTTCCAGCAGCAAATAAAATTGAGATTTGTTCCACCACTGAGCTCACTGCCCACGGAAATTATAGATTTTTAAACAGTACCCCAAAAGATAGATTTTTGACACAGATACCTAGTTTTCCTGTTGCCTCTGAGGCCATGAAAGCAAGGCAGAGAGGTTTAATCTGTTCTGTTCTGGACAAGCGTCGGTGGTGCTGGGAGGCTGCTTAAAAAAAAAAAATGGCGAGACTCTGTAGGTGGCCGTGTAACTCAGTCCTCACTCACCTCTTAAACAGTGGGCAACATTGTGCACCTGAAACCTTTTCACTCTCGAAAGTAGCAAAAGGGGTTTCAATTGCCTTTGTGGGGGCGATGATGTGCACAGGTGGATTTAAGCAAGGGAAGGCACTCACACCTGGGGAAAACTGTCTTGAGAAGGAAGCAGAAATAAAAGACACTGATAAGAAGAATAACCCAAAAAAATGTTTTAAATATCTTTTTTTATTAATTTCAGAGAGGAAGGGGGAGAGATAGAAACATCAATGATGAGAGACATCATTGATCAGCTACCTCCCCCGCAGCCCACCCCCGACTGGGAATCAAGCCCAAAACCTAGACATATTGCTTTAAAAACATTTCTAGCTGTTTTCTCTCTCCAACGTAACGCAATAAAAATTTTCTTTTCTCTCTCCATCCCAGCAAGTTCCACTCTCAAGCAGCGGATCTTCCGTGTTAGCAGTTGCCCTCTGCCTTGGGCGAGAAGGGCCCCGTCCTGGCCTTCCAGGTGGCCCAAGTTTACATACACTGTCACATCCGTTGACAATTTTAAGAGCAGGTTACCTTCCCAAGCGCTGCCTGCAAATCAAGAGGTTAACCAAGTATTTATTGCTGTAGAAATCTTGTTCACAGGCAGGACTTATTTAAACTGGGAAGGGGACCAATCAAGGGAGCCGTCGCTGGCCTCTGTGAATTCTCAGGGCCACTAAGTGCCCACTCCTCGGCAGGGGGCCGGGGCAGGGGCAGCGTGCGCCTGTGAAGCCTGGGGACTTGTGGCCCAGCCCCAGCACTCCTCAAAACTGCCCCCATCGAGGAGCGCATTCAGCATAGAGAACAGACACGCTCCTGACAGCACCTCCTCTTTCCCAAGGAAATCAGCAGCGCCTTTTCAACAAGTCTCCTCTGTTGAGTAAAAGGCAAAATGAGCAAGAGCAGAGGGGGCTTCCAAGCAAATCTCTAGGGCAACAGCTGGGAGCAAAAAGGCAAGGCCTTGGTCTTATCAAGACATGGATTTCTTTTTTAAACCCTTTTCAAGCCCATGGTTTGTTAGGCAATTAGTTTAAAATTATCACATTCCTCTACTCCAACAATAGGAAACCTAATTCCACCTCCACCCCCACCGACCCCCCACCCACAAATGCCAAAGGGACACCGCTGGCCAGAGTCACCTGTCACCCTCCCGGAGGGAGTCAACAGAGGAATAGGAGCCCTGTGGCTGTTCCACGAAGGGGGGCAGTTAACAGGGTGGGTCTTACCCCTCCTCGCCCCACCCCAGAGAAAAATGAAAACTGGAGAGAATCACACCTAGCAGGGACCTAGGGTCCTAGGTAGGGCGTAGGTAGGGTTGGGATAATAGGGCAGCAAAACACTAATACTAAGCAAGACATCTTAGAGTAAGCACAATTGGCAGTTTTTTAAAGTCCCCCCCCCCCTTTTTTTAAAAAAAAAAGAAAAAAGAAGGGTGTGGGAAACAGAAACCAAACTCAACAAAGGGTGGGACAAGACGCCCAGGCAAACCAGTAGAAACTGGTCCAGCCGAGAAAAGAACTGGGTGGTAGAAAAGCCGCATTCCAATCTTAAGTGATGTGACCTGGGGAGGAAGGGCCCAACCTGTTCTGGAATCACAAGGGACAAACCGGGATAAACCCACCAACTGCAAAGGATCAATTCAGCTGCCAAACCAGACAATCAGGAACTGTCTCGGGGCCCAGCTAAAGCCTGACACGCAGCCCCAGTCCCTGGGAGTTCGCCCATCCCTCTTCCCACAAGTGCAACACAGCTCTTAACAGCTGTGGTCTTAAAGGAGCACTAATTACAGCCGGATCTGGCAAGGAGTCAGGGAACCCCCACACCCAGGCCAGCGGGATCTCAGGCAAAGAAAAATGCCAACTAACTAGTAATAAGATACGACCCGAAAACAAAGGTCGACGTTTGGGGACCCGGCAGACAAAAGCATGAGAGTCGAATGCCTCTTTAAGAAGCCTGCGTTCCCCCGGACCATTCATCATACATGGTTTATTTATTCCCTCTAATAAGAAAACGATGGTGATGAGAAGTAATCATTTCCAACTCTCAGATAGGGAGCTTTCTCAGAAATCCCACTTCATTCCAACAAATGAAAAAGTGAGGCATCTCTTCATACTGTACATCAGAACTCAATGGGCGGCCTGCTGACCCTGCCTTCGGCAGGTAATGAAATCAGGACCACCACCCCCACCGACTCCCATCTTCTACAGAACTTCATCAGCACCCAAGCAGATACACTCAAGGATCAACTCAAAAAGATAAGAGAAGCCAAACTTGACAGGGGTAGAAAAAAAAAAATCACATTATACAGTCACGTCATCTAAAGTTTCAGGAGGAAAATAAAGGTGATCAGGTCTCTCTCTGCTTGGTCCTAAAATTCCACACTTGCTTCATCTGGCCCTGGGTTGATTTAATTAAAAAAAAAAAAATTCACCCTTACTTTGGCTAGCACCTAAACCAGGAAAAAGCTACAAGTCAGGCGAAATAGAAATATTTGACTGTGACAAAGGCTCAAATAAGGTGGGTCTTGAAATTCTGGCCTCATGTGGCTTGTTTTTGTGTGTGTGTTTTTTTGTCCTTCTGCAACATTGATCCCACTGCACCTTAAACTCAAAGGGCTTTCCTCCAAGAGGCACTGGCCTGGCCACTTTTTGGTCAGCTGTGGGGAGCCACCTGGCTCTCCCAATAGTTCCCTCCTGGGTGGTCAACTTCATGCTGTAGCTTCAAGCTCTTATACTCAGCCTGCACTCCAAGGCCACAACATCCTTATCAAGTGTGCTGTGTTGACTGCTATTTTTTCTTCTTCTCCTTCTTTTTAAAAAACTATTTACACTGGATTTAAGGCTCTGAGCAAAGGACCTTGAGCGATTAAAAAACAACTCAAGACGTTTCAGGTCTTGGTTGGTCAGACTGGGGAGGTGCAGTGTGCTGGGGCCGTCAGGGGGTAATTATTGACAGCACCCTTGCTCACTCTCAAATACGGCAGTTTTGGAAACCTGCTGGAGAGGAGCGGTAAGACAAATGGGGAATTAACCAAAATACACGAGGGCAGAAGCAGACTGGAAAATCTGCCCTCCAGAAAACATAGAACTTCCTGCAATTTACCGTGGTCACCAAGCCTGGGGATGGACAGGTGTCTTCTAAGACTGGAATAAAAGAGGGAATAAGGTAGAAAGAAGACTTACAAATCCAAGTAAAAAGAATGACTTTGAGCCAAAGTGTAGGGGAAGAATCTGGAGCCGGACTAGAGGGAATTTCGCTGGAAGCTCATGGGCCAGGCGGGAAATGGAGAAGCCAGGAGAAAGCCCCCGAGCAGGGGCATAAATATGGTAAATATGGTACCTGGCTGGTGCTGAGAGGACAGAGATTACGGTGACTGTTCCAGTCGGCTAGACGCAGAAGGAGACCAAGCACATCCTTGTGTTGAGTTGAAAAATCTGTGCTTGAAACAGAGATGTGGGCCACTTCCTCCCCCCCACCCCCCCCCCCCCGCTTGT
>NW_006287904.1:2040370-2040956 GCF_000327345.1 Myotis davidii | reverse complement strand
CCTGCCCAAGGGTTCCGGCGTGGTGAGTGGAAGGCAACTTAAATCAAACTCCAGGGACATGCTTACAGGCTGGATGCCAGGCAGGTGTGACAACGGCTGTAAAGCCACTCCAGCTGCCTCTGGACCAGCGTTCTCTGGGGCTACGTGCCCACGGAAAAGAATGTCGAGGGAGTGCGTACATAGCGGGAAAGTGTACTGGACGACAACCTCTGCCCCGTAGTCTCCAACTTCCTGTGGGGCCACAGTGCCTCTGCCCCTCCAACTCATGACCAGTCAGATCAGCCTCTTTTAGCCTCCAACACCAACAAATGTCACTATATTTTTAACAGGATTGCCCAATACACACATTGCACCATGCTCGGCCCTATGCCCTTGCCCTCGAAGAGGATACAGTCCAGTAGGAGGGGCCACTGAAGGCTGCCATTTCAGGATTGGGGGAAGAAAATCAGAAAGCACTGGGCCTGAGATGTTCATCTCAGCAGACTTCCTGGAGGAAGAGAAGTTTGAGTGCAGGACGAAAGTATAAATAGGAACAGGTGAGGTGAAAGGTCCGGATGTACCGTGGCTCAGATGGGACGGTCCCCTG
>NW_006287904.1:2027563-2040338 GCF_000327345.1 Myotis davidii | reverse complement strand
CCCCCCCCCCCCCCCCCCCCCCCCGTTAAATCATGTGTCCCTATGAGCTCATCCTTCTTCCTCTCTCCCCGTTAGCCAGAACCTTTGCACCTTTGCTTGTGTTCCCCCAACCACCATCCCTGAACCTTTTTATTCCGGGACAAGGGTCCCAGGTTTGATTCCGGTCAAGGGCACATGCCCAGGTTGCAGGATCGATCCCCAGAAAGGGGTGTGCAGGAGGCAGCCAATCAGTGATTCTCTCTCATCACTGATGTTTCTATCTCTCTCCCCTCTCCTTCCTCTCTGAAATCAATAAAAACAAAAATAAAAAAACAAAAACACCCCAAAAATGTGTGGTCTGTTCCCCTTCCCTTGAATCTGGACTGATTTTACAGCTTGCCTTGCCTAGTCAAATATGATAAAAGCTATTCCAGTAACAAATAGAACAAAAGATTCTCTCAGGGCTGAGTCCTGTCTACCTATAGAATCATGAGAAAAACATCTTTTTTATTTTATTTACTTAAAAAAGATAAAACAGCTTTTCGCAGTATAGGAGCGAGGGCTAGGTTTTCCTCAGGCAGATAATGCTGACTACGCCTTTCCTCTTTCAGTGAGGTGTAGGATATTCAAGGTTCCAACGTTCCTTCCTAGCTCTGCTGCCCATGTCTAATTCCATCAAAACTTCATTCCTGGCCCTAGCCGGTTTGGCTCAAGTGGATAGAGTGTCGGCATGCGGACTGAAGGGTCCTGGGTTGATTCTAGTCAAGGGCACAGGCCTGGGTTGAGCTAGCCGGTTTGGCTCAGTGGATGGAGCGTCGGCCCGTGGACTGAAGGGTCCCAGGTTCGATTCCAGCTAAGGGCATGTACCTTGGTTGTGGGCACATCCCCAGTTGGGGGTGTGCAGGGGGCAGCTGATGGATGTTTCTCTCTCATCGGTGTTTCTAACTCTTTATCTCTCTCCCCCTTCCTCTCTGTAAAAAAAACAATATATTTAAAAAAATTAAAATTAAAAAAAGAAAGTTGATTCATGAATTCAATTCCAGAGCCTTGGTCAGGCAGCAGCCACAGAGGGAAAGCCAGCGGAAAATTCAGATTCCCAACTCCAGGAGCTGATGTCAACCTCTCAGAGCCTCAACAGCCCACGAAGCATCCTTTCCGTGCCTGAGACTGTATCTATCAACCAGATGGTTCTCCAGGAATAACCACCCATGGAATGTGGTGGAAAACAAAACCATTAAATGGGAAGGGGAGAGTGTAAATCCCCAGTAAGCTTCTAAGGGAGGACCAACCCTAAGAGCTCTGTCTTTCCACGGGCGTCTCCCCTAAGCCACCGTCTCTCCCACACACTTTGGACAAACCAAACTCCAGATGGGACACGTCCATCCGTGGTCCAGAGCTCTAATCTCTTTAATCACCCCCCGGCCCAATGTGATCTCAGGAAATGCTTCAACCTCCATGTTTTCTCAGGAAAAAGAAAGGGCCTCCCTTTTCTCCAGTAAACAAGAACCTTTACAAGTGACAGGATATTATCTCTCTATGTTCAAGCCACCCAGCTAGGAATGAGGCACTTCCTTGAAAAGACCGATGATTTATGGCACCGTGTTTAAGATGGGAGGCAAACTAAATGTCCATCAAGAGGGGGCTGGCTAAATAACTGTTAAACAGATTGATTACTGGGTACCCCACGAAAGAATGAGTGGCTCTGGACCCGTGGAATGATCTACAAAATGATTATGGAAAAAGCAAGGAGTAATGTACGAAGAATGCTACTGTTTGTGTAAAGGGGGGAAAAAAATAGGTACAAGTATTTCTTGCTAACCAAATCTGTAAGAGGGGTGCCTGGGTGTGGCTTGGATATCCTGAATATATTGTGTACTTTTCACACCCAACTGGGATGTGTTTCTGTAGTAACTTAGGACTTCATAAAGTTGCAAATACTTTACTATTCCCTTCACATTCCTAAAATATTTGCTAAGATAAGCGACACATGTGTTTATACTAAATAAATAACAACACTAGATAAAAGCAAAATATGATGCATATAAAACTGTTAATCGTTATCTCTTAGTTAGGATGACCAGCAATGTAATCTTTAGTATTTTGTAAATTTCCATGTAGGGCAGTGATGGCGAACCTTTTGAGCTCGGCGTGTCAGCATTTTGAAAAACCCTAACTTAACTCTGGTGCCGTGTCACACATAGAAATTTTTTGATATCTGCAAACATCGTAAAACCAAGACTTGTATTTTTGATATCTGTTTTATATATTTAAATGCCATTTAACAAAGAAAAATCAACCAAAAAAATGAGTTCGTGTGTCACCTCTCACACACGTGTGTCATAGGTTCGCCATCACTGATATAGGGCATACATGGTGGGCTTCAATGCAGCACGGGGGGGCTCTCCCTGGAGGAGGTTCATTACCCAAGCTCTGCCAGGCCCAGAAGGAATTTAATGGCAAACATTAAATTTACTAGGATCAGGCCCAAAGGCAGGTGGCTTTACATATTAACTGGTTTAATCCTCCTCACAGCCCTGAGGTAGCCGCTATGGCCCTCATTTTACAGAAGACACCGGCGCACAGACAGTAACTTGCCAACGGACACAGTAGAAAGTGGCAGGATCGGCTCCAGAGTCAGTGTAGAAACCAATGGGCTTTGCTGGCTCTACTCACAGCAACACTCCCTCCACCGCCACCTTGAAATACTCCCCTCTACGTCCATCTACCCGGCCAGGATTTTGTAATCTGTGGGTAGGCGGTTTTATCTGTGCGACAACAATTATTGCAAACGTCCTCCAATTGATTTTTTTTTACCTCACGACTCCCAAACTCCACAACCCTCGATGGTTCCCCACTGCCTACCTACAGGTTGAGAATAAACTCGTTGAGTTGAACATGTGTGACTTTTAAGAGCACATTCCCGCCGAAACCGGTTTGGCTCAGTGGATAGAGCGTCGGCCTGCGGACTGAAGGGTCCCAGGTTCGATTCCGGTGAAGGGCATGTGCCTGGGTTGCGGGCACATCCCCAGTGGGAGGTGTGCAGGAGGCAGCTGATCGATGTCTCTCTCTCATCGATGTTTCTAACTTTCTATCTCTCTCCCTTCCTCTCTGTAAAAAATCAATAAAATATATTAAAAAAAAAAAAAGAGCACATTCCCAGGGCACTGTAACATGAACTTGGTATACTAAAACCTCTGGCCAAATGTTCTCATCTTATTTTGGGCCTCTGCTCCTAAATGCTCGCCTCTGGGGGCCCCCACCCTCCTCCTCCTCCTAGTTCCTCTTACCCCCTTACACTGCATGTATTCCAACCACTCATCTGGGCTCCTAATACCGCACATTTCTATACAACCCCCTCAGGCATAACCCAGCAGTGGACACGTGGTGAGGCTGGAAAAACCTATTTATCTGCCTCTCGACTCTCCCCCTCCCCCTCTGATCAGAGGGAAGGAACACAGCTCTCAATGTCCTTCTCCAGGATGTGCCCCCAGGGGCTCCAATTTAGGCCACAACACTGTCCCTGTCCCTAATTTCACTCACGGCCCACAATCCAAAAGGCTACCCTCCTCCCAGGGGATCTGTGATCAATTTAGTCCAAGGCTTAGAGCCAATAGTATAATAGATGGGTCCAAGATGGCAGCTGGTCCAATACAGAACCTTTGTTCTTACAAGTTCCCGCAAGCGGCCTCCAGCAAGAGGGTTGGGTCCAGGCACATTCTCTCCCCCCACTGAAGAGCTTCTTGCAAGCAGGAAGTGGGCAGAAAATTCCTTCCCTGTGCCTGACTGGTCAAATCAGCTTTCCCTTCTTTCTTTTCCCCTTTTTGCAATTTTGATTCACTCTTCAAGACCCCCGCTTCCCATTTTGCCTCCCTGAAACCCTTATGGTTCCCCAAATTACATTTTCTGATTATCACATAAGATTTAATTAATTTAAACCAGAATTTCCCCATCCCTCTCAAAGGTGCCAGCTCCAGTATCAGCACTGATTGGAATAAAAGGTGAAGATTTTAACACCAAGAGACTTTGAAAAACTCTGTGTTTGAGTTGAGTGAATTCCCTTAAGGAGGGAGGCATACAATCAAAGTGGATTCTGCATTTGCTTATTGTTGATTCAGCTCTTTCTGTTAATTGTATTCAGCATTATTACTAATTGGAGTCATCTTATTACCAATTGTAATCCTCCAGGTAATTGTAAGCAGAAATTTAAATTTCAGGATCCACTTAGGAATTTTTTTAAAGTCTGAGTGGGGGTGGGGAGGGAACGGAAATCTAACATTTATCAAAAATAAACAAACTTTCCCCATTCCCCCCCAAGAAACATGATCAAGAAGGTTTTAAAATATAGGAGTTGAACTAGTGACATTTCCAGTCACGTTTTGGGAAAGGAAGCTTTTATAATAGCCCATTAACGAAAGTGCTTAAAACACACACACACACACACACACAGAAAGGTAGTGAGGATTGTTTTAAACATTCATTTTGTGTAGTTTGATAAATACTTTTTCTATTAAAACCTCTCCCCCACTCGCACCTAAGGACTTCTAATTTGATGGGGTTGGGTGGTGGGGGAGGAGAAATGACTTGAGATTTCGGGATTTGATCAATGCAACATGTTAGGGGCAGAGCGCAAGGTCAAAAGGAAATGATTAATCCCACAAGAGAAACAGGCAGGCGGATGGGGCAAGGAATGGCTTCCCTACAAAAAACCCCCACTAATAGGTCAACAGATAGTGTGGATGGCAGGGTTTTCTCCCCTAACCCATTCTCGGGATTTCATCTTCAAACACATTTTTTGAAATCCAAAGATCTTTAATCTACACCAGCTCATTGTCCTTAGCGGTTATTTTTATTTGCCAATTACATTCCGGTTGTTGCCAAAGGGGGTCCAGAACTAAACAGGAGGGAGAATGACTCCAGTCATCTGGATGACTCCGACACTCTATGACAATTTCCATTACCGGAGGGAACCCGCTGATCATTAATAGAGATGGGGATAGTTTAGGCCTACTTAAAAGAAGTTACCAGTTAAAGGCATACAATATCCCTTTGAAATGCTATGACATCAACACTCTGAAAGTACATAAACGGGTCAAAACACAAGAGGAGGGGGAAGGCGAATGCCTTACAAAAAAAAATCCTTTGGAAAACAATTTTCCTCTTAGCTTTTCTTCCCTCCCCAATGCCTCCTAGGGAACCATAGGCAAAAAAATTTGTACGCCTAATTACTGATGCAAATTCCACCCTCTAATCACTACATTCTCCAATACAAATCCCAGATTTGCCACAGGGCTGGCATTTAAACAAGCTCAGAACTGCCTCAACACCTTTCTGCCCCATTACCTACCTCATCCCCCAAGAAGCAGATACAGAGACTGGAAGACTTCACCAACCACCAAGGGTCTCAGCCACAGGGGCTCAATTGGGAAACCATCCAGGCTGGGGGGGCCTGCTCTGTTCCACTTTTCAAAATGGATGGTACCAGATGACTATCTTGCTTTTAAAAAGTAACTGAAGGCATCCCCCAAGAATGCTTTAAGCCACAAAATCGTATACGCTAGGGGGAGCCTCCTTCAATTTGTGTGTGCACACCTTTCTGGTCCGTCCACCCCGCCCCCCCTTTTTTTAGTTAAAATCCACAGTCAATGCACTCCAACTCTGCCACTTCCACCAGCCAAAGTAAGTGAAGGGGAAAGAGGCAGGTTTATCTGGTAAAACAGGCAGCATGGGTTAACATAGGAATAAGGATTAAAATGTGGGCCTCAAATGCAGGTGTTTACAAATCGGTAGGGAGTGAGGGTTTAGGGAATCACAATGCCAGGTTTATAATCTTAGGCGGGTAAAGAGGACTTGGCTCTGCCTTCCCCACGAAAAAAGGATGTTTAACCAAGGTTTCATGGCTGCCGCCCCCCAATCCCCCCCCACACACACACAAGATCCAGTTCCTTCTGACCATGTCCATCCAAACGAAGGCCCATTTTCTAACCCATGGCGTTTAAATTGCAGTTATGCCCATCTAGCTCTATACTTAAGGCCCCCCTGACCTCTCAGGGTTAGGGTCCTCAAGATCCATTTCATAAGACAGGAGAGTCCTTGAAAACTTTTTGAGTAGCATCTTAACCCTTACCCACTCCCAGACACTATGGCTGCAGGGAGCTCACTGATTGGGGTTGGGGCTATGGATCCCATGTTGGGCAGCGAGCCATCCACTGCTGGGTGATGGAGCCACGGAAGGCTTGCCTGGCTTTCTGGGTTTTCTTGCAAACTTGAGTCCCGGCTACATCTCCACTGGGTCCACCTCAACTTGGCTACTGCCCCAGGTTCATTACAGCCAGGACTAGGGGCCAAGGGTAAGGGTGACAAAAATGAAGAGGACAGGGGCATTTAAAAATTTGTCTGGCAACTAACCTCGGACGCCTGCTCATGAATGAAGTAATATATATTTTTGAGCCTAGTTTCCCAAAAGGAGCACAAAAAGGAGCCACCTTCAGAAATGTGATGACGAGGCAGCAAACCATTAGCAAAAACAATCTCCTTGTTTCTTTGGAGGGGCCCTTCCAACAACCCCATGACCAGATGACTCAGGCCCCCATCCCTCCAGGGAATCAGGGATAGAAGACCAGCTGACTTCTGGAAAGACAATGATAAGAGTTTATGGGCCAGATCCTTGTGGAACGCCCTTGTCAGGATTCCTATGCCCTGCAGAACCAAGAAGGCAGGGAGCGATGCACCCTACCCTGGGGTGTAGGCCTGCCAAACCGCACAGCTCAGCTTTGTGTAGAACCCGCCTATCATTATCCCTTTTTAACAAATAAGGAAACCAAGGCAAAGAGAGATGAGCTAACTTTAACTTGCACAAGGTCACGTAGCAGGGAGTGGTGCTGTGCTCTTTGACACGCTGGTAGAAAGTACACCCGGACACATTACAGCTGACCCTTGAACCACACGGGTTTAAACTGGGCAGGTCCACCTATACGTGGACCTTTTCAACAAATATTTATAGTGCTGCTAAGTGTATTTTCTCTTACGGGTTTTCTCAGTAACACTCTCTCCTCCTGCTTTACGGTAAGAATACAGTATGTAATACATAGAATATACAAAAATTTGTGTGTTAATCACCTCTTTTATGTTACTGGGTCAGGCTTCCTGGTCAACAGATTATTAGCTTTGAGGGAGTCAAAAGTTATGCGTGGGTTTGACTGCATGGGGGCGGTCAATGCCTCTGAGTTGTTTGAGAGTCAGCTGCACTTCTAAAATGTGTGCTCTCACAACTAAAAAGAACAGAGCCCCATGGAGAGCAACCGGAGCCAAGCCGCAGAGGCCAGAGTGGGAGGGGGCAGATCCCTTCGGCACATTTATTTGTCACAGGAGGAAGGGGCTGCATTCAACACAACACAGCACAATGCTAAGCCCGGAGATGCACCGCGTATGCTTGCCATTGACGTAGTAAGTTAGGTAGTGAGCTGAATGCCCCCTAAATCGTCATATTTAAAAAGCACAACCTAAGGAACCACAGGGTGGGTCACCATGTTACAGATGGTGGAAACTGAAGTACTGCCCAGGTCACATGACTGAATATGCAATTTAACACTAAAACCTCATGAAAGACCCCCCCCGCACTTGATTTTCTCACAGGGCTGGACCAGTTAACATTATTAGCCCACAATCAGCACAACTGGCTTATAATCTCCTATTATGCTCAGTTATCTAGTGCCCGCAGCTTTTATGCAAAGTCTGTATCTGTGAGTAAGTAACCCTGAACTACTAACTCCCTACAGAGCTGCTGGAGTGTGCAAAAGGCACACACATTGATTTACACGAGTGCTACCTGCTTTAGGTACGGGCAGGACTGAAAAGAGGATGAAGGGGGTAAAGAAAAGAGGGAGGGAGGGAGGGAACGAGCGAGGCTGCTGCCTGTGGGGGTAGCAAGAGCTGCTCAGGCAGGTGAAGGCTTGGGGACGTCCTGAACACCATGATGAGAGCAGCTGGCCAGGGCTCCTAGGGATTCCTACATCTTTGTGAGGTTTTTGTGGGTTAGCTCTGCATCAGGAGCAGGGTATGAGCCCATTATCTCCCACGTGTCACCCTGGACAGCGAACAGCAGCCCTAGCTTAAAATTATTGTACTCCTCCTCCATAGCACAGGAGCAGCTGTTTTAATACAATCTTCAAGTGAAAGGGATACCTGGGGAAGATGAGTCCCATTGGAACATTCCCCTTTCATTTGTCAAAGGCTGCTGGGGAGAAGGGGAGGTAGATTAATTCAAGGTGGCCTTTGCCACCGGAGTTTAAATGAAATGACATCAGAGGACTTACAGGGAAGAAAAAAGAAGCGTATTTACCGACTTCTACGCTTTCAAGGAAACATGGGGATGACAAAAATAATACTGGGATATAGTGCACAGTGTTTTGTGTGTTTTTTAAATAAATTTTTAAAATCACGCCAGAGGATGTGTTTTTATTAATTTTAGAGAGAGAGGAAGGGAGTGGGAGAGAAACATCGATGTGAGAGTGAAACCTTGATCGGTTGCCTCCCAGAAGGTGCCCCATCTGGGGAATTGAACCCAAGACCTCTTGGCTGTGTAGGACAACGCCCCAACCAACTGAGCTACACTGGCCATGGCTAGTACACAATTCTCCAGGGTAGAATAAAATAGTGTAGCTCTAAAAGGATTGTTTCTTAACCAAAATGAATTCTTCACTATCCAGGTGGGCGAGTAAGGTCTGGGGATTTTGTTGTTTTGTTTTTGAGGGGCTACAATCAAAAGGGATGCCCCAATCAGAGGGATGCCTACCTTTCCTCCCTCCTAAGGAGCTGCCCCCAGGTCCTCCCAAAACTTCCCAGGGGCCAGGAGGACTCCATGCCTTCCAGACAGGTAACTGGAAGGCCTCCAGGTGGCTGCCCTACAGCTAACAGGTGATGCCAACTGGCAGCGAGACCAGCAGCTAAAGACCCAGACATAGGCCACTGTGTGGACAGAGAAGTTGGCACCAGTGTCCGGTCCCAGAGCAGCTAACCTAGTTCCAGCTGCTTTTATGTGTGTGGAGCAGAGTTCTGCATGCAATGACTGCAGGGAGTTTCACTCCAGTGCAGGCCAAATAAAACGCCTTGCCTTCATTTACGTGTCTAACTTGGATTTTCATCCCTGTGTCATTAAGGTTGGAGAACCCTGGGACTGTGCAGTAGTAAGTAGTATCTTAGAAACATAATGTCCCTCTCCTGGACCCTTTTCAAAGGTGGCTCAGAGGAAGGGGTGGCTACAAGTCTACCAAGTTTTGGCTTAAAGATGGAGAAACACCAAATAATAAGTCCTGTATTATTACCAAGGGCTGCTTAAATCAGGGCATCTGATGATAAACAGGTGTAACAACTCAGATGCATTCACTTAGATAGGGTAAATGAAATAGAGATCATTAATGATTGACCACGGGGGGGGGGGGGGGGAAGTAAATGCCAACGTAAAAAATAAAACTGCTTGGGACTCGGCACAGTGACCTTAAATCCCCTCTCCAGGGTACCATTTAAATTTAAATCTATTTCTCAGAGGCCACATTAGGTGCTTGTTAAAAATGCAAATTTGGGCCTCACCCGGGTCTGAAAGAATCTGAATCTCAGTGGGGGGGAGAGTCCCAAGGGTTATCAACTCCTCCATCATTATTAAAATGGGGAAAAGCTGATTTAATAATGGAACAAGAAAACAACAGTAAGCTCTGAGAGGGCCCGTCACTAAAAATACTTCTGGCATAAAATACTTCTGCTAATAGTTTAGGCACTTGTTTTTGTTTTATTTCACCTCCAGGCGCCTTTTTAAAAATGCATTCTCTGGAGTTATTTGCATAACATTCAATCCAGGAGGATTTAAGCAGCTCCTCCACAAAGGAGGGCCAGGGTGTTTCAAGGGCAGGGCCCAGATTAACCCTTGCTTTCTGGGTCGCCCCGGCACCCTCCCACCTTCCCAGAAAGCAGAGACAAGAGTTTCAGGGAGGTTCTAATGTGCCTTCCCAGAATGTTACTTGTCCTTGGCTGGGCTGGAACAGAAAACCCAGCGGGGCAGCCCGCTTCCCGGGGAAGATTAAACACAGTTAATTAAAACCCTGCAGACGGGGAGGCAGGGGGATTAGGGAAAGGAGGGAGCTGCTAGCAGAGGTGATGCCTGCCCCGAGATTTCCTTCCCAGAGCTTTGCGCTCACCAGGGCCATCCATCCATCCATCCATTCCACTGAGACAGATCCCTGTGTCCCTTGGGAAAGGCCACTCTGTAAAGCCTGCCCAAGAGCTGCGCAACCAGAAATGCTTTTTCACTAAAAAAAAATTAAGCTTAGCCCTGGCCAGTTTGGCTCAGTGGATAGAGCGTTGGCCTGCGGACCGAAAAATCCCAGGTTCGGTTCCGGTCACGGGCACATGCCTGGGTTGTGGGCTCGGTCCAACTGGTGCAGGAGGCAGCTAATCAATGATTCCCTCTCATCGTCAATGTTTCTCTCTCTCTCCTCCTCTCCTTTCCTCTCTGAAATAAATGAAAATATCTTCTAAAAAAAATAAGCTTAAAACTCCAACGAATGAAACAAAGGATGCTGGGTAGGCAGAGAGTTTCCTCTGAAGTGCAATCATCAAGCCATTAATTAGGGTTCCCTTCCTATTTCTCCCCTCGCTATCCCGCAGCCCGCATCTGGGGGGACAGAAAGCAGAGGGTTCCCTAGGAGGGTGGGGTCCTGCCCTTTCTGGATTCCCCTGCCATACAAATTCCGTCCAACCTTGCCCGGTCAGCGTCTCCAAACCCAAGCCAGGCTGGAGGGAATCAGGTATGGCACCAGACCAGGTAATCCCACAAATCGTCCCACCCCACCTCTCAAGTACAGAAGACTGAGAGAGCATCACCAAAGAAAAGCATCTGTTAAGCACCTAACTGCCCAGAGTCTGGGCAAAGATTCATTCATAGGGGGCCTAGCCCCTGCCCTGGGAGAGGGTCATTTATGACCATTAAGGCCAGAGTGAGGCAGGCTCCCAGAGGCCCATAAAACTCCCAGGGAAGGAAGTGGGGATTAACCACTTCCTCCCACCCCTCAAGAAGGGGTTTCAAGCTCTACCAAATTGCAGAAGAGAGGGTTCCCCGGAGGGGGTGGGGAGTCAGGTCAGAAGATCCCACACCTCCACCAGGGGACAGGACTAACCCTGGGGTTTCTCAAATGGCTTTGATTTTTACAGATGGGGCTTTGTAGTCCTGCTGCCCCAGCAGCTCTGCAAGGCACATTCTAGCAAAGCCTGCTCGCTGCCCCTCGGCACAGGTCTGGACTCTGTCCAGGGAGGGACAGAGCGTGCAGAGAATTACGTGTTTGTTTGACAAGTTACTGCGCTGGCACAATGGCTTGATTCTTCCACGTACTCATCCGCCAGATGGATTGGATGGAAAACTGTCACTATTCTGGGCAGTTTGCAACCCCCCCTCATCTTTCACTCCGTTTTTTTTTTTTAATATTGCAATTGATTTCAGCAACTTTCTTTACCCAAATCAAATCAACGATGAACAACTTACAAAGAATGCCAAATCACACGCAGAAACAAGCATGAGTCAGGGAAAGGAAAAACATGTCAATGAGACTTCCCAGACTGGGACCAGGAGTTTGGCCCCGAGCTTCCTGGCAGTCACAGCAACATGAGCAACCCTATACAATTATGTCATTATCAAACCACCACTTAGAGAGCCCCTACTTTTTCCTGGCTGCAAATCCTACGTAGTAAGTAGTAAATACCACTTTGGGGCAGCTAGAAACACAACACAGATATAACCTGCTCTCTGAGCTGTGGAAAGCCCTGCTGAAACCCTACAGTAACAATGTTTCTTGTGCCCAGAACCAAATGAAGTGTGCATCCTAAAAACTCTCCTCCAGAAACCCTGGGAATAAGACTAGGATGGGGCAGTGGAATGTGTCCTAATGAGACATACTACCCCCATAAACACCCTGGCCTATGGGGGCACTAAGACTCCACAGATTGTTTGGCACCATTGGACCTGGAATTGGGGAGCTTGCTGCTTTCCTGGCAAGGTGAGCATCCATCTCCCCATCCCACTGTTAGCCAGGACACCCTCCCTTCCTTTACCAGAACCTGGTGAAAGGGGGTTAGGATTGGAGAGAGCCAGAGGGGTCCTATTCCAGGTATAGTGTCCTGTGACAAAGCGCTGTCACTTACAAGGAACCCTACAAAGGTCTGTAGGACCCAAATGCAGAGTCGTGGGCAGGGATGGGGGGGGTGTCGGTCTCAATAACTTTTAAAGGACTGTCATACTAGAATTACCATTAAAAAAAAAAAAAAACCACACAACACTTCCCAGTTAAAATTTCAGACAATTTTTAGTAGTGTAAATCTGCACCAAATACTCATGGGGCATAATCATACTTTAAAAATTATTTCCTGTTTATGAACTGGGGGAGACGGAGGGGGAGGACTAAAGCTGGCAATGCTGGTCGGAGACTTCCCGGTGAATCCTGGGGTTCCCAGTTAGGTGAGACCCCACAAATCCTGAACTTTAATAAGCATATTAAGCCAATGAATAGGAATAAGCACCAATCATCTTAGTAATAACCATTTGTAATGGGGGAGGTTAGTTTGTGGTTAAAACAAAATCTCGCTCTTACTCCAGCCCAGGGGTGACTGAGATGGGAAGCCACCATTCATGGCCAGGGCCGACCCCCATCCCAGCTCCCATCTGAGCCCTGAGAACTCCCCAGGAACAGGAGACAGGAGGCTTCCAGGGTGCTCGCCACTCCAGCCTGGGCGATCAACATTCCAGGAGGCGGCCATT
>NW_006287904.1:2021026-2027511 GCF_000327345.1 Myotis davidii | reverse complement strand
ACACACACACCGGAGCCCAAGGAAGCCCATTCCCTCTAAGTCAGAGGAATGAGGAGGCCAAGGCACATCTCCAGCACAGATAGGAAAACCAGACCCTATGAATGTGGTGTGCAATTTGGGGGCTGGTTCCCTAACTGCAATGGAGTAAAGTTCGAGAGAGAGAAATCTCTACAGGACACAAGCCAACCCTCTGAATGTAATCATTAACTTTATCTTGAGGGTCTTCTTTGTATTCATGCTATGTACTGGCTCTCACTGTAAAACCAGTGCAAACATTTTACTGTCTTTCCAAACACAGAAGGTGGGTTTTGTTGGCTTGTTTTTCTTTTCAGCTGCAGCTTCTACATGAGCATAGATTATTTCAGGGAGGTCCCAATCGAAGGTCCCTTTTGCTGGAGACTTGGACTTTTAAAGGCCTCGGTGAAGAAGTTTGGGGACAGGCTGACTCAACGACAACTCAAGGCTGTCTTTTGCTTTGGGGCCGAGGTGCTTCCCAGGGTGATGATGTGACTCCAAGGGTGAAAAGCACTCTTCACTGTCCCCAACCAAAGGTTTTCAATGGGGCCCAACAGCTCCCTGGAGCCTGAGTTAACTCCGTAAACACTGGTTGAACATTTGCTTTGCAGATAAAGTTCTAATCTGCCAATGAGGCCCTCAGCAAAGTGCTTCCCAGCTTTTCAGGCTCCTCAGAGGCTCCCCGGTCTTTCTTCCTGAAGCACCACTAGAGATCCTCTCTCCCCCCATACCCGCCCCCTCACCACCACCCCCGCAAAACGCTTCGCAACTGGTTCTCACCATGTCCAACCCTTACTCCGTTCCAGCTCAGCAACCCGCTATTTCGTTCAGCAGACCCTGTTCTCACTGGGGGCCAGAGAACACGGAAAGAGGTGACGTGAGGGAAACGTGGAGAAACCAACTCTGAATCCTGAGAGTGTGGGGCACTGACCCACCCCCACAGCAAAGCTCAATAATCAACCTTGAGTTCTAACCTGAGGTCTCAACCATTTTGCCCACAGGAAACTGCCTAAAACCTGGGGTAAAGTTCTCAGGCCTGGGGGAGGGAGGTGGGTCACACGTCAATCAGCAATCAGAGATAGGCAGTTCTGAATGACATATACAATCGTTGGTCTGAGGCAAGGAACTCCCGCCACCCCAAAGTGGCATTTCCCCCATAAATTTACATTTTCTAAGAAACTTAAAACCAAAATGTCTCTGAAAGAAGAGTCTTCGGAATGGAAGCCACCAAGCTGTCAATTCCAACGGACCGGGCAGGCCAGGGAAGCTATGAATTTTCTCAGAAGTGTTCACCACCAGAGGCCTAGACTCCAAGTAGGCCCCAGGACAAGACAGCTTTAGCTCCCCTAGACTCACACCCCTGGAAGAACACAGGAAGCTGGCGCTCTGTCACTAGAACTTCAATACTGCATACCATTTGTGAGACCTTGAATTTCTTTTCCTTAAAGCATATAATACGGAATCAAAATTAACTTAATACTTTTAACATGTACTTCATTCAGCACAGTACCCAGGGCCTGTAATTCTATTTCCCTTTATCGTGATGTAAGGGTCCGCAGAGGCAACCTCTGTGCTAGTCTTTTGTGTCCCCAAACACCCGGGAGAGAGCCGGGAGAGAGCCAGGCATAGGGCAGATGCTCAATGGGAAGTGTGTTGATTGAACGGAATTCTCTTCCACATTTTCCAAGCAATCCTTGAGGAATTTGCCTCCCAGCAGGCATCTGCTCACTAGAAAACAATGTGCCCTGGCTATTTGCATTGTGGCCCTCGGACAGCAAATGTTTAAAAGAAAGAGGGGGAAAAAAACGAGAATCAGGACCTTCATAACAGAGGCTGAAATGTCTCAGAGGTAAAGATTTTAGGGGGTTTTATAGCTATCCTTGCAGCCGCAAAAACCCACCACACCAAGCATGACAACTTCCCATCATTAAAAACTCATTCACATCCAAAGCCCCGTAGTTCCCGTATATCCTCTCAAAATCCAAGACCAGCGTGGTAGGCCAAATTCTCCAGATCAGCACTACAAGGAACTACAGCAAAGGAACTTTCTGGGATGCTAGAAATGTCATCTTATTTATGGTGGCAATGGCGTGCGTGTGCGTGTGCGTGTGCGTGTGTGTAAATTTGGCAGAACTCAACAAAATATGCACTTACAGTGAGTGTCTGATTGTGCCTAAACTAAACCTCAACACAGATGATGTGTATGTTTGCCATGCAAGGATGTGCCAGATTCATTTAAAGCAAGAGTTAAACATCAAATTCTCCTCATCTGTATAATCTGATCTTACATGTGGCTTTCTAATTTAATCCCATGTATTTATCTGTCCCCTCCCCCCTTTTTTTGAAGAGGAAAATTGGCTTTACATCCTAAAAAAGCAACAAAAGGATGTGCCAGATTCATTCTTTAAGTAACAAAGCAAAATAAAGAACTACAGCTGCAGTATTCAAAACTTTATCATCACCAGTGTGTTCATGATTACATGATAGTCATACAACTAATGTGGCATGGGAAATATGACCAATGATACAGTCCAAACTATTAACAGTAGTTACATCAAGGGAATGAACTTTTAGCAAGTTACATATTTTTTTAGCTACTTAGCATTTGACTGTGGTACAAGGACTGTATTTCTCTTGAAATTTAAAAATCCAATGAAGATAAAAATTGAGGGGAGAAAAGGCAGCTATATATATCGGAGAGCAGGTCTGTATGGCCCTGCCCAGTAATTGGTATACAGCAGGCAACCGTGCAACACAAGCTGAAGGACGGGCTGGTGTGTAACAGGCCTAGACCAATCAACGTAAGCATCGCCGCTGATCTGTTGTAAATAACTCGACATCTGCAGAGAATCTATTTCCTTAACAGCTACCAAGTATTGAGATTTTTTTTTTCAGAGATCCCTGGAATATGTCCATAAAACAATATGCATTCAACTGTATGCCAGTTGACACCCACAGGGTAAAGGCCTTAATACACCCACTCCTCACCCCCAGCCATCAGCTATATTCAGAACTGTTTCCCAGAAATGTGAGGTTCAGAGAAAAAGGGGAAATGAGACCATTCACTAGCAGTTAGGGCATTAGGTTGACCATTTGCTCTAAATAAAATTAGACACAGCTTCATATGATACACCAAGTACAGATTCTAAAATGGGATTAAAGAGTCAAGATATAGAGAAAATAAATGATGATCAGGAGGGAGAGGGAGAGAGAGAGGGAGGGGGGGGGAGAGAGAGAGAGAGAGAGAGAGAGAGAGAGAGAGAGAGAGAGAGAGAGAACACTCATGGACATGGACAAGAGTGTGGTGATTTGGGGAGGAGGCTGGGTGGGTGGGGATGGGTGGAAGTGGTTGAGGACATAGAGGGGATAAAAAGTGATGGAAAAGTAAAATAATTTTTTAAAAAATGATGATCACCGACCACACTGAAATTCGGATTGTTGACCGAGTTAAACAAAATTGAGGCAAGCCACAGACTCAGAGAAATCCTTTGCAACAGACAGCCAGTTCTTAGTATTGTATTTATCCTACAAATTTTTTTTTTAAACCCAGGAGAGATAGGCCCAGGAACCAAGGCAATCCAGGGAGGAAACCCAAATGGCCAATAAACATATGAAAGGCCGCCCACCTAGCCACAATCACGGAAATGCAAAGTAAAACAACAGGACGGAGGCATCTGAGCCATTTTTCTCGTTTAAATTGATGGCAGCAAGGATGGGTGGGGTGGGAGGAAACGTGGCTGGTAGGAGGCAAGCTCTCAGGAGCAAAATTAACATTTCAAATGCATCTCTCCAGCTTCCGAGCAATTCCCTGGCTGGGGGTGGAGAGGGATCTTCCCTCTAGAAGTAACAGGGACAAGTATTAGACCTGAAGGATGATGGCAGTAGCCAAATGTCGAGAAAATCCAAATAAATGAGGGAACGGCTAAATAAATTCCACAGCATGAACGCCAAGTTGGGAGCAGTAATGACCAGCAAATCAGTACAGGGAAACGTCCACGTTTTTAAGACTCTATTTCTTATAGACCAGTGTCATCCCAATAAACCTAATTTTTAAAGAAGAGATCACTGAAAGAATTTTTTAAATGACGTGTGTGTGTGTGTGTGTGTGTGTGTGAGATTGTTAAGGTTTAAAAGAAAATGCACAAATCCAGATCATATAATTAGTTTTGTTTGTTTGGGTTTTTTTAGGATCATATAATTTGTAAAGAAGTAGGGCTGAGGATACATATCAAGTTTTTTTTACAGGTAAATCCCAAGACATATTTATGTATTGTATCATTATAGCAGGACTAGAGCTAACTGGTCCAGGTTACTTGGTAATACAAGGTAACCCTGAGAAAAATCTCGTTTTTTTCCATTCTCTACAAGCTGAGGATGGTGGAAGAAGAAATGAAAGGCCAAATAAATATAGTCACAAGCACATACATATTCAGAAAAAAATTCAACCCACATTCAGAAAAAAATTCAACCCGAAATGACAAGGGCTGTGAAGTCTAACAAAATGTCAGTTTAAAAAAAATCTTAAATGCTGTTAAAAGAACACAAATTTAAAACAAAAACTGTTACCTCGTCTCCCCCCGCCCCCCGCCCCGCCACTTTTAACCTCTGTCCGTGTTTGCAAACCTTCTATAGTTTTTATTAAGCACGCATTCATTTGGTTCCTTTTTGTTGCTGTTCCCTGTGGGCAAACCTGTCCACCTTTAGCACCAAGAGGGGGTGAGAACCCTCACACGGTGGTGACAGCATTTATAAGTGCTGCCTGCAAAAAAAGTCAAGGAACTTCAGGTCCTGGCAGGCAGGACAGGGACCTACCTCCAAGTTAGTGTTTAGCCCACCTCCTCCTCATCTGCATAATTTGATCTTACACATGGCTCTCTAATTTTATTCCCATTTATTTACCTGATCCTGCTCACCCACCCACCCCCGCTTTTTCCCCCCCCCCCCCCCTTTTTTTTTTTTTTTTTGGTGGAGAAGTAGAAAATTGGTTTTTGCATCCTAGAAAGCAAACAAAAGGAACTTGGGGGAAAAAACTTCATGGGGCTGGAAAACATAGGCACTGATGAACTAGGCAGATTGTCATAAAATCCAGACAAACTCTGGGCTCAGTTGTACAGCAGATGCTGAACAGTCAACAGAGGGGGAAAAAAAACGCTCTAATGTGCTGAAAACCAAATGTGAACACCGGCCCTCCTTTTGAAAAAGCGAAATGTTTGTTCTCAGAGTTATTCTGCACTAGAGGCATAACTTTCCGTCTGAGATGCCCAAATATAGGTAGGTGCCTCTCTTTGCATGTTATTAACGTTGGTGCATAATGAACAATCAACACAAATTTAGTTACCAAATAACAGTAAAGAAAGGTGCTACAGATGAGAAGCAGGTAATCATGTCAGTTTTTAGACACTGAGGCACATCTGTTTACTGCACAATAAACTTAAGGACGAAAAAGGTTTAAAAAAAAACTGGTAGCTGTTGTGGCAAGTCACAAAGGTTGTCCAGAAGTAACCATTATGTTATCTCTTGCCGAGGAGAGGATTTTTGCTACCCTTCATAAACTGTTTGCCATTTGTCACCATAAATAAACCCTAACACAAAACCCTTTTCTTCCGGAACTAACCTTCTCTATCCACACTAATCTTTGCCAAGATTCCCTCAAAACTCCAGATAACTGGGTTGGTCCATAGCTAACCAGAGCCCATGTGATATTTTTAAAAATCTAATTAAATTGGTGAAATAAAATTTCCTCTTCGAATATCCCTCTAAATCCCTGAAAGCGATGCTAAAACTAACAACCGAAACCAAAGGAGATATAACAAAGCAAGGGGAATCAATCTCTCTGGAAGATTATTAAAACAAAAGAGTGGGACTAGCAGGTGCTTCCACCCACCCCCTGCAGCACAGGTCAGTTCCTTCGTTTTAAATTTCTTCACTTACATTTATACACGGGGCACATGGCAAATCTTCATCAGGAAATACTTACTTAGATTTTCAAACAAAAAAGTCAGCCCTAGGCTGACTAATGAGAATGTTACCTACCAACCAGACGGATGAGGAAACTGAGGCTCAAAGTGACACAGTGTTTGTGTTGGGCCAAAACAGTGACTCCAGCATGAGTCACTGACCACCACTGCACAAGGCACCGCGCGCATTCCGGGCATTAAAACAGACATTCACAGTCGCCAAAAAAAAAAACCCAACAACACAACAACAGGAAACTCCAGTGCCCCTCAACTGGGGGATGTGTTAACTTTGGTACATTCACACAATGGAAAACTACTCGGCAATAAAAAGGGGGGAACTACTGATCCGCCAACAGGGATGACTCTCGAATGCATTATGGCAACTGAAAAAAAAAAAAAACACACGCCCCAACTAGAAAGAACTGAGCGCGGTTTGGGTCCACGCTATGACAGTCTAGAAAGGACAAAATTTTTGTGTAAGAGGTGGCTGTCTGAGGCTGGGGTGGGGTAGGA
>NW_006287904.1:2016769-2020898 GCF_000327345.1 Myotis davidii | reverse complement strand
GGGACGGAACCGTTCCTCCACATTTTGACTGTCGTAATTATGCCTTGTGAACTCTTGTTAAAATGTGCATAACTGTACCCTTAACAAAGGTGAATTTTACAATATGAAAACTAGACCTCCATAAACAAAAACAAATTAGAAAAAAACGCCCAACCAGCAGGAGTGGGGCCTTCCCTCTGAACCGCAGGCAGGACAAAGCTTGGTGGGGTGGGGGAAGGGCGGCTGGCCACCTAAAGGCTGAGAGGAGGGAGGGGGAGCTGCTTCCTACAGCCCGTTCCCAGCCTCCCCAGCTCACTCCCCAGATTATAGCCATAATGTGCTGGCTGGGGGGAGATACCCATGGTCGTCCACGGGCAGCCCTGCATAGATGTCCCATAGATGTCCCCTCCGTGGGTCAGCAGCAGCCCCCACTCCGGGGCCAGAACCAAATCAAGCCATTAGGGAAGACTGGGACACCTCAGCTCCACACCAGTTAGGAGAAAAGGGATTTGGGGCTATTTTGCCTGCTCCTGTATTCCCAGTGCCTCCTACTTGAACCAAATCGGTTTCCATAGAAATTCAGGCCTGTTTTCATTGAAATTACAATGTCCTGCATTCATTTCATCTTTCCTGAAACTGTGTAATTAGGTGAGCAAGTACAACACGCAGAAAGAGCAATCTCTCTTGGTAAGCACACAGCTCCACTGGGGAGGGCTGGGTGCCGGGAGAGGGGTGGCAGGCTCTGCCGCAGGTTGGGTTAGTAGAGCCTGACCATGGATAGAAACAGTTGGCAGTGCTGTTTTTAGTAACTTGGGACCCATTCTGGTTCTCATCCGTCTGAGGTCGCCCCCATATTTTCGTGAAAAGTTTCAATGGAATCAAGCCAGGTCGTTCTGGCAGGAGGAGCAGTGGCCCAAATGGGATACCATCTTCCCCAGCCACCCTGCTCCCTGAGTTATCGCTCAGCCTCAAACCTATCCTCCTCCGGCCCCCTCCCTCTGTGACTGGAGATGGGGAACTGAGACTGCAAAGCACACCTCTGCATGGTCAGCGGGGTCACAGTTACTCAGCCAACAGGGGATGCTAAGGGAGAAAAGATTTTGGTTTTTCTCTGCTGCTTCCTGGGTCACACACCCGGTCAAGACTTCTTTACCCCAGCAGCACTGGGTCATTTCAGTGGAAGAACCAGCTTTCTCGTCCTGCCTCCCCACCCCCACCCCGAGGGGGCCAGACCCACAGGAACCCTCTTAAGTATTAATAACCCCAACCTCTTCCCTTTTGATCCCCCAACCCCGGGATGGCAGCTGCTTCCCACAGTTGCTACTTCCCAGATACTGGAGTGTTCTTGTAACAAGTCAACAATTCTTTACATTAAATTACCTATTAAAGAAATAAATGTGGCTGTGGCTCTGGCTCCTGCCGGGCACACCAATTATTTCCTCTACCTATCAGTAATCCCTCCCACCCCGCTAGGAGCGGGTAAGAGGAGGTGACCCTAACACCCCCCTGAGGGATGTTGAAAGGATTAGGAAAAATAAGGTCAGAGATGGACCCATCCACTCCAGGCTCCTGGAAACCACTCTGCCTTATCAACACACCTTTGCCCTAAATTCCACAATTCCCCAAGAAACCCCTCTTCTTTCAGCCCAAACTCATCTTCCCCTCAGAACTTCTGTTCCCTGAGTTTTAGGGAACTGCTTTCATCTGATCATGTTTAAAAGACACATAAAGCAGCCTCACAGAGAAGGTGAGAATCCCCCCCTCTCCATTCACCTCTCCCTTTCAGTTGTCTTCTCAAACAGACAGGCCACAAGCCCAGGTAGGGGACAGGTTGCAGGCTGCCCTCATACATCTGTACCTGGGAGCACAATTCCTGACGGCTAAAGCTCGACTATCTGATGACAAATCTTAATGCATCGAGAGTCTTCTTATCAGCCATGAGGAACTGCCCAAATTATTTTGTGACATCAAGTAAGGCTTGGCCATCCACCAGGAAATATTTAACCAAGCTAAGCAGCGTATTTAATTTCATGAAAAAGAAATTTTACCAGGAAAAGTTGAAGCCAAAACTTTTTCCAGGATATTTACACAATTTATGTGCATCTGCTGTATGATTAAAATTCGGATTCTACCTCCTGCGAAGCACCTTCATGGAAATTATTACAGCTCTCCCCACGGATAGGTCTCTACTATGAAACCATTCCTAGGGCTCCCATGTAAAAGGTCAGAGATCAAGAGGTTCAATGACTTGTCCAAGGTCACACCGCCACTTCAGGACAACGCTGGGCCTTTAAATTCAGGTCTTTTTAGTCTAAAGCTCATGCTCTTCTCTTTCTACTGAGAAGCTACAAGCATTTTTCAATTTTCTGTGTCCCCTTCTCATCCCCAAATTTCCCCTTTCCATCTAAATAAATATGAAAGGGCCAACTTTCAAAACCTAGTATTTTCAAGGGCATTCCATTTTGGGCTTGAAAACTAAGAAGTCTCCTTTGTTCCTGGCAAAAGGAATAAAATGGCAGCAATATGAGCATCTTCTGAAGGTCAAACCCAATTTGCATCAATCACCACTGAAAATCCGGCAAAAATATTTCTGGAACTAGTCCTTAAATCCACTAACATCAGCAGAGGCCAGATCTAAGAGCCCATACCCATTAATGCCAAAGTGCTTGCTTTGAAGTGTTGAGGCCAGGGTCTTGGGGTGGGGGAGGCAGGAGGTGGCCTCCAGAATAGAACATGCCTATTATAAATTGCTTGGTAGAAGAAGCATCCTTCTTCACACTCTGATGCTGCAGAGATCTCTTTTGAGACTTAGTTATAATTTCTAGAGGATAATTAAGACGCCAGACCTCTTCCCTTGCAAAATTATTGTTTTGATAATCACTTCACACATTATGTTAATTTTGGAATGAGACACATAGTAGTGATATCACACTCGTTTTTTTGCCCAAGGTCATGGCCCATTATGGGTGATATTTAACTTTCTACTTAACAACTTGGAAAAGATCAAAAATTAAGACAATAAAACACAAGAAGCTAAAAAAATCAAGCAATAAATTTAATATTGAATAGCCGATGTTTAAGGTCTACTTTCAATAACATACTAGAAACCTTGACAAGTATCATGAGTAAAGAGCAATGTGAAAAGAGTCTGACCTCCATCCCTGGCTTGTGGAGTAGCCGTTTTTTTCTGTGGTGATTTAAGCCTTTCCTGTAATAATGTGTAATAATGTGTTTCCTCTTCAGATGCCTCCCCCAAACACACACACACACACACACACACACACACACACACCTGATAATACCGTGAAATTAAAGCTTATACAATATTTCAGGCCCTGAAACCAGACTGTTCCCTTCAGCAAGTTGATCTGTTTCCTTGATATGTTAGTTTTGGGAGGCGAAAAAAATATCACAGCTTCAAAGATTAATGGTTCTCAAACACATCATCTGTAAAATATAAACTGGCCTTCCGTCTGAAAAAGAAAAAAAAAAAGCTCAAGGCACTGGCACAGCCTCTAAATACACTGGCACCCAACTTTTCTCATCAGTTTGCGGAGCCTTACAACCCTCAAATGGTCTAAACCAAACGTTACTCCCAGTTTTTCTAAAGGGAAACGAGGTTTATGCATTTTTCTCCAGTACACCTTGTATCACCTGAAAGAACTACTTATCTTTTCATTTAAGATCAGAGGCGGGGCGCCCGGTGGGCTGTATAAGGCCATGAAGTTATTCGGTCTGGCCCTGCCAAGGCATGAGGGGTGAGTTATTTAAACGTTTGACCAAATACAGCTGGCTAATTTTTACCAGTAAGTTGATAATTTTGAATGGCCCTCGCGGTATAGATATCCAAATGGCCCTTGGCAGAAAAAAAGGTTCCCAGCCTGATTTAGATAATGGTAAACTGATAACAGCACAACTCAGCCATAATTTCTACCCCTGCCCTGCCAAGGCATGAGGGGTGAGTTATTTAAACGTTTGACCAAATACAGCTGGCTAATTTTTACCAGTAAGTTGATAATTTTGAATGGCCCTCGCGGTATAGATATCCAAATGGCCCTTGGCAGAAAAAAAGGTTCCCAGCCTGATTTAGATAATGGTAAACTGATAACAGCACAACTCAGCCATAATTTCTACCCCTGAATTAGTTTTC
>NW_006287904.1:2016012-2016731 GCF_000327345.1 Myotis davidii | reverse complement strand
GAAAGAGAAGGGAGAAGGAGGGTAGGGTCTTGCTTCCAGTCCCTAACATGTAGCTGAGTAATAAAACTATTATGAATGTTTACAATTGCCTTCTATTGTGGGGCACCGCTGTGCGGTGTTACCGCTGATCTGCAGAACACTGAGCAGCGGCACTGCCGTTTTACAAGTGAGAAAACTGAGGCAGAGCAAGAATCCAACCTTAGAATCACACTGTCGGAGTTACTCGAGGAAAGCTAGACAGACACCTTGAATAAGAAAGGTCACAAAAATCTTTTTCCAACCACTACTGAAACTTTCTTTACCTTTTCTGCTAACACTTACCCACACATTTGTGTGTCTTTAGTACAAGCCTATAGGGATGATCCCAAGTGAGAGAGAAATCGCTCCGTCTGATACTGAGGGCACAGACCAAAATTTACAGACCTGGTCCGGACACGTCGTAATTACGCCTGCTGATGCCAGTTATTCCCAATTCTCATTTTTAAAACACCTGTGCTGAAGTAGTCATATCCGACCCATGTTTAGCGACAAAATCTAAGTGCAGGGGTTTTTTTTTATATATAATAGAATTTTTATACTTACCCCAATTAGTCAGAATATGAAAGACATTCCCCAAGCCCACTGACATTTCACGAAGAACATTTGTAACTGCAAATGGTTAAGGCTAGAAGGAAACGGCTGGCCAGGCTTTCCAGAAGTAACAACTAAAAGAAAAAGCT
>NW_006287904.1:2009605-2015745 GCF_000327345.1 Myotis davidii | reverse complement strand
GGACAGAGCCTTGGCCTTCGGACTAGAGGGTCCCGGGTTCGATTCTGGTCAAGGGCACGTATCTGGGTTGCAGGCGTGATCCCCAGCCCTGGTAAGGGAGCAGCAGAAGGCAACCAATCGGTGTGCGGTGTGTCCCTCCTCGATGTTTCTCTTTCTCTCTCTCTCTCTCTCTCTCTCTCTCTCCTCTTTCTCTCTCTCCCCCTCCCTTCAATTCTCTCTAAAACTCGATGGGAAAATATCTTTGGGTGAGGATTAACAACAAAAAATAGTAAGTATGGATTTCCCAAAATAGGATTTGAGTGGGAGATGAGACCCAGGAGGAGCTGGCGTCTTCCCCCATTTCATTTCAGCCTACCTTCAACGCCCATTGCAAGCACACTGAACAGGAGGGCAGCTGGAGATGGCAGCTGAAGCGGGAAGGAATTACACTGGAATAAGGTTTACTTCAAATAGTTCCAAATGTAAACTGCTCAGCCCCCACCCCTCCCAATTTTTCTGTTAAGTCACAGTCTTGTCAGTCAAAACAGTCAATCTGCTTCCAGTCAACTCCGCTTGTAAGTAGAGACAAAACCTCAAAGGGAGAAGAATAATTTAGTAGTGAACAAGCATGAGGTCGCATCAACTTAAGAGGAAAGATGGATCAAGCTTCCTCTTGCAAGTCACAGTGCTTGAAAGGTCAAGAGAAGGGGGAACCGAGTGGACTGCAATGGGTGGTTTCTTGCTTGCTCCCTTTAGGCAACTGTAATTCCTTATCCATCTTCCTCTTGCTCTTCCAAAATAACAGAAATGGCAAAAACAGCCTTTCGAGAGACAAGCCTTTAACTCTTTGTCAGTGTTATGGGCTATGGGCGAGCAGAGAGGGAACACTACACTTTGAAAACCGCCTGCATGGTAGAATTCATCTCAACCTTTTGCTTAAAAGTGTCATGAAGAATGACACCAAAGTGGTCCTTTATTCACTAAGAATAATACATCTAAAATAAATCTGGCCTTGTGTGAGTAACTGGATGGAGAAATGGTAAGGTATTAAGCAAACCATGTGACTTTTAAGTTAGCACCAGAGGAAATAAAATTTGGAGAGGATAAATTTTAACCACTTCACCTAAATTCATAGCTTTCGCCCAAAAGCTAACTCCCTATATAGGCCAAGTTTTAAAAATTCAAACAAAAAGTGAAACAGCTATGCTCCAAAATTTTACATAGGAAGACAAAGTTGCTTCCGTTGTTTTAAGTAGTGCTTTAAGAAATTACACATTTTAATGCTGATTTCAGTGTCCTGAAATTTATAAATAGCTAAAATGGGAGGAAGAACTCTGGTGGAAAAAGGAAATTTTACTCAATCTGCAAACACTTTCCAGACTTCTTTGTTCCACGTACAACTACTTAACTTGAACACATCTAAATCCTAAACAGCATATAGTAATATCAAATGAAGAACTGAAGTCTGGGGGAGAAAGTGCCTGTTCTGTTTTCTTCCTAAAGTATCTTCATGGTTTCCAAAATATAATATTATTCCTAGCACTGGAAATAAAAATCCTGCAGACCCAAAGGAAGTCTATGCAACCTGAAAACCAATGTAGTTTACTCTGTGAGAGGGAAAAATCACAAAAGGTTCCCCAAGGCAGTGCTGATGCCACCGGTAATCTTTACCGGCACACTTCATGGCTCGGGGTTATACCTGCCTGCAAGGCAGCAAGGTTTGCCAAATCCAGCAAGGCCCACTTTGATAAGATCATTCCCTATGCACTTAATTGAACTACAGGGGCACATTCCCCAGCTCAAACGTTGACTTTTTAAAAGCCCACAAACAGAATGCCTTTAAGGATAAGAAATTAAGAAATCAATAACATTTCTCTTCCATATATTTCCACCGAGCATTTTCTTCACTCCACAAGCTTCCACCTACAAGCCTGCTGAAAGCAATTCAAAGCAGCAACCTCCAATTTATTTCCAAGTTATGAAAAGTTTGGTTTCCTGGCAAATGGGTCAGATGTATGCATTAAGCAGACATGTCCACCTAATTCCTATACATACAGCAGGTCAAAAATGTGGGGCAGAAATACTAGAATTCGCACTTACATTGACTTTTTCTCTTGTTCTCACAAAGTCTTTTGGTGTAGGTTTTATAAGTTACACATAATTTAAAGACAACACTGGGTATGCGTGCCTGAAAAAGCTTAGGCACTGTGAATACACAATTAAAAAATACATATATTGGAGGGCATGCGGGGGGGTGGGGGTAAGGGGATAATGTGGGAATAAGGACACATATGTAATAACTTAATCAATAAAGAAATTTTAAAAATACGTATATTGGTGCCAACACTGGTATAATCCGCACTTCACAGTGAACTTATTCCAAATAAGACACAAAACAAGAATTTATTCCACATCCAATTACTTTAGGCAGCAAACCTGCCTTCCTCAAAGTGGTTTGAGGCTGATTTTTGAAGTGGATTCCCAGGGAAAGATAGTCCTCAAGTCTAAATCATTCAATATCCAGGGTCTTATCTGATTGGAATTCTAAAACTTGTATCTTTCCAAGTTGTTGTGTGTTTTTTTAACCCAAGGAGGGGACTGGATATTAAGTGGGTAAATATCTGCACCCACATATGTATCCAGGGGACTCAGGAAAACCCCACACTTGGCCTGCCTAACTGGAAGCAACATTGCCATCTTTGATGAGATGGGCTACAATGCTTGTCTTGGCTAAGATGCAAGCGTGTCACCCCGGCCTTGTTATCGTAGTCCACCACACACAAACACACACACACACACACACACACACACACACACACACACACAGAGCTAGTGACAGGGCCTTCCTGGAAACCGAAACACATTTAGACCACATTCAGCTTCCCACCATTTACAGAGTCCTGACACCCAGCCCTTTAACACACAACACACACACCCTGGTTCCCCTAGATTTTTGCTCCAGTGTCGCCTCTAAATCAGCAAAGGGCTCGAATTCTAAGTGCCAATAACACAGCATTAAAGGGCAACTGGGGAGCGGCTGGAGCAGGGCGATCAAGGCGCTCAAGTCCCACTTAACTCCCTGCCACTCTTCTCCCCCACCCCAAACACGTGTGAACCCTTGCACACCCTTTTTCTGGGGTGTCCGCGGGGTGAGGAGCGGCCACAGGGCCAGCAGCGTCACCAGAGCTGAGGAGGGTTGGGGGCTCCAGGATGGTGGAGGCGCAGGCCCACAGCCCACAGCCAGGCTACCCTGGGGGCCTCTTTGGGAACGTGGCCCAGTTCCAGGCCTGGATGTCCGCGGGGCCGCAGGGCCTGCAGGCCTTCCGCCTTTTGGACTGACCATCGAGACATACAACTAGGGGAAAACCCAAACTCTTATTTTTTTTGGGGGGGAGTAAGCAATTCTTACAACTTTGTTGGAAACCCCAACTCCCTCCCGTTAGATTTTAAAGTTATTTTGAATCAAGCGCTCAAAACCACACTTGGCCAATCCAGAGGAGCCCTTGCGCTGGGGAAGGGGGGTGCTTGAGAAAAGCCTCCCACACCCCTGAGGGGCCAACTGTCAGAGGTACCCTCCCTAAAATTAAAGGACAAAAGCCAGGCGTCAACCCTCCTTCCCAAGGTCAGGTGGCATCAGTCAGCATAAGGCAAGAGCACCCTGAATTATTTAATGGAGCCTGCTGTCACAGGAGGCAACTCAGCAAAGCAGCACATTTTAAAAATCAAGGTAGAGTGTGCATAACAGTCAAATACCTGGGGTTTGGGTGTTCAGTCCATCACCATCAAATAGAGGGCAGCCATCCTCCAAGAGTGCTCCCATGCTCTCTGCCAGTCAAAAAACATGACTTTTCAATGGAACAATATTTTAAAACTGTTACCCATCACTTCCTTAGAAGGAAAGGAAAAATTTAGGCCATGGGCGGGACCCCTTATATGAACAGGGTGTCGCTTTACTCCTCTATTCACAGCACTGGTCTGCCATCATTAAACTCAAATTTCCTAGCATTCTAAGTCCAGGGGGAAAAAAGGTCTAAAAATTAATGTCCGATTTTTTTGGTAATGAAAAACGGAAAAGTGGGAGGTTGATTTTGCTCAAAACTGCAAAGTTGCATGTTTTTAAAGGACCTTTAGTTTAACAATGCAGTATCTTAACACTTTTGCCAAACCATTTTAACCTAGTGTAGGGCACATGTTAAACAGTGAATTTCCAGGGCATCCAGGTACCTTCCAGGGTGGGGGGAGCGTCACTTCGAATTTTACACTCTCCCATCCCATCTGAATGGTTTTATAATTTAAAAAGTGCATAAACCTTTTACAAGCCTGGTGACACTAAGCATCCACTGTTTTAGCCCAAATAAATCGTATGTGGATCTTTAACTGGGAATATAAATAAAACCTGACATTTAAAATCAACTGCTGGGAAGGAGGGTCCAATCAACAGGCATTCCAGGAGGAAAATACGGTGGATTCCAGTTGTCCTCTTCCCTGCACACTTCCCCCGACCCCCATTCACCCTCATCTCCACACCTTCCCATTCCTGAGATTCGGATTGATATTTAGCTCAACCATTTTTCTGAAAGTGAGGCAAGAACATACTGGAAACATTCACCCGTGAATGTGTAGAAAACTTTAAAGGTGAGTCCATTCAAAGCTTAAAAACAAAGGGCAAGAATAACTGTTCCCCAGCTTCAAACCTAGAAGAAAACCTTTAATAAAGGGAGGCACCTACAACAAGTAGATGAGAATTTCAACTTTTTCCCACTAGGAGAAGCCGGCTTAAGGACATGAGGCAATAGCTCCGCCTTCCTCCCCAAATAACAGGTTAGGAGAGGAAAAGGCTGCGCTTTGCAAGCCTCTGCCCAGCTCGGTACCAGCACGCCCACTCCAACTCGCAGGCAGCAACTCCCACTGCGATTTTTAAGCCTTTGCTGTCTCCTGCTCTACGTAGGTCCAAGGCAAAGACTTTAACAAGTACACACACAGCGTTAAGTTACCGACCATCTTTACAGAGCCTGCTGCTCAACGCTTTCGGCCCTTTGCTCTAATGGTTTAGGCGAGCGGACGGTGTCACACGATGTGAAAACTAAGCAATAAGCTTTCATTTAACAGCCAAAACAGAGAAAGGAAGCCCAAAGACTGCAGTGCAGCCCTCGGACGTTGTGAACCCCCAGGTTCTAGCCGCGTGCAACTGGGTCCGTTTTTTGTTTTTTCCAAGAGAAGTAGAGCCCCCTCAATCCGGTTCCAGTAGGAATCAAAGCTGGAGCGGCCCAAGTGACTTCCAGCTGGGAGAGGGCAATGGGGACAGTCCCCCAATTCTGCTTCTCTAGGCGCAAACCTGGGCCGACGACCGAAGGGAATGAGGGCAGGTTCAGGCACCAGGACACGTTTTCTCCAGTGCGCGGAAAACAACAGCGGGGAAGAGGGGCGCTTCCGACCCGGGCCCCTCGGTCCTCAAAGATCCAGATGCTCTCAGATACAGCACAAGGAGAGGGCTGCCACCGTGTCCCAACAAAAAACCGAGACCTCCCTCAGAAACGCGCACGTGGAAACCAGGTCTACACAGGCACACTCACTCCTCACCCACACAGCCATCTCCTCCTGGCTCATGCCCTACTTAAAAGCAACCATCTATGAATTTTACGAAAAAGGAGCGAAGAAGCTAAAAGAGAGCCCTCGGCACGCTGGGAGGCCTCTAGGAGTGCCCGCACAAGGAAACCACATCTCCACGGACACACAGCACATGCTCTGCCATCTCAGGTCTTTCTTAAAACAATAGCACGCACGCCTTGTCAAACAAATAAGGAAACCAAATCCATAAAAAAAAGGGGGGGTGTCCTCGAAAACGGGGGCGGCGGAAACCCTCGCACTAGGAAACCAGGTCTACACTGACACTCACCTCTCTCTTCCCTGCTCATGCCTCGTTAGAGAAAACGGTTGCCACGTTTTGTCACACGGGAAATTAGAGGAGGAAAAGGGCTAAGTCCACATGCGGGGATCCACGTTTTGGGGCACACGCATAGCCCTACTACTATGTAGCGAGGGCCGCCATGTAGCCAAAGGAAAAACAAGACATCCCGAAAGGAGAAGACACCCCCCCACCACCACCACCACCACCCAACCACTCACCGCTGTGGGACCGTCCCGCGCGCGGCCTTCGCGAG
>NW_006287904.1:2008291-2008642 GCF_000327345.1 Myotis davidii | reverse complement strand
GGGCATTAAATGCCACTATCCAGAGGCTACACAGATTCTCCCCGGAGGACGTGGGGGCTGCGTGCCTGACAAAGCCGGAGCGCCGGAACAAGTCCCGACTCGCGAGGGGAGAGCGGGGGCAGGGAGGTCAGAGGACTCCCTGAAGCAGCTGGAGCTTGGCTTCTCGCTCGCGGAGGGAAGTCCTCCAAAGTAGAGTCCGCTGTGCAGTCCCAGTCCGGGCGGGAGAAGCAAAATTTGGTTCGACGAGTATTTGGTGCGTTGCTTTTTAGATTAATTTAGTTAGTCTCTTCTTGGGAGTGAGTGGCTCCCCCAAACTAGTAAAGGCGGGAGCGGCGCGACGCCAAGCCCGTG
>NW_006287904.1:1993472-2007648 GCF_000327345.1 Myotis davidii | reverse complement strand
GCCCCCCTCTTTCTCTGCTTTGCCGTCTCTTCCTCCTCCTCCTCCTCCTCCTCTTAGTTCGCTGGTTATTGGGACTGATCGGAATTCGGAATCCTTTTAATCTCCAAAGGAGCAAACTCACTTCCGCCCGAGTGCTGGGAGGGGGCTGGGGGAGGGGACACAGGGGAGGGGGTTCCAGGCAAACAGGAAACATTAGCCCTCTCTGCATGGCTCGCTTTTGTGTGCTCCCTCCCTCCTCCCTCCAACCTCCTCCCTTCTCCAGGCCGCTGGGGAGACGAACGCCCCCAGGCTTCAGTGTGACGACCTTTGAAACCTTCCGAGCGAGGAGCGGAGAGGGACTCTTCCGTTTATTTAAAAAAATAAAAGAAAGGAAAAGATTTCATTCGGAATCCTGGTTCAACAGAAGCTGATATCCACTGCCCGTGAGATCTAGGATTTTTCCCCCACCTTTTTTTTTTAATTATTATTTTTTAACATTTTCTTAAGGACTGCATATCTGTGATCGACACTAAAACATCACGCCGTTGTGTGCAGTTGGATGGGTGGAATTCAACGAACCTGAATTCTGATCTCCGGAGGGGCCGGTTTCCTTTGAGTTTTAATGAGGGGTGTGGGGCAGAGGGCAGCTGTTCAGGGGAGTCTGCCCGGGTGATGGCCCCTCGGCCATCTGGGTGGTGCCCCAGGCTGCCTGGGCGGGTTCTGGAAGAGGAACTTGCTTGGCCCTGGAAAGAGACTGACTTGTGAGAGCAGATCGTGGGGGCCACATGTCAGGATTTAGAGGGTATCTGGTCTGATGGCCAATGGGCCGAACAGTTGTCCGGGTCTAAATACTGTCAAGCTGTTAGTGACATGTTGGGTCCTACTTACACAGGCAATAACCTGGATGAGTCTCAAAAACATCACGTTAGGAGAAAGCTGCCAAACACAAGAGTCCATGCTATGTGATTCCATTTACAGGAAATTAGAGAACAGGCAAATCTAAGCCATAGAGATAAGAAAATTATCCGTGGTGGTGGGGTTGTATTGACTGGGAGGGCGAGGAGGAGGGAACCTTGGGGTAAAGATATCTATAAAAAATATATTGGTGTCCACATTTGTCAAAACTTGTCAATCTGACATTTAAGATCTGTGCAGGTCACTGTATATAAATTATATTTCAATAAAATGAAAGAAAAAAACAGTGTCCACTCCGAATAGCCATGTCTGGGTTCTAAAGATAAAAAAAAAAAACAGCCAGGTAAATATCCCCAGCTTCTCTAAATTTGCTCACCAGAATTTGGGGAGTTTTACAGGGAAAGATCCGCTTGGAAAGAGCCCTTAAATCAACTCAGCTGGGTAAATGTGCTGAACATTCCATACTGCAGAAACACCTCCCTACCCCTCAGGGGACAAAGCCACTGTGGGCCCCAAGTGCTGTCCTGAGCCTGGCAGCCCCACTGGAAAGGGCCAAGTCCCCAGCTGCCCTCGGGAGCGCTGTCCTCAACACCTGGAGTCAATCGGAGCTCCGTGAACATTGACTGAAATATGTAGGGAGTGCAGCAATTACTCTCAAATAAAAGCAAAACATGCCAATTATATCTCAATAAAACTGGAAAAACAAAACAGCTCCTTGTTTGCCAATGAAATAGAAGTAAGCGTCTCATGCTACTGTTTATTGCCTTTATGAGTTTCTTCGTTTCATAGTTTGAGACCTGCGTGTAAACATGCACACAGTCACATATGACTACACGCGGCTTTAGAATTTTCTACCACACTGGCCTTGCTTCCGAGGTGCTGTATGTATTTCGGGGGTTGGTTTCTTTTCCTTTCTTTGATTGTTTTTCAGTCCCACGCGCCCTCATTTAAAAAAAAGGAGGAAAACAGATGGGGGGAAGAGAATTGCCAGAGGGAAGATGGCCCCAGAGAGTCAGAAAAAGGATGGGCCAGACCTGCTGTCTCCCTCGTGGTTGGCCCCACCCACCAGCATCTAAAAGGTTTATTTAAAAAAATTTAAAGATGATGGGTGGAGCTGGGGGTGGGATGGTGTTGAGCAGTCCTGCAGATCCTAACTCTAAAATATCTTGCAAGTGGATAGCGGATATGAGATGAGAAGTCAGCTGAGACATCATGGAGGGGCAGGAAGGCTGTAACTCCAGAAAGAGGAATCAGACTTGACAGCAGTTGGTGGGTTAATTTCCTGGGGACAATTGCTCAGAATAAGCCAAAAAGAAAAGAAAAAAGGAGTAGGGGGGTTGAGGGAAGAAAAGTTTTGATTTTATCAAATATATTTCCTTTCTTAAATTGATAAACATTGCCAGGAAACAGGGCTGTGGTATAAATTGTTAAATTAGCACATTCCTAATGTCCATTGACTTAATGTACCATAGGTAGGAAAGAGGGAACTCTTTAAAGCCAGTAATTTAATCCTAATTGTACAGAAATACAGTTAAAATTTTTAAAAAAATATTGTATAGTGATAAATAACAAATTAGGATTAGACTCTAATTAGCCTTATCCACGAGAGGAACAAAAGCCATATATCCAGATGAAAGGCCAGAGAGAGTCCCCTGCTATAAACTAGTATTAAAATTTTCATTGCATCCTAGCTAATAAACACCCTTTCTTAGCAAGGGAGGAGCAGGCAGCCTTCCAGTTTTCTCTCTGCAAGTTAATGTGAGAAAGGGAGTTCATATACCTCCCCAAATCCTGAACATAAATCATTTTGTATTTTAATAATAACCACCTTTTAAAAGAAACCAGCCCTGAAATTATGTAGGCAGTAAATTTGCATTCTTTCTCCAAATTCATCTGTAACCATATTTTGTTTCCAAAGATGACAGTAGGCCCTGCTGCTCTCAGACCTGGGGTTGGGGATTAGACCATACTTCCATCAGAGTGACTGCATCTGCTTTTTTCAACTTATCTTTAATTAAATATCTGATGCACCTGCTTGTTTTGATGTCAAAACTGCACCTTCACCATCATCCTCCAGTGCATTCATATAAATATTTAAAGCATAAGTCACCAAGTATTTTTGAAAACATTCAACAAATATTACATCACAATTGGTATTTTGAACCATGAGGATGGGTGGGTACCAGCCTAATAGGCAACCGTTGAATCATTGTTTACATCATCCTGCCAGTTGAGGGGGGATAGAGTTCTACACTGGGGCCAACTCTTGACTCTGCCCTAAGGCTGGCCTTGGAATCATTAACAGTAGTGTGTCAGGTGCCTTCCACCTCCCAGAAGTCAGAATAGCAGCATGTCAGCTGATAAAGTGTAAGCGCTAGCCACCTAGATCTTTAGAAACAACAGTAGGGACACTTGAACTGCACATATGAAAGCTAAAAGTCAACATCCAGCTTTACTAGTAGTTAAAAGTTGTTCAGAGTTCAGCTAGGCTTACATCCGTTTCATCACTCTTAACTGTGTGACCTCGAGCAAGTTACTTAACTTCTCTGTGCCTTGGATTTCCCGTGCATATAATATGACTGATGCAAGTACCTAGCCCATCAGGGTCAAATGAGCTACTAACTGCACAGTCTTAGTATAGTACCAATCGTATGTCAAGCACACATCTAATTAGCTTTCTGGGTTTGGGGGGTGTTTTTTAAAAATATATTTTTATTGATTTCAGAGAGGAAAGGAGAGAGAGAGAAACATCAATGGTGAGAGAGAATCATTGATTGGCTGCTTCCTGCATGCCCGCCACGGGGGATCCCGCAACTCCGGCCCTGTGCCCTTGACCGGAATGGAACCTGGGACCCTTCAATCCACAGGCTGACGCTCTATCCACTGAGCCAAACCAGCTAGGGTCTAGGTTTATTTTTAATACATTTTTTATTAATTGATTTTTAGAGAGAGAAACATGTATTTGTTGTTCCACTTGTTTAAGCATTCACTGGTTGCTTCTTGTATGTGCCCTGACCAGAGATCACATGCCACAGTCTTGGCCCATCTGGATGATGCTCTAACCAACTGAGCTACCCCGCCAGGGCTTAGCTTTCTGTTGTTGTTTCTTCTTTCTTTTTTAAATTATCCTTACTCAGCATAATCAACAGACTGTTTTCCCAAACTTTGCCCACCCATTTAACGATGTCATTGCCTAATCACTACCTTCACTGAACCTTCGCATCTCACACACTCATTTACATCTTCCTTCCCATCCATAATAGAGAGTTGTAATCTCACCTGTCACTCTCACCTCAAGACCCCACTGTGGCAGCCTGTCGCCCACAGTGTTTTATTTTTTTATTTTATTTTTGCCCACAGTGTTTTAGCTAAGCTCTTAGCTTTAGTTTTCTTAAATGGAACAAGTATGTCTTTTATAATAAGGAGGCAAAAACTATAAAAGTTGTTCTTGAAATAAAAATAGCATAAAATCGAGATATATAAATCAGTGCATACTGTTAAGACTGAACAGCTTCTTATTCCAAATGCTCTCTGATGTTGTCGCTGAAAGATTCTCTGCCATTCAAGTTATCCCTGTTTCACCCTGAGCGTGATTTGACCCTCACTCATTCCACCTGCTCTAGACTTCAGTAGCTTCCTCTTACCTAAAAAAGGTGAACTCAAACTGTTTAACCTGACGGCCAAGGACCGCTCTGCTCTGTCCCAAGTCTATTCCATTATTATTACACACAGCCTGGCCCACCTCCCATATATTCCCAAACTCAACTGCTTCGGACCCGTTATGTTTTCTCCCTGGCCTTGGCTCTTTTAACTCAGCCTCTTCCCAGTCCCAGGACTTTCACTGAGAAGCGGGGTCTATTGCCCCTGCCCTAGAGTCTGGGCTAGCTAGGTTTACTTTGACAGAGAGGATGTGACAGAAGAGATGCTATTGCCAGTTCCGGGCTCAGCCTGTAAGAAAACTAGCAGCTTCCACCTTGATCTCTTGTAGACTGAACCTCATGTTCAGTCACATGGAGAGATCGCATGGAGAGTTGCTGAGTCTACTTGGAGAGAGATAGGGGTGCATTGGGCTGGGCCTCCAAGCCATCCCTGCTAAGGTGCCAGGCCTGGGAATGAAGGCATGTTGGGACGTCCAGACCATCCAGCCTGAATACCACCAGGTTGGTGTCATGGGGCGTCACTCAGTTGAGCCAGCCCAAATTTCTGATCCACAAAATTGTGAAATATAACAAAACTATTGTCCTTTTAAGGCACTATATTTTTGGGGTCTTTTTAAATTGAGTTTGAGAGAGAGAGAGAGAAACATTGATGAAACATGGATTTGTTGTTCCATGTATTTATGCATTCATTGGTTTATTCTTGTATGTGCCCTAACTGGGCTATCAAAACCACAACCTTGGTGTATTAGCATGACGCTCTAACCAACTGAACTACCCAGGCAGAGCATTCATTTTGGGGTCTTTTGTTACCCAGCAATAAATAATTAGGGCACTCACACTCCAGCCTACTCTATATTCTGTGCCAGGTTAAGTCCCTAAAGTTATTCTTTCTTTCTTTTTTTAAAATATATTTTATTGATTTTTTTACAGAGAGGAAGGGAGAGGGATTGAGAGTCAGAAACATCGATGAAAGAGAAATAACGGTCAGCTGCTTTCCTGAACACTCCCGACTGGGGATGTGCCTGCAACCAAGGTACATGCCCTTGACCGGAATCGAACCTGGGACCCTTGAGTCCGTAGGCCGATACTCTATGCACTGAGCCAAACCCGCCAGGGCTATTCTTTCTTTATTTTTTAAACAGCTTTATTGAGGTATGATTGGCACATAATAAATAAACTACACACATTTAAAGTGTACAATTTGTTCCAGTCAAGGGCATGTATCTTGGTTGCAGGCATATCCCCAGTAGGAGATGTGCAGGAGGCAGTTGATCGATGTTTCTCTCTCATCGATGTTTCTAACTTTCTATCTCTCTCCCTTCCTCTCTGTAAAAAATCAATAAAATATATATTTAAAAAAATAAAAATAAATGTATACAATTGGGTAAGTTTTGATATATGGATACCCCCATAAAACCATGACTACAACCAAGAATGAATGTTTTCATCACCCTTAAAAGTTTTCTTAGTCCCGGCTGGCGTGGCTCAGTGGTTAAACATCAACCGCTAAACAAGGAGGTCAAGGTTCGATTCCCTGCCAGGTTGTGGGCTCAATCCGCAGGAGCGGGCATGCAGGAGGCAGCTGATCAATGGTTCTCTCTCATCATTGATGTTTCTCTCTCCCTCTGAAATCAATAAAGATGTTTAAAAAAAAAAAAGATGTTTAAAAAAAAAAAGTTTTCTTAGGACCCTTGGTAATTCCTCTATTCAACCCCATCCCATTCAACCATGATCTGCTTTCAGTCACTCTTAATTAGTTTGCATTTTCAATAAATGAAACAATGTGTTCTTTTTTTTTTTAATATATTTTATTGATTTTTTTACAGAGAGGAAGGGAGAGGGATAGAGAGTCAGAAACATTGATGAGAGAGAAACATCGATCAGCTGCCTCCTGCACACTTCCCACTGGAGATGTGCCCGCAACCAAGGTACATGCCCCTGACCGGAATCGAACCTGGGACCCTTGAGTTCGCAGGCTGATGCCCTATCCACTGAGCCAAACCAGCCAGGGCAATATGTGTTCTTTTGTATAATATGTACTTTTTTGGGGGATGGGATCTGACTTCTTTCATTCAGCATAATAACAGTGAGATTCATCCATGCTGGTGCATCAGTAATTCATTTCTTTTTATTGCCGAATATTATTCCATTGTGTGGATGCACTGCAATTTGTTGCTTCATGCTCCTGTTGGTCATTTGGTTTTTGGGTTTTTTTGTTGTTGTTGTTGTTGTTTCAAATTTTGGCTACTTCAAATAAGGGTGCTATGAACATTCATATATAAGTCTTTGTATGGACAAGTATATCTTTTCTCTTGGAAAAATACCTATGAGTGGAATGGCTGGATCATATGCTAGGTATATGTTACCTTTTCAAGGAACTGCAAAATGGTTTTAAATAGTGGTTGCATCATTTTACATTTCCACCAACAGTGTATGAGAGCTCAATTTTTTTTTTAAATATATTTTATTGAGTTTTTACAGAGAGGAAGGGAAAGGGATAGAGAGTAAGGAACACCGATGAGAGAGAAACATCGATCAGCTGCCTCCTGCACATCTCCCACTGGGGATGTGCCCGCAACCCAGGTACATGCCCTTGACCGGAATCGAACCTGGGACCTCTCAGTTCGCAGGCCGACGCTCTATCCACTGAGCCAAACCGGTTTCGGCATGAGAGTTCAATTTTATCCACCAAAAATTTCTATGATCATTTTTGTGTTTTATTTAATTTTACCCATTTTAATAGGTGTATGATAATATCACATTATGGTTTTAATTCGCATGTCCCTAAGTCTAATGATGTTGAACATTTTTTCATGTGTTTATCTGCAAACCATAGATTTTTAGTGAAGTGTCTGTTCAAAGCTTCTGCCTTTTTTTAGTGGGTAGTTGTTTTTTTCTTATTATTAAGTGTTTCCTTATTATTGGAGAGTTCTTTATATATTTTGGGTATAATCCCTTTATCTGATACCTACCGTGCAAAGATTTTTCTCCTAATCTGTAGCTTGTGTTTTCATTCTCTTTCTTCCGAATTAATTTTAAATTTTCGTGAAGCTTAGTTTATAAATTCTTTCATGGATTGTCGTTTTGCTGTTGTATCTAAACAACCTTTCTCTAGGCCTTGTTTTCCTTTTCTATATAAAATTGGAATGAAAACAGACCCTAGCTTTCTGGATGATTGTGAGGATAAAACGAGATCATGCTTTTAAAGCATTTACCAGTAACTCAGTCTGGTGCATGATAAAGCCCAGAAAATGATAGTGACCTATGTTATTATAATTATTACTAATAATACTTTTGCCCTCCACACACTTTGATCCTATATCATCTGAAATGTCCTTGCCCTCAATCTCCATCCATCTAAACCCACCCATCTTTTAGAATCAAAGGCCACTGCTTTTCCATAACCCTGGGGCTAAAGTCATTTGATGTGCTTTGGTTAATGGGACAGTAGCAAATGACAGAAGCAGAAACCTGAAAGCATTTGAGCTTTTGGAGCTTGCCCGCTTGCTGCCCTTGAACCCCTGTGACCACCTGAGCCAACCTGCTGGAGGATGAGAGACACGTGGCCCAGCTAACCCCTTCGCCCCCCTGACAGATGGCCAACTAATGAACATGTGAGTGAGGCCAGCCTCCAGCTTACCTGACAAATGACGAGAGGAGTGATTGACCCAAGGCAATACAGTGAGGGGATGAGGCAATCGGTGAAATCAGTCAATGAACAAATATTTGTGAAGCACCTGCTTGCTATGTGCCAGGCTTTGGGAATGTAGCAGTGAGCCAGAGTCCCTCCCTGGAAGGGGGACACAGACAATGCACACATAAGTGAATGTGGAGTGTATTCGTTTCTTGTGATCAGTGCTATAAAGCAAAGCTGGGTCAGGAGACCAAGCATGATGGGGATGGGCCGTTGTTTTGTTTTTTGTTTTTTGTTTTTTTTTATTGATTTCAGAAAAGAAGGGAGAGGGAGAGAGAGATAGAAACATCAATGATGAGAGGGAATCATTGATCAGATGCCTACTGGAGCCAGAGCCCTCAACTGGGCATGTCCCCTGATTGGAATCGAATCATGACCTCCTGGTTCATAGGTCGATGTTCAACCACTGAGCCACGCCAGCAGGGCTCTCCTTGTTGTTTTGATTTGCATTTCCAAATGCAAATGGTTACTGATGGTTAGTGATGTTGGACATCTGTAAGTCTTTCTTTAGAAAAATGTTTATTCAGATCTTTTGTCCATTTTAAAATCAGATTGCCCTAACTGGTTTGGCTCAATGGATAGAGCGTCAGCCTGTGAACTCAAGGGTCCCAGGTTCAATTCCGGTCAAGGGCATGTACCTTGGTTGCAGGCACATACCCAATAGGGAGTGTGCAAGAGGCAGCTGGTCGATGTTTCTCTCTCATCGATGTTTCTAACTATCTGTAAGAAATCAATAAAATATATTTTTAAAAAATAATAAAAAAATAAAAATAAAATCAGATTGATTGTGGTGTGTGTGTGTGTGTGTGTGTGTGTGTGTGTGTTGTGTGTTACTGTTGAGTTCTATGAGCTCTTCATATATTTTGGGTATTAGCCCCTTATCAGATTTATGATTTGCAAATATTTTGTCCCATTCAGTATGTTGCCTTTTCATTTTCTTGATGGTTTCCTTCTCTGTACAGAAGTTTTTTGTTTGTAGTCCGCTTTTTTTTATTTTTGCTTTTCTTAACTTTGCTTTTGGTGTCAGATTTAAAACAATCATCTCTGAGACCTATGTTAAGGAGCTTACCGCCTATGTTGTATTCTAGGATTTTATAGTTTTAACCCTTATGTTTAAGTCTAATCCCTTTTGAGTTAACTTTGGTTTATGGTGTAAGTTAGTGATCCATTTTCATTATTTTGCATGTGGCTGTCAAATTTTCTCAGCACCATTTATTGAAGAGACTATCCTTTCCCCATTGTATATTCTTAGCTCCTTGGTCACAACTTTATTGACCATATATATATGTGTGGATTTATCTCAGGGCTCTCTATTCTGTTTCATTGATTTATGTGTCTGTTTTAATTACTATAGCTTTGTAATAGAGTTTAAAATGACTGAGTGTGATGCTTCCGGCTTTGTTCTTTCTAAAGGTTGCTTTGGCCCCAGTATATCAATCAACAAACAAGTGCTCAAAAGGATGTGGTAAAAAAAATAAAAAAGAGGGAGGGAGGGAGGGAGGGAGGGAGGAAGGAACGAAGGAACGAAGGAACGAAGGAGCGAAAGAAGGGAGGGAGGGAGGGAAACCAGTAAGATTTGCTGATGGATTTAATGAGAGAAATTCAAGAGTGAGAGTGGGGGTAACTCCAGAGTTTTGGCCTGAGCAGTTGGTTAAATGGTGGCACCATTTCCTGAGCTGCAGGATGCTGGGGAGACTGAATGAGTTTATACGGCTACTGCTACTAAAAGGACTGTGTAGTTTATACCTGGGACAGAAAACAATTTCTGGAGAAGTCCTAACTGGGCTGCTTCTAGGCCTGTGTGCCCTCAGACCTGTTTCTTGCCCTCTGTGCTCTGTATTACAGAGGAGCTGATTTTAGTAGTGTTCTCCCAGGTTCCCGAGTCATTGGCTGCTGCCTGGGTTTGGCCAACAGGAGGCTGGCAGTTGATTGGGGAATGGGAAGAAGGGAAAAGCCATGGTATTTCTCCCCTTCTCTTTCTGGCTTGGGTAGCAACTCCAGTCTCCAGCCATGGGTACGTCTCTCATGCCGTTTGTGGCTGCATCTTCTAGCAGGTGACCTCCACCCCTGGGTTCTGCTAACATCATCTCCTTTTTGACCTTCCAGCCAATGAGTGTCAGCAGTTTCCTGCTCGAGCTGAACTCTGGGTTCCATCACCTGTCCAATTAAATCCCTCCGTTAAATCCCCTCTGTGTAAATATGTAAAGGCATTTCTGTCTTCCTGCGTTGGCCCTGACCGTGGGACTCCAGGCTGAAGACTTACATGAAAGCACGCAGGCTCAGGTGAGAAGCAAACACCTTGCACAACCCCACCTTGTGCAGACTCCCAGGCTCCACGGTGTTTACCAGCCCTCACCTTGGGATTTGCTTATTGCTGACCTCTGTGCTTTTGTACCAGACATTCCTTCCATCTGTGTGTGATACATGGTTTTTATGCATCCGTGGCAATCTCCCTCTTCAAATCCCAGCTTAGAAACCCTGGCCTCCTCTAAGTCTTCCAGCAATGACTCACGTGTCCAGCCTCCAGCCTGTTGACTTTGCTCAGTGGGCACTTGCTCAGATATTGCCCAGTAGTTGCATTCTGTCTCCTACCCCTGTGCTTTGGCAGACTATCCCCTCTACTATTGCTCACAACTCCCTTTTACTGGAAAACTTCTAGTCAGCCTTCAAAACCTACTTCAAGTGTCCCATCTGGGAAGTAAGTCATTTCTGATAGGCTCCCTCCCCGGACGGAGACACACACTCCCGCATTCATGCTGCCATCATGGTTCCTGTCAAACCATACTGCAGTAAACTTACGCATCTGTCTCCTTTATAAAATGGCCAGTTCCTTGGAGGCAGGAGCTAAGTCACAAGCTCCAGTCTGGGCAGCGGTGGCCCTGACTCTTTGTTGGATGCTGGCTGCATGGACAATAGTGGGTTTTCAATGATTGCAAGTGCCCTCGGACTACCCTGTTAGGGTGTAAACCTCTCTTAGGAAAATTCCTAATCCTCATGCAGCCTGTTGGCCTATCCTAGGGCATTATCTGGCAGGAGGAAACCAATAAATGTTGTCATCGAATGTGAACAATTTGTTTATTTCCCTATGTCCCACCCCCTTTTTTTTCTCTTATTTTATTTCTTATCTCTTATTAGCTTTATTTAGTTTTACCTATTTTTGTTTACTTTGTATTTTGAAACAATTTAAACATTTTATTGATTGATTGATTTTTAGAGAATGAGAAACTTCAATTTGTTGTGCCACTTCTTTATGCTTTCACTGGTTAATTCTTGTATGTGCCCTGACCAGGCATTGAACCTGCAACCTTGGTCTATCGGGATGTTGTTCTAACCAACTGAGCTACCTGGCCAGGGTGAAATAAAACTAAATGTAAAAAATAAAATTTGAAAAAAAAAAACAAAAACAAAACTAAATGTAGAGAAAAATTACAATAATAATTCAAAGAACTCCCATATTTCCTTTAGCTGGAGTCCCTAAATGTTAACTATTTCCTCATTTGCATTATCACTCCTTCTCTCCCTCTCCATATATATGTACATATTACATGTACAAAATATGTATGTATTATATGTATGTGTATATGTGTGTGTGTGTAATGTGTGTATTTATATTTTCATGTAAATATAAATAAAACTGTCTTTCTGAACCATTTGGGAGGGAATAACAATGCCCCTCTATTCCTAATCACTTGTGCATTTCCTAAGAATACAAACATTATCTTACGTAACCGAAGCGCAATGATCTAAATCAGGAAATTTAGCATTGGTATATCACTATTATCTAATCCTCAGACTGCATTCACATTTCCCCAGTTTCCCCAGTAATGTCCTTCTGGGCACATGTGCGTTTCCCTTCCCGGGACCAGTCCAGGACAACAGGCTGCCTTCAGGGGTCATATCTCTGCATCCCCTTTAATCCGGGTCGGCCCCCAGCCCTGCTTTTGTCTTTCAGGACCCTGACATTTTTGAAGTGTCCAGGCCAGTTGTTTTGTTTCCTCATGGATTTCAAAATGCTCCTAAGATTGTACCTCTCACCAAACTCTCTTCTGATCCAGGCTCAGGGGAGGGACTCCTTGCAGGGCCTTGTAAAACCTTAAATAAACTACATGAACAAATTCCACTTTGACCACTATCTTGTTAAAATTCCTTAAAAAAGTTAACTCGTTGGGCTCAAAGCACCTTAACAAAAGCCAGGCTGTACTTCTCCTAGTATTCGCTGTTCCTCAAAGGGTTTTATGTGCTGTTTAATGATTTTTCACAAATAGTTTTTCTTGCCCTTAAAGTCGTATTAATTGAATTTTAATTCAGTAGGATCACCCTCTAAAAAAGGAACACTGGCTATGCAGGTTGAGCAAGTTAGGGCCCCTAGACCTACTTAAGGCCTTTTGCAAGCAAAGTGGGAATTCAAAGGGTGGAAAATAGAGCCATGCAGCACCTTAATGAAAAAGTCCCTTTTTCATTCTCAGCCAAGGAAACCTGGACGGTCTAGGAAAGGAAACCACTAGCTTTCCCAGGCTCAATCTACTCACCCTCTCAAATTTGATTTTTCTTCTTTTGATTTGATGGGTGGCCTAAGACCACTCCCCCGTGGCCCAAGTCGCCCTCCTATTAGCTTCATTTTCTTCCATTTGTCCTGCCCCTTTCAGAACTTTACCCTCATCAAAACAAAAACAATTTTTAAAAATCGACTTTTTATTTTGATTTAAACATTTTTAAAAATATATATTTTATTGATTTTTTTACAGAGAGGAAAGGAGAGGGATAGACAGTTAGAAACATCGATGAGAGAGAAACATCGATCAGCTGCCTCCTGCACACCTCCCACTGGGGATGTGCCCGCAACCCAGGTACATGCCCTTGACTGGAATCGAACCTGGGACCTTTCAGTCCGCAGGCTGATGCTCTATCCACTGAGCCAAACCGGTCAGGGTGATTTAAACATTTTTTGAAGCCCTGGCTGGTGTGGCTCAGTTGGTTGGGCATCGCCCCATGCTGAAAGGTTTAATTCCTGGTCAGGGCACACACCCAGGTTGTGGGCTCAATCATGCAGGAGGCAGACAATTGATGGCTTTTGCTCTCACATCAATGTTTCTCTCTCTCCCTCTCCCTTTCTCTCTCTCTCAAATCAATTTTTAAAATCTTAAAAAAATATTTTTTTTGACAGATAAATATAATTGAAATTCCCAAAATACAATATTGTACCAAGAAAAGTATGGACACTCTCTCTCATGAATCCTGGACTCAATCTCACCATCCTTAGTTGTTTTTGCTGGCTCAGGCAGGTTTCCAGGAGCCTTGAATGCTTTTGTTGTATGAATTTATTGACTGAGTCATTTCCTATTTTCATGAAAATTTGCTATTTTCATGATCAGCCTAGGGGATGGATTTCAGTAGATAGGTAGGTAGATAGCTAGTAGGTAGATAAACCAACCCACATTTAGAATTCTATAAAACATTATTTGAGAGGATAATTATAAAAGAAATATTGGGTTAGTCAACAGCCACTGGATGACTTATGTGGCCCGTAAGGGGCTGGCAGAGGCCATATGAGGGCTGCTAGTGATCTCAGATTCCTGATCCCTGAAGCCACTGTTGGGTGTTTTACACTGCTCTTATGAAAGGCCAGAAAGGAAGAAAAAGCTTGTTTCTTACAACTGAGCAGACTGGATTTTAGGCAGAAATCAGAGACTCTGGGAACCACTCCTAAAACAGCTAGAGGCCATTTATTACGCAGCATTCCCTAACGAAGTACCCCTTAAGCTGTAAAGTGAGCCTTAAACTCATTGTACAGATGTGGAAGCTGAGGTCCAGAGAGGGCAAGCAATCTGCACAGTCACACAGCCAGGAAGTGTCAGAGCTACGATTTGAAGCCAAGAGTGTCTAGTTCCAATGCCCAGGACATTCAGAGGCAGGAAAACATATACGCTTC
>NW_006287904.1:1934385-1993369 GCF_000327345.1 Myotis davidii | reverse complement strand
TACCCACAAATAAGTAAAATAAGATAAAATAAAACAAACGAAATAAAGTAAAAAATTAGATTAAATAACATGAATTTAAAGATAAATTACTCAAATAGAGAAAATGAAAACAAAATAAACGAAGTACATTAGTAAAATGAATGTGAAGTGAAATAATAAACCGAGTAAAATACCCGAGCGGAATAAACAAAATAAAAACGAAATGAAAGGAAATAACTAAAATAAAGCAAAATCAATAAAACTAAACAAATACGAGAAGATAGGTAAAATGAAAAGAAAGAAAACTAATCAAACACCATCATCATTAAAGAACCCTGACTGTGCGCTTTTCGGGCAGCATCTTTGGGCTCCCAGGTGTCGGCCAGAGAGAAAGCTCAGCTCTAGGAAATGCTGGGTCCCCAGCACGGCACCCCTCCGACCCGGGTAGGTTTCCAAGCCGGTAACGGTGCAGCCGCGCTGGGGAGAAGGGGCGCTCGGGGCTTGACAGTGACCCGGCTCTTCCCGGGCTCGTTTCCCCAGCCCACCGACCTGCTGCCGGTAGGTGGCGCTCTGCGACCCGCAGCCCACGCAAGGCGCAGGCGGATCAAGCCCTCCTGGCGCTGCCCGGGCACCAGGACAGCTGCTTTAAACCCGCGCATCTGCACCCCCGCCGCCTCCTAACCCTTTGGGCTGAGTGTCTCCCTCCTCACCCCACCGCCTGCGGTCTCTGGGGTGCTCACCGAGGACGAACCACGCACTGGCTAGTTTGGAGCCCCTGCAGTGTCATATCAAACACAGGGTTCTTGCTACAGGAACATAAATGTGCAGCTGGACATCCAATGCTTTGATCTTCCTTGATGGAATACGTTGTTTTACATAAAATAATTGGAAGTGTTAAGTAACATCTTGAAGTTGGAGGGAAAAACAAGTCACCTGCCTGGCGCCTCAGGGGAGAGCTATTCATTCCCAACGTTCCCAAACAGCTACCTGTGGCTTTGGCGCGGATGAATGACGGCAAGGACACTTGCAGACGGTCTTTCCATGGGCCCCAGAAGTCCCCTAGGAGCTGTGTTGGGGGAGGGGAGAGATGGGGGTGGGGACGGGGACAAGGGGCCGCTCGCATGCAAATACCGCTGTGACAATCCAGCCGGGCGCCTCCGCGCCTGGGGGAGGCCGAGGCTGGAACAAAGCATTAGCATTTTCTACATGTGAAAAGCCCGCATTCCTGGGCCCCTCTCCGCATTCACACTCCGGACCACACAGAGCGCTTCTCCAGCCAAAGGCTCCAAGGTTCGTTTCAGCTTTCTTTTGACCCGGGCGATGCATACGAAATGTAGATATTTCCCTAAACGCCGGCTTTGACATTTAATGCGATCCTAAGTAGTCTGAAATGTGGACCGGATTAGGACGAGGCTTGGGGCCCACAGGGACACTTGGCCAAATCCTCCTAAATCCTCCCGGACAATTGTTTGTCACCACACGGATCCCCTCTGCCCCAAATGAAGGGGCTAATGAACTTCGCTGCCTCCTCCCCTGGCGCCCCCACTCCTACCCTACAGCCCGTATTTCAGCCCGGTTCTTGCCAGGAAGAACAGGAAGGTGAATGTGTAAACTGCTTGCTTTGTGTCAGTGAGGGTCTGCTTACTCTAGGCTGGGCCGCTGAGTCTGACCAGTACCCACCTGTGTTGGGCCGTATTTAACACTTGATAGGGCTCAGGTCAAGGATGCTGAGTCCCTGTGTTATGTTAACTGGCCAACCCAGCCTTGCAAGTAGTTCCTGGGACACTGACAGGCCCAGGAGGAAAACATTACCAAATTCTTCCCTTTAGCCCGGTGGGAGTGGCTCAGTGGTTGAGCATCCACCTATGACTCAGGAGGTCACAGTTCAATTCCGGGTCAGGGCACATACCTGGGTTGCAGGCTCAATCTCCAGCGTGGGGTGTGTGAGAGAGAGCCAATCAATGAGTCTCTCACGTCATTGATGTTTCTCTCTCCCTCTCACTTCTCTGAAATCAATTAAAAAAAAATATATATATATATATATATATACATATATATTTATAATTCTCCTGTTCAGATTTTATTGCTCATACAGATCCTTATACTCTATCATGAACAGGAAGGAGAAGAAAACAAATTACAAAGAACAGAACATAGACTGTGCCTTCAGATTTGCCACGTTACCATGGGCTTCAACAAAAAAAGCTCACCAGCCCATGCCTTTGGTAAGCATGGGTGGAATGAAGAGTTGGGGCATAAGAGACCCTCCTTGCAGGTCAGGGACGCAGGGAGGCAGTGTGAGATGGCGAGGATGTGGACACAATGAAATTGGAAGAGAGTTCCTAGGAGCGGAGGAGACTGAAGCAAAGCCCTGGGGGTGGGAAATGGTGACTCCTTTTGGGTGACAGCAGAGAATCCAGTTTGGGGAACAGGGGTGTAAAGGAGGGATCCACAGAAGCTAAGCAGAAGGGAGCAGTTACCAGGTAAAGACCCTGAAGCTCCTGAAGGAACCTCTGGGTGGGAGTGAGAGCTGTTGGAGGAAGTGTAGGGTGGTGAGGAAAGGGTGGGAGAAGGGGCCTGAGGCAGGGAGACTCTGGACTTCTTGTCATCACAGGGTAAGGGCCCGAGGCAGGTTAACAATGGGATGAGAACACAGGATGCCAGTGAACTGGACACTGGACATTCCAGAGTAACTTACCTCGGAGCCCCCTGCCCCCTGCCACCCACCTGCAGTGCCACCTCCACAATGTCCCAGGTTCAGAAAACAGTCTCTGCTATGACATCTTCTGCATCACACAGTGAAAATTCCTACACTGTGGAGTTCCCAGCATGTGCAGCAATAGCAACAATAGCCAGGCCCTTAAACCTCATTCCAACCTTGTGAGGTCGGTACTGTTTGTGTCCTCATTTTACAAATAAAGAAACCAAGGCACAAAGAAGCAAAACAACCTGTTCCAGATCAAACTGTCCCAGGGAGAGGACCAAGATTTGAAGTCAGTCCGAGTCTGGCTCCAGGGTCTAGGGGCAGAGGGTGACTGGGCTGAGCAGGTCCGTTAGACAAGTAAGAGGGAGGAGTAAGTGAACTCACCTGTATGTACTCAATGGTGCGCTTTGCATTCACCATCCTCACACTGGACCCTGAGGAACGGTACGCTCATTTTGCAAACCTGTCAAAGAACTTAGAGACCCAGCATTTGCTCAATGTTGCTTGGGTTGAGTAAGGGGCAGAGTTCCTAGCTAACTAGTCAGATAAGGGACTGTGTGTGCTGGAAATATCCATCAGGGCATGTGGTTATGACAGGGGGCAGAATTTGAGACGTGCTGCCCTGTGCAGGCAGGTGGAAGAGGATCCGGAAAAGCCACTGAAGGTTGCTGGGCCTACATGCTGGTCAAGGAAGTGGCCAGAGCGGAGTTCTGTTGCGGGCCTCCTATGGGGTAGGAGCCAGGAGGACGACCCCAGCCCTTCTAAGGGTTCATTCCTTCTAAGAAGTTTGGGGGACACCTACAATCACATTCTCATTGGGTCAGTGAATTTTGCCCCATTTTGCAGCCGAATGGATGGTGGAGCTTCAACAGGGCGCTTCTCAGAACTCACGTCCCCATCAAATAAGATGCCATCCTTTGAGGCTACGTCCTACAGCACCCACACCTGTTAAACTACAGAAAACCGTAAGATCCCCCTTGATGGCACATACAAGAATCAACCAATAAATGCATAAATAAGTGGAACAACAAAGCGATGTTTCTCTCTTGCTCTCTAAAATAAATAAAAAATTAAAACCTTTCAGCAGAGTTAGTATTACTTTGGTTAGCAGGTGGCATTAACAACAGGGAGTGGGGGCGGGGGGTGGGGGGGAAACACGTGGGAAGAAGCCTTCCTGGCTGATGCACCCAGTACAGTCACCAGGTGAAGAGCTTACATTTAATGTGCCGGGATCTGCCCAGGGTGGCAGTGGGAGGCAAAGCTGGGCTGCTGGAATCCCAATTTGTCACAAGGTATCAGAGATAGTTCTCAGGCTGGGAAAACATTTAATGAGGCTGTTCCAGCCACTGCAGCAGGTACTGGCAGCGACTTCACTTCTTTCCCAGCCTTCCTTGCGGCTAAGGATGGCTAACAAAGGACCTGACAGAGGTGATGTAAGCTGAGGTCTGATGGGGTTTTCTGGGAAAGCTTTGATCCTGACAGTCTCCTATCAAGACAGATTGCCTTTGCCCTTGCATTCATGCCTTCCATGTGGGTATAATGCTGGAACATCTTGTGACCATGGGACAAAGGCCCCAATGCTAAGAGTGATGAGGGAAAATAGAGCCGAGTCCCTGCTGGCATCATGGAGAACTAGAACCCAGGCCAGCAGGTAGCTGTCTACGTGCCCCCTTCAGTGAGGGAAAAGCATTCATCCTTTAAACAGCTGGTCCATTTTTTGCTACTTGTAGCCAAATGTGTTCTTATTTAACACAACAACATGGGGCCTAACCTGCCTCACAGTGATTCCTGCTTTCCCATAAACAGAACAGCAATTGGGGAAAGTTCTAATTTCTTGACATTTCTTCCAAGATTATCTTTGAGTATAATTACAGGCCTTTCCCACTTCACACAACCCAGGGCCCGGTGGCGTTCTAGCCATTTTTGAGGTTTATAGACTCTCTCTCCAGAAGGTGCCCAGGTTAAGCAACCCCGTGACCATCCTGCAGCAGAGGAGGGGTCCCACAGAACTGGGGCTTGGAGAGTAGAGACTGCACACCTGGACCAATGGCCAGTGCAGCTTAAGGGAACTCCTTTCATCTCATCTGGAAAAGGCTTTGAGAGGCCCACGGAAATGAGGGCCTGTATTCTGGACGTACATGGAAAGAATCTGTTCTGTGTATAAAACTGTAATGTGACAGCCCTGGCCGGCTAGCTCAGTTGGTTAGAGCACAGTCCTGACATGTCAAGGTTGCGGGTTCCATCCCCAGTCAGGGCACATACAAGAATGAATCAATGAATGCACCAATAAGTGGAACAACAAATCCAAGTTTCTCTCACTCCCTCTCACATCAGTTAAAAACAACAAAAACTGTAATCTGACAAAAGAGCAAGACCCATGTGCACATCCATCCCTGCATCTGAGTCATTTGCAGGCAATGTCTAATACACCACAAATACTCAGTTCTGGGATACAGCCCTAGGCTCTGTTAGATTTCAGCCAGTATCTAATTCAGATAAAGTTCTGGATAAATCTTGGGCTATGCATACACTCCCCTTTCCAGCTGTGAAACCCAGGGACCTGCATGGAGCTAGCTAGTGTGATACACTGTTCCAAATCTGGGAACTGGAGAGATGCAGATAGCAAGAATACTCCTAAATGACTAGCTTTGATGAATGTACCCATTTGATTTTAACTGGGAGGTCATCCGTTTTTCTAAAGCAAGTCTGTATTACATTTGATTTTTTTTCCTTCTACTTCAAGTTAGTATATTAACTCTATGCACAAATTTTGGCCACGTTGATCCTGCAACACGTACCTGTCTTCGGGAAAGGAGCCTGTACATTTTTGTCTGCATCTGCAAAGGGGTTAGCAACAAAGCTTGAACAACTTGCTAACAGGCTCCAGAATCAGTGCCTCTGCCCAAGGGGAAGGATGTGACACGGGACCAGAGCCCTGAACCTTGTTGTCTTCACTTGTGATTTTTAGCAAATTGATTCCTATCAGATCAGTAATCTCTTCTTTTGGCCAATTTAACTAGCCCTCTGGGTTTCATTCTGCATTGTTGGTCCTTTAATTCATAACTAGGCGTAAAACACATGAAGTTCTCCTCCCCTATGCCTCCGGGTCAGCTTCTGAAGGGCTACTCCTCTACTGCTGAGGTGGTTCTCTCAATTTTACAAACTTTAACACTAAATAAATCTCAGATGCCAACATACTCTGAACAGTTGCAAGAAAGACAAAATCTGTTATATGAGGCTGTTCTGGTAAGACCATGATTTAATTACCTATGACACAGATACATTACATAATGGCTCCAAATTAATAGTCTAGCAAAGATTAAAGAAAAACAGATGAAAATTAATTTGTGAATCCTTAATTTTAAGTGAGCTTCCGGCAAAACAAAAAATAGAATCAGGGGTCAGAATCGTTTCAAATTGTATGTCCAAAACTAGCACCCTTCACCATCTGTCTTTTATTCATTTTGCTGTGATACAACTAAAAAGGCCCATAAGTACTCCCCTGGGTCTCAGGTAACAGTTTTCCAAGAGCAAAATATCACTTTCTCTGTACAGTGAACGCTGGCATTTGGATGGGCTGGATCGGGTGGACGGGCTGAAACACCGGCTTCTTTCTCATTTCAGAGAGTGTTTTCACTGTAGGGAGCAGCTGATTCCTTTTGATGATCTGTAAGGCCAGCTGGGTATTACCTAAAAAACACTTCCCATTAAAAAAATAAAAAGAGCATACAACAATACCACCACATCTAAAGCAAGCCACTGGGATCTGCGAGGGGGGTTAGAGATGTTCTGGAAGAGCCGGGGTCGGTCTCTCTGCTATCAGAGGAATCACATCATGCCTCCGTCCCAGCCCCACAGGGACCTGTGTGACCTGGGCAATGGGATTTTTTTTAAGCTCCGCAGTGATGCTCAGGTATAGCTCAGGTTGAAAACTTGTCTATAGGCAGAATGCACAGTAGGGATCTAGAACCATGCACTGACCCTAATTGTGCCTTTCAGGAGGCCATGATTAGTGCCAGGCACTTAATGCCCCTTCTTCAGCTATAAAGAAGGGAACCTTGTAAGGATTCCCATGATCCACAAGAAGGTCTGACTTTCAACTCTATTTCTGTCTCTTCTAATTTCTCCCATTCACATATCTTTTCTACTTCATGTTCTCTCTTACATGGGACCCATAGCCTTTCTTGCAGGGAGCCAAATCCTTGAGGTTATCTATACCGCAGAAGTGTAAGCGGTATTTAGGACTGTCTAAACCAGTGATGGCGAACCTATGACACGCGAACTCATTTTTTTGGTTGATTTTTCTTTGTTAAGTGGCATTTGAATATATAAAATAAATATCAAAAATATAAGTCTTTGTTTTACTATGGTTGCAAATATCAAAAAATTTCTATATGTGACATGGCACCAGGTTAAGTTAGGGTTTTTCAAAATGCTGACACGCCGAGCTCAAAAGGTTCGCCATCACTGGTCTAAATAATTCTCAGCAAAAACTGATTTACTGCAAAACTCATTAATGATATCTATGTTCAAAGTACTCAGATGTACAACTCAGAGCCACTGGCATTCTGACTCATGATCTCAATTAGAGTCATTTGGCTGCCTAAGAGAAAGGTTAGTCAGTAAGGATTAAATTATAATTACGCCGAAGAAGTTATGCTATTTCACATTTTCACAGATAAAAGGAAATACACTTAACTTGCAAGAAGGAAGAGTCTGCAAAATACCAAAAATTCCCTAGCTACGTTTTTGTTTAGAAGACCCTGATGGGTAATATCTTCAAGGAAGGCTAAGTTCTAATTTCAAAGAGAAAAAAGCAAACCCCAGTAAGAAGAGGAGGAAAGCATTCCTTACCATTCTGCAGTTCAAGGTAGACTGCTAGTAGGATGGCTTCAGGGGGTATCTCTTTAGGATGGATCATTGAAGCCGCCTGTGCTCAAAACAAAAAAGTCACCCGTGAAACCAGCAGCTTAAGATGCAAACGCCAAGTAATGCCAAAACAAACAAACAAACAAAAAGGACGTCAGCCTACCAATGACAAGTTAGCAAACTTATTGAAGCTCATTCCCACATGACCTCCCAGGGACCACTATAGTTCTGCTCTGATGGCTCTCAGATGCCTCTGTCTTGATCCCTACCAACGAAACCAGACATGTAATTTTTAGTTAAATATTTATTTTCCCTTGCCTAATCCATAATAAGGTCTTCAGATGGGAAAGCCTTTCTGCCCCCTTGGCTTTCACTTGCCTGGGTTCTTTTATCTCCAGGCTATATTTAGTTTTGAGAGTTAGACCCTCCTGACTCCACTCACCAGCTTTCCACCACACATACACTGGCACTTAGAGTAAAATCTGCATGCCCATTCATCTTCCTACGTAACAGGTCAGGACTGTAACCTGCAAGTTCCCAATGTTAGCAACAGAAATTCAATCTTAAAAGCTGGCGATATAGGCCTGGCCGGTTTCTCAGTGGTTAGAGCACTGGCCCTTGGGTTGAAGGGTCTTGGGTTCCATTCCAGGTAAAGGGCACATACCCTGGAAGCAGGTTCAATCTCCCCTGCCCATCCCCCCTCAGGAGCTTGAAGGAGGCACTAATTGATGTGCCTCTCACATGTCCACGTTTCTCTCTCCCCCACCCTCTCTCTCCCCCTCTCCCTCCCTTCTACTCTCTCTAAAAACCAATGGAAGAAGTACCCATGGGTGAGGATTAAAAAAAAAAAGGCCAGCGATACAGAAAATAGCATACCACTATGCCTATCATGTCTCCATTCTTAAGGACTAAACTGCGATTTAGTCAAAATAATTTCTTTGCTCAGGCAAATGCTGTCCTTCCCCAGATCCAAGATCCATTACCAGCCAGCAGCTCTCTCTGACCTGGTCCTTGGAAAAGGAAACCTGGACTGCTCTGGACAAAGGTGCTGCAGCCTTTCTGAAACTTACCATGGACTCATATCTCCCCATCCAGTTTCAGGTCCTCGTACTCCCAGGCTGCTTTGCTTCTTCCCTTCCCCTACCAGAAAGTGTACTTCTACAAATATTTACTGACCAGATAATAAGCAAGCATGTAAATAACTGACAATCACACTAACCAATTTACCTAAATGCCAGGGAGAGAGGAAAGGGAATGTACTGGGAATACGGAGAGAAAAGGCGTTTCTTTTGATGGACAGCTTCCAGGCGAGGGAAGCCTGCCCCACTCCTTGCAGGGTCCGTGTCTGACAGGCAGAAAATGGGGAGAAATGGCATCGCAGCCGAGGTGTGACTGCGGGAGCTGTCCGTGGGTCCAGACACTTGCCCAAGTTGTTACTGGCAGCATTAGGAGAAACCTCAGACGAGTGGGGATTCCTGCCCAGAGCACATGCTCCCGAGTTCCTCTGGAATGAAGCAGGGAGCTCGCTGTTCCTCCCACTACATTACTGAGGGGGAACAACTCCGTCCAGAAAAGGAGACTTTATATTTCCAGGCCCATCTTTTATTTTTATATATATATATTTTATTGGTTTCAGAGAGGAAGGGGGAGGGAGAGAGCGAGAGAGAAACACCAATGATGAGAGAATCCTGCATGCCCCCCACTGGGGATTGAGTCTGTAACCTGGGCATGTGCCCTTGACTGGAATCGAACCTGGGGCCCTTCAGTCCGCAGGTCGATACTCTATCCACTGAGCCAAACCAGCCAGGCCAGGCCCATCTTTATATAGGCAAGCTCACCATTACAGCATTTTGTGAATATTAAACTCTCCATTTTCCCTCCAACTGACCACTAACATGGGTCATTTGTTATTCTTCGCATTGACCACAGTCTGCAGCTTTATCTATTATGAGACTTAATGGTGTTTTGCTTACTCACTGTTCAGAATAGTCAGGGGTGAGCAGGCAACCTCAGAAATATATACTTGGGAGCCCTTTCCAACCCCTCACATCACTGTTCTGCCCTCCCAATTAACAAAGGTCCAGCCACTGGATTAACCTAAAAACCCAGGGACCAAAACAAACCTCCGTCAGACCCCGAAGGAGGCCATGTGTGTCTCCTAGCGTGGCAGCCGCCATGGCCACCTGCTGCATGAGAACCTGAGCTGGACCGTATACGCTGTAACTTTAGATCAAAAGCCCTGTTAGCTGCTGTCATCGGGGTCCACCAGCACTTTCAGAGGGCTGTTAACCACCCTTGCCTTGCCACTGAGAACAGTGAAATGTTGGAACTCGTACCCATTTAACTCCTGTACTCAACTCCTAGACAACATCGAAGGTGTTTCCCTGGATAGTCCATCACTTAGCTGTTCTGATTCTGGATCACAGATGCTGACCAGATGCCACTAAGTTGACTAAGCATCACTCCTGGTTATTTTCTGCATGGTAAGCCCAACACTGCTGGACACACCAAGTGGCCTTCACGGGAAGGAATCTCCCGAAGCCACCATATCCTGAGAATAGGTTCAATTTCAGTTACTCTGACAACATCTGGGGATGTGGGCTCTCTCATGTGCTGCTGGTCAATATGTCACTTGGCACAAACTTTCCATATTAAAAACCGTAACATCTGTATACCCTTTGACTTTGTAATTCCCCTTTTTAATAAGCCCTTATTTAGATGGTTTGCAATATATTTTTTTTAAATCCTCACCTGAGGATATGTCTTTATTGATTTGAGAGAGAGAGAGGGAGGAAAAAGGAAGGAGAGGGGAGAGGGGAGAGAGGAGAGGGGAGAGAGAAAGAGAAATGTTGATGTGAGAAAGAAACATTGCCCTGATCAGGGATCAAACCTGCAGCCTTGGGTATGTGCCTTGACCATGACCCTTCCATGCACGGCCCAACGCTCCAACCAAATAAGCCATACTGGCCAGGGCTGGTTTCCAATCTTTTGAAATTTAAATTATTAAAATCATCAGAAAAAAACTCTCCATTAAGTGCCTCGTTTCATTTTCTTTCTTTCCTAATCAAGTCCTAAGTTCATTTCCATACTGCTCAGATGTTTACCTTGCACGAATATCTCTAAGCATGGAAAAGAATATTCCGATGTTTGACCAACTCCCCAGGAGCCTCAGACAAAACAACGAAGCCCACACTCCACACCTTTGCTGGCCTCTCTGCCTCACCTGGTGCAGACACTTGCGGGCTTTGTCGTACTCGCTCCTCAGGCAGTAGGCGCTGCCAAGGTTAAACAGCATCACGGTCCTGGCAGAGTTGACGGAACTGGGGTAGCACTGAGGGGCCCGCTTCCCAGCTGGGGAAAAAGAGCACAGACACTGGTGAAGGGGTCAGGCCAAGGGCCCGGGAGCAACCCAATCCACTGCCCAAGAGCCGTTCCAAACAAAGCACAGCTCTGCCCCTCACACTGACAAATGAAGGACAGGAGGCTGGAGTCTAAATCTTTGGGATGCAGGCCAGGCTACTTAAGTATTTACAAAACTTCTCACTTACAGGATTCCATTGCTTCATTTTCTCCTTTGTCTGATCCTGCAGAGACATGAAAGTAAATCTCAGGAAGCAGGACAACAGAGTATATATCCTAAGAGCCTAATTTTCTTTATGAAATGAAAACCCAAGGTCCCAGCAATTGTATTTACTTCTCTTGTAGTAGAGGTTCTACTAAAAGACCCCAAAACCCGACCACCACCTACCACCCCGTGCCTGAGAAATAACCTTAAATGAAGTGGATGCCAGTCTCACTCCTTCAAAAAAACTTAGCCATGATTCAAAACGATAGATCTAACACTATCAGCCTTTTAAAAGTAAGAATTTAGACCACATGATAACCAACTCCTAGGTCTACTTAACAAACAATTACTTCAAAGGCAGTACAGCTAAAAATGTAGATAGCCACCTAAAACTTCCTTCCATTTACAACTGTGCCCTTAAATTTCCACACATCCTGAGTTACAACAGGAAGGAAGTGGAAATGGTGACCACTTCTGATCAAATGTGTCCTCATTAACCTTGGTCCTGCTCATTTGAAGAGATCCCTAAGGAGACATCAGTGACATTCTCCGGGTTCAAGTGAGTAATGGCATCAGATATTCTGTCCAGAGAGATGAGGGCTTCTGCAGCATATAAATGACCCAAAAACCTAAAGTTAAAAAGAAGAAAAACAAAAAAACGGATTTCAAACTGAAAAGGAGATCACCACAAAAATACCCAATGTATAAGAGTTGGTATATGTTACATATATTCAAGTCCTGGAACTGATATCTAAGTTTATAAATGGATAATTAAGGGTCACTTAAATGGTATCTCTTTAAAACAATCTTAAAATATACAAAAATTGCTCTGGTTGGTGTAGCTCACTTGGTTGGGTGTCATCCCATGAACTGAAGGTGGCGGGTTTGATTCCTGGTCAGGGAATGTGCCGGGCTTGCGGGCTCCAACCCCTTTGAGGGCGTGCAGGAGGCAGCTGATCAATGTTTCTCTCTCTCCCTAAAAAACAATTAAAAAAAATCTTTTTAAAATATACAATAATTTTTATATTCACTAAGTAGGGACAAATTACACATATCAATTAAGAAAGCTCAAAATTGGCAAATTTATGCTGTTCTATTTATACAGAAAGTAACGTTAACATAAGAAGGTAATGAGGCTCTAAAATGAGAGGCAAGTCCAAGGAGGAATGCCCATCGAGTGAAGATTCAGAACCAGATTGCTCCAGTCTCTGCTGCCAGAAAAGCCAAAACACACCAGAGCGCCAGACCAGACTGAGACCAGATTTCAGTTGCATCAACTCTACTTCCATTCGAAAGGTTTCTGCTTTTCTGATCATCTATTTTATGCCCACTGATGTCAGAGCAGATGCACATCCTCCTGGCTTACCACAGCCGCTTCTTCCAGTCTCTTACCTTGAGCCATTTTCCCCTCGATGCCCTGATTGATTTTTCAAAATGAAAACACGCTTAGACATATTACACCTTTGCTCAAAATCTTAATGATTTTTTTTCTACACGAGAACAAAACAGACAAAGCTAAACTTTTATAGATTTAAAGCTTCCATAGTTTGGTCCCACTGTCGTTCATCCGGTCAATATTCTTACTCCCCCAAAGATTCCCCTGTTCCTACCAAACAGTGTCTGGGCAGAGCACGCCCACTGCTCCCGGGTGGCCTTGCCTTCCTGGGCTCAAAGCTGGACCTCAACTCCACAAGCCATTACCTAACTCCGCCTTTAAAAGGGCCAGCTCAGGTCTCACCTCCTCTAGCTAGCCTGCCCCAACTTGGGTTGGGGGTGGAGGGGAGGGGAGGGAGGAAGGGACATGCAACAAGTGAAAGAACTTCACTATTAAACATGAAATATATACCACTTGCTTTCTCTTAATAATATATATTCACTCCAATAGGGGAGTAAAAAAAAGCTATATGCACCACAAACTAACCGAAAACCTCCCAACAAAACAAAGCAGGGACACACAGGGCAAGTCACACTTACTTAAGAGATCCTGACAGCTTGGGCTGCTGAAGAAGTTTATCTGCGTGATTCAAAGCCATAAGGTTATCACCCAAAGCCAGAGCCACGTAGGCACTACAGGCCAGGATGGAGCATCTGCAACATAAAAGGGGAGGGCTGAAAACCCGAGTTACAAAACTGACAATGGTTACATCTGCTAGATGGGAAAGAACACCCTAGTTATGACTGTGACAACCTGGACACCAGGAAAGCAGAGAGGAAGCCACACTAGTGATGGAAAATGCTTAGAATGATGTATAAAACTTCCGTCTGAAGCACAGTATAGCTATTTCCCTAAATAAATCATCTTTGGCTTCCATCCAACTGACCCCCATCTCCAACAAGTTAACCAAATAGAGTTACGATATATATATATTTAGCCTGTAAAAAAATACTGTAGTTAATGGCTTATTGAGAACTTATTTCCAGAGAACATTTTTAACATCCTAGAAATAAAGCTATAGAAGCAGATGTTACTCTTCCTATATTTGAGATTTTGCTAAGAAACACAGTCCATTTACAAAAATCCATTAACTCAGCTACTGTAAAAGGTCCTTCTCTGAGCCTATTTAGTCATAGTTCTTGCTAAGCAACAACAGAAAAAGTAACTAAAATAATTTCAGTTACACAGATACTATTATCCTCAGTGAATATTCAAGAAAAAAACCCAGGCTGAATAAATACATGTGAGAATAAAAAAATTAGGTTACACTTAATTTTGCTAAGTTGGGCTGGAAACCCACATTTCTGTTTGGTTTTCTACTTAACGTGTGGCTCATTTAAAACAGCTCTCGCTGAAGACTTGACACTAATAGATCACTCGAATGTTAAACAACCATTCCACAAAGCAATCTTAAAATAAACCCTTGTCAAATAGAAATGACGTCTGAATGGCCAGCCGCAAATGACCTGACTCAGATACAGGGTTTTGAGTTATGTTTACAAATTACAATACATATGTATATCATTAAGTGCATTTGGGTTGTAATTTCAGTCTAAGGAAGAACGTAACCATATCACCACTGAGTTTTCTAACACTCTGAAATCCTCTGACTAGAAATGGCCCTTTTTAGTAAAAGCCCAGCTGGGCCAGTTGGAGCGTACTCTGCTGTTTCCTCTCACTGGCTCACTCCTGGCTGCCGGAACCTCAGAAAACTATCTACTAATGGAAAAGTAGCCCCTCAACTTTGAACAACACAGAAAAGTAGATTGGTCCCAGAGAAGGCAAAAGTAAATTGAGATTTATGGCCTTAGGCTGCAATGGTAGGACTAAAAGACTGCCTAATGCGGTTCCTCGTTTTACCAATGGAGACACTGAGATTCAAAGTAATTAAATACACTGTTCTCTAGCTCAGAGGGTGTGATTCGAGTCAGGCTGACAGTCAACACTGTGGACTCCCAACTCACTGTTCTCCCCAGCCTATTCTCACTGCTTCTCTATCAAGTCCAAGGACTGCCCTAAAAATAAAGTAGAAAGATAAGATTACATTATGATTTGTCTATGCACATATGAACTTTGCATGTATCTGTACCTGCTGTCTTTTTAAAAAGGAAGAGAAAATTTAACCCAGATATTACAAGTTTAATTGTTACTGAGCACGAAATTGAAAATCTGAGAAGATTTTAAGAGCAGGCAAGTGGTGCCGCTTCCTGAGGGGTTTCCCTAACAAACCTACTGTCAATATCCCTCTATCTCCAAGAGCTGTCCTCACCAGCAAGACCACCCCACGGCTACAGCCCTGGGGGATCCTCTTCCTGACAGAAGACTCACAGGCCCAAAGGAGGAAGGCAGTGGCTACTTATCTCCCTTTTTCAGAAGCACTGCAGTGATTAGCTCCCGTGTTTTTTTAGGGAGATTAGTGAAATTTAATTTCCTCTGTTGGCTTACTTGTAGGTTTTATTTCACAACTAGTGGCCCGATGCATGAAATTCGTGCACATTAAAAGGGAATTAATTAGAGGAAATATTTTAATATTGCTATTTGCCCTTTCTCTATAATAGAAGTGTCTGGCCAGCCCCACCCCTATTGGGTGACACCAAGACCCACCTCCGAGGCTCCGTGGACACGCAGCCCCGCCCACCTGCACGCGCCCACACCTGCTCCGCATGCAGCCTCCTGGTAATGGATTGTGACAGCATGAGGGCATCATGGCGTGACGACTATTTGCATATTAGCTCTTTATTATATAGGCTGGTGATGAACATTTAGTTATCAGCAATGTATGCATCGCTTTTGAAGAAGAAGGAAGACTTTGAAAGCCCTGGGTCAGGTGTTCCAGAGGCCTAAGAAGATCAACTCAGGGCCTATATGAATGAGAGCCACAGAGCTGAACACCCATTTTCATTGGTGACTTTGCCAAAGATGGGGACAAAACATAAGCTCCTGAAAAGCAGAAGCCCACATCTTCTCCCTCCACAAAGACAAGAGCAATTGCTCACCACCTGTGGTAGGTGTTTACAAGGTATTCACTGAAGACCACTGCTTCAATGTTTTCAATTTACTTCTCAGGCACCCAGAGTCACGCCTGTCCTGTTGTAGGTCACCCTGCTGACGGAGCCGATCCTTCCTGGCTGCCACGGTCAGGGGAGCCGCGGAGAGTGCCCTGGGTCCCAGAGGCCAGGACGGCCTCTCCTCAGGCGGCTCGCTGGGAAAAGTCTGCCCTGGCCTCTCCTGACAGTAGGGGGCTATTATGCTCCAGCCCACTGTCAAGCCCACTTTGGGTCCAGAAATCAGTCATGTAAGATTTGCAGCAAGGATTCCGTTTCCCAGGAAGTCCAAACTATATACAAGGTACGTCTGTTAACTTCTGCCCCTTCCCCCATAAGATACCATTATCAAATCACAACGGGGTAAAAGATTCTAATAATAAAACAAGCTTTCTAGGAAAAGAAACACACAAATATGTGAATGCAAAACTTGAAGGCTGGCTTTCTGATAAAAACAACAACATTAGGGTTAAGCAAGTTCCACCGCATGAAACGCAAAGTAACATTTATGCCCCTCTTCTCTTAGTGCCTTACAATGGCCCCAACTCATCTCTCCTCACCCTCTCACTCATCCTCCTTTTCTGCTTAGAAAACAGTCCTGTACTCTTCTGCACCATTCCCACAGACCGGGAACCCTGGAAATGTGCACGGTTTTATCTACTAAGCCCCTGGAGAACACACTTTACTTTTGATAGATGCTACTTAAAATATTGACACTCCCTACCCCCTGCCCCACTGTTTCCTCGAGTCACTGTCCAATCTGCTTACCAACCCCTCAGTGGATCTGACAGTTCAGCAGACTGGAAGGACTATACCTCAAGGGAAGAGACACACTAGCTTCTGCCTGCTGTGGAGGATCTCATACAATCCCACTCTCTCCTCCACACACTGGAGAGCTGGCTCTAGGTCCACAGACCGCCAACCCTTGGAAAAGAAAAAGATGAAGGAAGGAAAGAAAAAGGAAAAAAATTCCTTTTCTTAAAGCACCAAATTACAGCCGAAACCGGTTTGGCTCAGTGGATAGAGCGTCGGCCTGCGGACTGAAGGGTCCCAGGTTCGATTCCGGTCAAGGGCATGTACCTGGGTTGCGGGCACATCCCCAGTAGATGTGCAGGAGGCGGCTGATCGATGTTTCTCTCCCATCAATGTTTCTGACTATCTCTCTCCCTTCCTCTCTGTAAAAAATCAATAAAATATATTTAAAAAAAAAAAAAAGCACCAAATTACAGCAATAAGCTACACAAGATTGGGCATTAAAATCTGTCAAGCCATATATCTCGTGAATTAAATCTATCTAAAGCAGTATCTGAAGTAGTTTAACCTTTATTAAAGAGAGGTTAGAATGGGGGGAAATTCAGGAAGTCACCATTTGTCAAAGGAAAATAAATTCACAAAGTGATCTCACAGCAAACATTGTTTGAGAACTTGACTGCAAAGATCCAGTAAGAGAAATTCTCCCCAAAACTGAATATAGTATTGAATTTTAAAATATTAAAAAAAAATTCATGTTGTTTCCATTTATTTGTAACCATCTAGAAAATGGTAAACCTGTCAACTTTCAACTCTTAAGAAAATTCAAAAGTTAAATTAGGTAAGTTTTTCACTTCATATCTTCTGTAATCATTTTGCTTTCCAATAATAGTTCTATGCAAAAAAAAATTTTTTTTTTTTTAAATCTTACTGACAAACACACCCAAATCCAAAACAAATAGAAGCCCCGTATAAAGAAGCTGAAAAAGTTTTTCGTTTTGCCGAAACTGGTTTGGCTCGGTGGATGGAGCGTCGGCCTGCGGACTGAAAGGTCCCAGGTTCGATTCCGGTCAGGGGCATGTACCTTGGTTGCGGGCACATCCCAGTGGGAGATGTGCAGGAGGCAGCTGATCGATGTTTCTCTCTCATCGATGTTTCTAACTCTCTATCTCTCTCCCTTCCTCTCTGTAAAAAATCAATAAAATATATTTTTAAAAAAATGTTTTTCGTTTTAACCAAATCTAGCACATTGGAGAACCCAGTCCACTCCAGGCGGCAAATAAAATGCATAGAGTCAGAGATTTTATATGTGGACCTTATGATCACCCAGCTCAATTCACTTATTGGACAGAAGAGAATAGTAAAGCCCAGAGGGAGTAAATGATTTGTCTGATGTCAGCAGAGGCCTGGGGGGGTTTCCACAGAGCGGCAGACCACTGAAGAATTATTCTAACCCTGGCCTGTGAGGAATCTCATCACCAGTTAATCTAAATGAAATCTAGGACACACGTGTGAATCATACCAATCTGAGCACAAACTGCTGATAACACAAACAAAATGTCATACCTAAAAAAAAAAAAAAAAAAAAGTCATACCTGCAGGCAGGTTTCTTCGTTGGAAGTTTATTAGATGGACAAGCGTTAGTAGGACCATACTCAGTTACAAGACTGAAATGGGGGAGATTCAAAAGGTTATTAGCCATAATCCTGTTTTAGGTATGTCTTGTGAAGTACAATAGAACCACTAGGCTAAAACCAAAAGAAATGTGATTCCTTAAGTATACTAAAACTGCCCATGATATTTATGCTATTAACCATTTGTTTGATTCATTTCCTCTTATAAACATTGGGCCATGGGAGGTCCCTTTTCACTGAATGGGAAATAAAGAAGGTTCCACGATTTATGTTTATGAAAAAACTTAACTGGGCTTAATTAAATTTGGTCTGAACATTTCCTTTTATCTATTTTTAAGCCTCTTATTTTTATTTTATTTTATTTTTTAAAAATATATTTTATTGATCTTTCACAGAGAGGAAGGGAGAGAGATAGAGTCATAAACATTGATGAGAGAGAGACATCGATCAGCCACCTCCCGCACATCCCCCACTGGGGATGCGCCCGCAACCCAGGCACATGCCCCCGACCGGAATCGAACCCGGACCCTTCAGTCTGCAGGCCGACGCTCCATCCACTGAGCCAAACTGGTCTCGGCACCTCTTATTTTTAAAAAGACAAATTGAAACTTCATTTTTATTTTGTATGCTTTGATTTCAATTTCTCACACAGACATTTCCCACGTTAGTCTCAATATTATTTCCTACCCTTTTCCAATTCTATTATACTATTTTCCAGGTTCTAGAGCAGTCTCCATTAACTTCTAGAAATTAAAATTTCAGCTAGTATCACAATCTCAGAACGAACAACAAAGATATCCTCTAATATGCTACATGGAAACTCAATACATACTTATGACAGTTATTAAATCACTATGCAAACATGAAATCTTAATGTGACTAATTTCTGAACTTATTTATTATTAATAAAATATCAGTATGGAAAAGAATTAAGTTGAGCCCTTATCTCATACCATATCTAAAAATTAACTCAAAATGGATCAAAGACCTAAAAGTAAGCACTTATAAACCATAAAACTCTTAGAAGAAAACATAGTGGTAAGCCCATGATCTTGGATTTGGTAAAGAATTCTTAGATATGACATGAAAAGTACAAACAAATAAAGAAAAATATAAACAACTTCATCAAAATGAGAAACTTCTGTGGTTCAAGGGATATCTTCAAAAAAGTCTAAAGACAACACAGAAAATGCGCAAGGGTATTTGCAAAGAATATGCCCGATAAGGACCTTGTATCTGGAATATATAAAGAATTCTTACAACTCAATAACAAAAAGATAAATAACCCAAGTGAAAAATAGGCAAAGAATCTGAATAAACATTTCTCTAAGGAAGATATACAAATGCCCAATGCACACACAAAAAGGTGCTACACATAATTAGTCTTCAAGGAAATGCAAATCAAATAAGGAGATACTACTTCACACTTTCTACAATGTATAACCAAGTACTGGTGAGAATATGAAAAAACTGGAGCCCTTAAATAAGGCTGGTGCAGCCACTTTTAAGAAGTCTGGCAGATCCTCAAACTATTACACAGAATTATCACTGTGACCCAGCAATTCTACTTCTAGGTATACACCTAAGAAAAATAACATGTCTACCCAAAAACATGTACACAAGTGTTTATAGCAGCATTGTTCATAATAGCCTAAAGATGGAAACAATCCAAATGTCCATCAATGAATGACATAATAAACAAAATATGGTATGTTTATATAACGAATATATTTGGCAATAAAAAGGAATAAAATATAATACATGCTACAACTTGGATGAACCTTGAAAACATTATCCTAAGTGAAAGAAGCCAGTCATAAAAGCCCATATATTATATGATTCCATTCACATAAAAATCTAAAAAGGAAAAATCTTTAGGAAAGTAGATTAATGGGACTGAGGACTGGGGCAAAAGGTGATAGCTAAAAGGTACAGGGTTTATTTTTGAGGTGATGAAAATGTTCTAAAATTGACTGTGGTGATGGCTGCACATACCTGTGAATACACTAAAAACCATAGATTGCACACTTTAAATGGATTAATTATATGGTATGAATTATCCTATACAGTGGGGCCTTGACTTAGGAGTGTCCCGACTAACGAGTTTTTCAAGATACAAGCCGATTTTTTGCTTTGAGTTGCGAGCTAAAATTCAGGTTATGAGCCAGTTTCAGATACCCCACCGCTAGTTGGTGCAGTGAACGTCACAGTGAATGCCATAACATCAGCCCAGCAGCAGGTGAGTGGGGGCGCCAGACCAAGGTGGGGTGCCGGTCACTGTCATCAGGGTGAGACTCTGGTGGTTACTGAAAATTCTTTACTACCATGTGCTGTGGTCCCACCTGGCACTGTGCCTGCTGCCGGCACCGGCCCTGCTCGCACCCACTTCCACCACTGGAGCCGCTGCTTGCCCCTGAGGGCTTCTCCACCTCCCCCTGCTCCTGAGGGGTGATCAAGGCAGCCGCCGCCACTTGTACCTGCTGCTGGCGCCGGCCCCTATCACTCTGTGCTGTCGGCAGGTGCGAGTGGGGCTGGCGCCATCAGCACACGGGAATGGTGGTGATGGGCGTGGCGGTGGTGGGCGGGAGTGGGGCTGCATGCAGACAGGAGACTGGGGGCTGTGGCGAGAGGGGCTGGGCTGGGGCGCGCAGGATGGGCCAAGACTGCCCCTGTGCCTACTGCAACCTTGTAGCCCACAGTTCCTTTCAAGGTGCACAAATTCATGCACTGGGTCCCTAGTATCTCAATAAAACTTTTAAATATATATCAGTTGACAGTCAATAAATGGTTGACTCTTAAAAAAAGAAAATCTTGCCAAAACTGGTTTAGTTTTAAAAAAAATAAAAAATAAATAAAAAAAGAAGAAAAGAAAATCTTGCCCAGCCGGCATGGCTCAGTGGTTGGGTATCGAACTATGAATCAGGAAGTCATGGTTCGATTCCTAGTCAGGGCACATGCCAGGTTGTGGGCTCAATCCCCAGTAGGGGATATGCAGGAGACAGCTGATCGATGATTCTCTCTCATCATTGTTGTTTTTATCTCTCTCTCTCTCCCTCTCCCTTCCTCTCTGAAATCAATAAAAATAAATTGATTTAATTGACTTAATATATACATATATTTTTATTGTATAAAGTATTACATATGTCTCCTTTTCCCCCCCATCAACCCCTCCCCAGCCATTCCTACCCTCCAGGACAAGCCCCCACCACCCCAGTGTCTGTGTCAACTGGTTACGCTAATAAGATTTAATATTTTTTAAAAGAGAAAATCTTAAAAATATACCCTTGTTATATAATCAATAAGTGCATAAGAAAATCATCTCCAAATGCATGTGGCAGCATTAATAATTAAACCAAAGCATATGGCCCATATATCAATCCTGTGCAAGCTTCTACATTCTAGGATTCATTTGGACACTAGGCCTTTTAAAGACAAAAATATTTCTGAAGAGATATTCAGCTAAAATTGGTGGCATGTGAGAAAACTGACCTAGCAACAATATTATACATTTATAGAAACCATATATCAACAATACAAACACTTCAAACCCAGCTCAAAAACCCTGGAGCAGCACTGCTCAGTAGAAATATAACTGGAGCCATAAGTGTAATTTTAATATTTCTAGTCAGCACATTTTTAAAAAATAGAAAGAAACAGGCAAATTTTAATTAATTGTATATATTTTAATTAATCCAATATACAATCAATACCAGAATTACTGAGATAATAAATTCTGAAATGTGGGTGTCACCTATTTAAACAGCACACCTTGTTAACAGCCACATTCCATGTGGTCAATAGCCACATGGGATGAGTGGATCTGTCCTGAATACTGTAGCCTTGGAATCTAAGAAATATGTTAAATACAAGTAGAGGAATTTTTTTTTTTGGTTAAGAAACCAAGTTTTCCATGTCATGGCACTTCAAAAATGATGTGTAAAAGAAATTGACTTTTTACTGGTTAAATTGCATTTCCTGAAACAATATATTTTAGAATTATATTAATTTTCTAAAAACCTTAAAATTTTTTAAGTGAGGTATAATTTACATACATTAAAGTACACCATTTTTGCCCTAGCTGGTTTGGCTCAATGGATAGAGTGTGTCGGCCTGCGGACTAAAGGGTCCCGAGTTTGATTCCGGTCAAGGGCACATGCCTGGGTTGTGGGCTTAATCCTCAGTAGGGGGCGTACAGGAGGCAACCAATCAATGATTCTCTCTCATCACTGATGTTTCTATCTCCCTCTCCCTCCTTCTCTGAAATCAATAAAAATTTATTTTAAAAAATACACCATTTTAAGTGTACGGCTTGATAAGGTTGAATATACACACATATATATTAGCATACAGAACGTTTCTGTCATCCCAGAATAATTCCTTCTAGTCAATTTCCCAACCACTGTTCTAATTGCTATCAATATAAATTATTTTGTATAGTTTTGTCCATCATATAAATGGTACAAATGGAACTATATAATATGTACCTTATACTAAGTAAAAAAAAAACCCACAAATATTTGAGATTCAAATCATGTTAACTTGGGCATCAGTAATTTCTTCCTTTTTTTATATAGCTGAGAGTACTCTAATAGATAGAATAAATCACACATTTAGTTATCCATTCTCTTATGAATGGATAGCTGGATTATTTTCTAGTTTTTGTATATCATGAGTAAAGCTGCTATAAAATTCTTGTGTGGACAAGTTTTCATTTCTCTTGTCTAAATACCTAGAAATAGAATCATCTTTTATTGTAAAAACTTAATATCAGAGCATTTGTTTAATTCAAGGCTGAACTATGCGTTTTCCTAACTGAATGAAACTGATGAACACACACACCTTTCTTGATCCATTATATCAGTACCTCTAATTTCATCTGAGCCTCACAATTAAACTATTTAATTTCGCAGACATTTCCCTGATTTGGGGGCAAATTTCTGTTTTAATTGTGAAACTACTTTTCTGAAACCTACCTTGATTTTATAGTATGGAATCTCTCAACTAATTCAGGTGTCATATGCCTTCTGAAAGCATACTTGTAACCTGGTTAGAATGAGTACTTTTTGGAGCCATCTGCCTTTATGTACAAATGAAAAACAACAAAACCAAACCAAACCAAAAAAATGGAAAATACTCAAAACGCTGTGGACCCGTAAGAAGTGGTCATCAGAACAGTCATGATAATTTACTGCTTATTAGTTATGCTGGAAACAGGAAATGAGGTTTTGCATTGGTGTCTTGGGTATTATAGAGCACAAAGGGGTCAAATATAATAGTCCATAAAAACTAAACTATTCACTAGTCACACACATTTCCAATCACAAATAAGAATTCAGGACAGAAATAGATGAAATCTCTAAGAATTCACGATCCTAACAGAACCGGCGTGCTCCTTCCCTCTACAGAAGACAGCTGGCTCCTGCCACAGAACTGCTCTTGATCATACCCAACTGCATTGTGAGCTTTTATAGTCTTAAAAATTACGATACTAATCTTTCATGACTATTTCCCTGCACCATTTGTCTCCACATTACCATGACTACTGTCTTGCATAGTAGTCCTTTTTATAAATTTACCCTAAGGCTCCTTCCATCTTGTCCCATTTCCTTTCTCCCATCTGCTCCGTAAGAAAGAAAGGTTAATATAAACCGAACCCATCTTCGCCTCACTTTATGACGATGAAACTCCCTATGGAAATCCTTCACCGTTTCCACAAAAATAGGGAAGTAATTTTAATTTTCCCTGAAAATCACCAATCCTCCTGCTAGGTAAGACATGGAAAGCAAAGAATTATGCCATGAGAAGTACAAAGCTCTTCGAGAAGTAGGCCACCCTGCACATACCCTTTTCTTTAATGCCATTTTCAGAATATAAAGTTAATTTAGACCATTCTGCAGCTGTTCAAATCAACTATTATGGGATAATACACTTCTTACGTTGCATGCAAAAATTAAGAACCCTAAAATGAGTATTCATTCAAATAAATCTATAGAAATTAAATCAAGTTTCAAAATGGTTTCAAATACCTTCTTCTTTAAGAAGTCCCCATAGATTGTGTAAAATGATATTCACTGAAGCACTATTTATAATAGCAAAGGCTGAAACATTGTAAGTAGCCAAATATAAAGGAATGTTAAATAAATTGTGATACCATATAATGCAACGTTATGCACCCATTAGAAAGAATGAAACAGAGATCTGTACTAATATCAAACAATAAGATACACATAAAGTCAAATGGGAAAAGTAAGGTATAGAGAAGTATGGACACTATGCAATTGCTAGTATAAAAACCCCACCATATATACATATGCTGGAATTGACAAATACATAACCTACCCAAACTGATACAGAAATAGAAAATGTGAATAAAACTCTTCTATTGAAGAAATTGAATTCATTATAAAAAATTCACCACAGAGAAAACCCTAGGCCAGATGGTTCCACTGGTGAATTCTAGCAAACATCTGAGAAGAAATATTTATCATACATAAACTCTTTCAGCGAACACTTCTCAATTCATTTATATGTTCAGCATAACCCTGACACCAAAACCTGACCAAAGACATTACAAAAAAACCATGACCCAATCTTCCTTGTGAACATAGAAGCAAATATTCCTAACAAAATATTAACAAATTGAATCCAACAATTTACAAAAAGGGCAATATATTCTGATTAACAGTGTTTGTCACGAGACTAAAGGTTAGCTTAACATCTGACATTCAATCAATGTAATTCATAATCTTAAAAAGAATAAGAGAGATTAAAAACAATGTGCTCGCCCTAACCGGTTTGGCTCAGTGGATAGAGCGTCGGCCTGCGGACTGAAAAGTCCCAGGTTCGATTCCGGTCAAGGGCATGTACCTTGGTTGCGGGCACATCCCCAGTAGGAGGTGTGCAGGAGGCAGCTAATCGATGTTTCTCTCTCATTGATGTTTCTAACTAGCGCTCTCCCTTCCTCTCTGTAAAAAAATCAATAAAATATATTTTTTTAAAAATTAAAAAAACAACAACAATGTGCTCCTTTCAGTAAATGCAATACTAATTTTGTTTGGATACTCACTTTAAGTTTTCTAATTCCTGTTTTCTTAATGGAGAAGAGGGTGGAGCTGGAATGAATTTATCTCCTTCATGACTTTTACTGCTAAAATAAAGAAGGACTCTTAATTATGAAGAGCAATAAATAAAAAATTAAATGTAAAATTTTGTTTTCTATGCATTTTTTTGTAATGAAAGTACAAAAGAGGCAAAACAATGAAATATGCTTATAAGTTGGTATCATTGATGTGTTAAAGCTATATTGTTTATTAGTTTCTTTCCCCCAGCACACAATACTGCTTTAAAAACCTCTAATTCAAAACATTATCTCCATCATACAAAAAAACCCACTTCAAGATTTTCACACATTTCTCATTCTTCTGATGACCTTCTATCAACTATGGTAAAACATAACCCCTTCATGGAGAGAGAAAAAAAAAAACCCACAATTTTTTTTTCCAGATTTTCTATATTAAACACGTATTTCTATTATCATTAAGAAAAAATGCTAAGATAGGAGACTTGAGTTTAAAGGTGCCATGTGTAAAAAAAGAACACTCTCTGTATAAAATGGTGTTTGTTTATTACTAAATAAACTGTTTCAATTTCTATAGATTGGTGTAATTTTAGGATTTAAGTATTTATTTAAAAATATTTCATTAATTTTTAGAGAGAAAGGGATAAGGAGAAAGAGAAACATCTATGTGAGAGGGGAACATCTATCACCTGCCTCCTGCAGGCCCCTTCGGATCGAACCGCAACCCGGGCATGTGCTGCCTGGGAATGGAATTACAACCTTCTGGGACACGGGACGATGCCCAACCAACTAAGCCACAGTGGCCAGAGTACTTCTTTTATCAAAAGTGAAAAAAAAAAATTCAAACAAACACTTATACTTTCCTTCCTTATTATTCAAAATGGAGAATTTTGGAAATTCGGGGTGAAGATTTCAGGGATTCACCTGCAGCACACAGAGGCTTGCTTATTAATAAAGTCCCGAAGGGATTCTGCCGAGGAGATTCAAAGGGATTAGAATACCTGCAAGTTTCACTGCTTTCGCTGCTCTCAGTGTTCCCACCTAGCTGATTGCTGTTTTTAGACCCATTTTCCTGCTTCAGATCCTGCTGTTCTTCAGGTAACAGCAACAAGGCATTTCTGAGACAAATGGCTGCAAACTCCATACTGGCTACAGGAATGGCTGAAGACTGTCCATCACTTAAAAGGACAAAATCAAATTAGCTACGTAAATAACATAAAAATAAATAGCATTTTTTCATTATCAGAAATAAAACCAATATAATTGTAAATGAAAACGTTGCCCTGTGATAGGTAGAAATTTTAATATAAGCAGTTATAAGAGAATGCTTAAAGCTCAAATTGTAAATACAAGGTGCAAAAAGTATACAGATTGCAAGTATATACATTATACCCATTATTGTTAACGGATTAGAGGAGTTATCAACAAGAAAAATTGTAATGAGGGCCAAGACAGGCATAATGAGAATTGGAAACAAGGGAAGGAAGATTTCCACATTTGAGCCTTGTTTTGGTTGATTTTTAACTTTGAAAAATGCCTTTATTAAGTTTTGCAAAAGCAGCATTATTTGTCTTATAATTTTGTTGAGATTTTATATAACTTTATTTGCTTTGATATCAAACTAAACCGAAACTAAATAGGCTTATTAGGAAATACATAAATGTGAAAATTAGTAACAATTTTGAAATTGTAGGAAAGTGATATGCTATATCAAGTCCTTAAAAAAAAATCTGCATTGTAGTTGAAATAAATTAATACCAAAATATTGTGTGCCAGATACTATTCTAAAACTTTGGGAAAACTTTGAAATGGTAGTGAACAAATTTTATGCTGGGGGAAAAAAAGCACGAAGTTTTTTAAAAAGCCTACTACTTTAGAAATACTAGCAACTCTAAATTGGAATCCTTATACAAGATAAAGACGTTCATATTTAACTATAGATTTTTTTACATGTGATGGATTTATATTGCTTTGGATGTTTTATGTATTCGTACCTTTTCCTCCTAATACAAAGAATTCGCTTTAGGGACTATGAGAAAATTACCTAAAAGTTAACAATGACACTACAAAAAGGAAACATCGAGATGCCCTCTTCTGGACATTCTGAATAATGGCACTGACTAGACGAGGGCTTGATTCAGCTCCCAGGAATGTAACAAACCAAAGTCCCATGACAGGTAACATTCACTATGCACCTATTTTGAAATAGTCATAAAACTTAGTTGCAAGGTGGTTCCTCCTATGAAATAATAGGAGGAACTTTCTCTTTGCAAATACTTACTTATACACTGTGTTCTGTATGGACTGTGAGGCCAGAACGATCTTACGGTGATAGCCTTGACCAACAATAGACTGTACAATTCCTTTTTTACTGGGAAGACCTTTAGTTTCTTGTTCAGAAGTCTACAAAATACAAATAATTTCTCATTAATTTAATGGAGCTGTAAAACAGGGTATGAAAAATGACCCACTACCTTTCCAGTTACTCTAAGAAAGTTCTTAAGATGCATCAACGTGGAGTTTTTGGTGATACAGGAAATACATTCAGTATTGAAGAAGAGTCCATGGGCTGACAGTCTGTGTGACATATGCTATGCTTCATTAATATGAGGTTTGAGGTAGTTCTAAGGAACAAAGGCAATTTAAGTATGACCTAAGCATGTACTCAGAACAATTTATTTAGGACATTCTACCCCTCCAGGCACTATGCTGCATATTACGGACACTTTGACATCAGAGTAAAGAAAAAGAGAGTCACAGAAACACAGTGAAGAAGAAAAGGGAGGCAGCTCCACTTCCTAAAACACAGATTTTTTTCCCCCTTTTTTTCCTTCCTTTCTTTCTTGATTAAGGTATTACATATGTATCCTTATCCCCCCACTGCCTCCCTACCCCCTACCCCTTTTAAAAATATATTTTTATTGATTTCAGAGAGGAAGGGAGAGGGGAGAGAAAGATAAAAACATCAATGATGAGAGAAAATCATTGATCGGCTGCCTCATGCACGCCCCCTATGGGGATCGAGCCTGCAACCTGAGCATGTGCCCTTCACAGGAATGGAACCTGGGACCAATATTTTTCCTTCTTAAAGTGAAAGTATTAATTAATTTTTCAACAACATATGAACTTTAATAAGTTACCTATATTAAGACTTACATGGGCACATGTAAAAATATACGTAGTTTAAATACTTAAGTCTTTTAAAATATATATATATTTAAAACAGTCTTTTAAAAAATGTATTTTTATTGATTTCCAAGATGAAGGAAGAGGGAGAGAGAGAGAGAAACATCAATGATGAGAGAGAATAATTAGCTGGCTGCTTCCTGCACGCCCCACACTGGGGAGCAAGCCTGCAACCTGGGCAAGTGTCCTGACTGGGAACTGAACTGTGACCTCCTGGTTCATAGGTCAATGCTCAATCACTGAGCCCCACTGGCCGGGCAATAAAAATATATTTTTAAAAAAAAATAATAAAGGCTTCAGCCCCAACTACTCCCAGTATTTTTAAAAAATCATACATAATTAAAATATTGATTATTTTATAATGTCTTCGCAGTAACAGCACTAACAAATCTTGAGTTTTAGAACTCAGAAAAATAAGTGGTACATTTTCAGAAAAGTAAATGGTATATTTTATGTTCTTTTAAAATGCCTTATCTTACATTGGTTAAATACTCTCCCTACAATTGAGTCTGATGCTTTCTATTTAGCAGATATTTTCTCACATATTATACACTACCCACCTAGATATCAGTCCTGCTTGTGCCAAAAGGTCTGAAGCAACCAACATACCTCAGGTAAACAGGACCAAATGATCTCCTTAGTATCACCAATTTAACAATTAAGTTGGTTCATTTTATTAAAAAATAAATTTGTTTCTGAGACTACAAATTGCCTTCTTCAGCGTCCCCTGTCCTGACCAAGTGAAAGAAAATTTACAGAATTTCACTTGGAGTTTCTTGTTGCTCCTATTGGGATTTTGCTTTCTGATTATGAGAGCATTCTGGCTTGTTTTCACTATCATTTTAGGCCACTTCAGGTCATTTTTAAGAGGAGAAACACAAAGAGATAATTATTCATTTCCTATTATTAGCATAGACTAATACCAGAGTGTAATCTGGTCGCATAGATACCAGAGTGTTCTGGTATCTACCAAGTTATGGCAACCAAGTCATCTTGACCATTTTTTAAAAATTACAAATTTTTAAACTTTCTAGAAAAAAGGGGGGGAGGGTCTGCAATCCACAGAACGAAGACAATTCTAAAAATACTATTTCTAAAAATATGTAATTTGAAAAGAAAATATTAAACCTTAATATGTGTCTCTACTCCCAGGAAGACGTAATGCCCTGGTTTCCATTAACTGTACTACAAGAGAATGGCCTACATTCATAAATGGATTAAGTAAAATAGCAATTTCCAGAGAGCCTTTTATTTTTAAAAAGTATAAATTCTGCCTAGAATTGTCAGTTAATTTTAACAATTATCCAATAAGCAAACTGTCATGTAGAAGGAAAAGTAAGATGGAATAAATCAATGACACAAACTTGCAGATGTTTTCAGGAAGTGCTGTCTAGGAGGAGGAGAGCCCAAACACCTTCTATCACCTACGGCAGGCCTGCCAGGCAGCACTCCATGCCACCGCCTCCAATCCACAGACCTCAAGAGCACAGCAAGGGTGAGGGGGGGTTCGGAAATGGTGATACAGACATCTGGTAATTCTGATACAACCTGTCTTCCCCTGCTCCCACTGACCACTCCTCACTTGAGATACAAAGGCTTCCACTCAGTGCCTTGTGGAGATAACCTAGGCATGGACACCGACGTTAACTGGCCTATTTCTCTTAGACACTGTGGATAAGTGTGTGTCAGAGGGAAACAGCCTGGTAATTATGATCTCTGAACCAATTACTGAATCAAAATAAAGCCTCGGGCCCAGCTGGTGTGGTTCAGTGGTTGAGGGCTCAATCCCCAGTGTGGAGCGTGCAGAAGACAACCAATCAATGATTCTCTCTCATCATAAATGTTTCTACCTCTCTCTCCTTCTCCCTTTCTCTCTGAAATCAACAAAAATACTGATATATTTTTAAAAAATAAATAAAAGTAAAGCTCCGGGCACTGAAGGGAATGCAGTGTAATGCAGTCCTCTCCACACTCACTAGGTTATCACCAGCCCTTCTCTAATCGCCTGGCACACACAGCATTCTCACACCCACTGATGACATGGCCCCTGTTGGTCAGCCACTGTTCCAACAGGTATGAGCTTGTTGGCTTCAACTCTGTAATGTGAGTGCTGATACCTGTTGCCATACTTACCAAGAATCAGAATGTTAACAAATGACTTTTGGAACCTAAAATTTTTTGTCCAGCTATTAAAGAACAGAAGACTCTATAAATTCCCTGAGAGTTAAAAAGGGGATGAGGTCTGGTAGATTTCCAAGTATGTTTTGCTTTCCATGTAACAGTATGTGTATGGGGTGGGAGTGAGGGGGATGGGTGGAGAGTGAGGGTTCAAAAAGGTACCCAGGCAGCACTCACCCCCTTATTGGCAGCGATGCAGCATTCAGCCAGCCGCAGCCAGAGGCGGGGATTGGCGTGATAGACCTGAACAGCTTCGATCAGGCACTCGAAGGCAGCAAGAGGTCTTCCGATGTGAAGAAGCTGAATTCCACAGTTATACAGCAACTCATACCTCTTGTTGGTCAGCAATGTACACATGGGTCGTCCTGAAAATTTTTTGCCTAATGATAAACATTAGGTGGGAATCAATCATTAGATTTAAAATAGCAGTTACTTAATGGAAAACATTCATTCCCTAAGTACTTAAACACTACTTTGTTTAATACCACTGACCCCAGTGTGACATTTAAGAGCTCTCATCAATGACAATCTCCAACCCCCAACCCACAAGTATTTGCCAGAGTCATTTCCGTTGTCTGTGTTGCCAAAAAGTGAGAGCCACCCAGGCCACACATACTCCAGGAAGGCAAAGAGAAGAGAGAGGACCCACTCTCACGTCTTTGAATCGTACACATTTTAGAGCCTGCAAAAAGATTCCACTCTTTTTACTTTAAATTTGGTTAATTATTGTCATGTACTTTTTATTAACCAGAAGTATTCAGTTAATGTTATGGTGTTACATAATTTTACTGTGGAAATAAAAGTTAATGTGCTATACCTATAATAACTATCATTCACTCACTCAGAGTTTCACCATCAATAATAAAATAAGACTATTAATGATTTTGAATACATTTTTCATAAATTAAATAGTTTTTTAAATTCAAAGCTAAACGATTGCTTGATTTTAAGCATTTCAAATCAAGAACCTATATAATATGAATATTAAAGGAATAAATTTCAGTAATTGCTTAAAGATTGCCAGGTGCTGCCAACAGTACCACATGTGAAACCCTGAAAAGAAGCTATAACATTAGTTTGGCACAATCAAGAAATCGTCAAAAATTACTATGTTTTTTAACATTACCATATGGGATTACTGATTTTCAAATCTATGAAAAAAAGGGAATTAAAATGTCTTTGATAATTACTCTTAACTCCTTGCTATTCAAATATCTACTAAAAATCCCCACTGTCAAACTTGTTGGGCAGGGTCAGTGATAACTGTAGATGCACACAGCATGCATTTTGACCAGATGCTTGCTCTCTGAACTCAGACTTTCCTCAAGTAGTAAAATATAAACTGTTCCCCAGCAAAGGGCATACCTGGATCAGTGCTGCCTGCACTGAGCTGTGCACAGACATTGTCATTCTCCTGTAGAGCTTTTTTAAAGTAGAAAATTCCCAAATTGTGCTTGCTCATGGCAAAATGGATGCAACCAAGATTATTCCAGAACATACATCGCAAGCATTCACCTGAGAAAAACACAAATAAGTTTGTCCACAGACAAATTTTACTGTTGATGTACATCATACAAGAATTGGGCTTATCTAACATGAGTTAATTCTATATGCAATTCCACATAGTCCCTATAGAACTGTTTATAAGGCATTTGAAATTTAGGAAACATCTGAAAACTTTGTAAGCTCCCTTTCCTCTTTTTTTTTTTAAGCCTCACCTAAGGATATGTTTTTATTGGTATGTAGAGAGAGAAGAGGGAGAGAGAGAAACATCGATCAGTTGCCTCCCATACACACCGTGACCTGGGATTGAACCTGCAACCTAGGTATATGCCCTGACCAGGAACCTGTTGGTGTACAGATGACACTTCAACCAACTGAGCCACCCTACCAGGGCAAACTCCCTTTCCCTTTTTTTTTTCTTTTCCTTGTAAATGTTTATTTTTCTTTCTTTTTTTCTTTTTAACAATATACAAAATAAATCTATTACCAGATTCCCTGTCCCTTTAAAATGTCATTTATTAAAGGGAATAAACCAACCCCGCATAATGATTTAATTAGCCTGTTCATGCTTTTTTCATGATGTAATTTTATTTATCTATTTTAAAAAATATACTTTTTATTGATTTTAGAAAGGAAGAGAGAGAGAGAGAGAGAGATAGAAACATCAATGAGCAGAGAGAATCACTGACTGGCTGCCTCCTGCACACCCCCTACTGGGGATTGAGCCTGCAAGCGGGCCAGCTGGGCTCTGATGTAATTTTAAATCATTATAGGCAACAGATTAAAAAAACTGCAAAAAAGGAAAAAATATTTATTAGTAAATTAATATATAGGTATTGCATCCACATAACAAAATACTATGTAGAAACTGAAAGAATTAAGTATATATGGAAACAGTGAAAATATGTTAAATGAAGAATAGCAAAAATACATAAAGCAGGATATATAAAATCCTGCTTTTGCTTTTTAAACTGTAAATCTCCACTACCCTGAGCACCTATCTTTTCATGCTAGTTGGGCATTTGTATTTCTTTTCTGGAACACTGCCTCTTCCTGTTTTTTACCCCTTTTTTTATTTGGTTACAGATGTTTTTCTACTGGGTACCTGTTTAGAAAGCTTCTGTCACATCTGTTTCAAATATTTCCCCCTCTGCCAGTTTGTCATCTGTCTTGTGATTTGGTCCAGTGTATCTGTGTTTATTGTTTATGTTTTTAATCATAAAAAGTTTCATTTTTTAAAAAAAATATATTTTATTGATTTTTTACAGAGAGGAAGGGAGAGAGACAGAGAGCTAGAAACATCGATGAGAGAGCAACATCAATCAGCTGCCTCCCGCACATCTCCTACTGGGGATGTGCCCGCAACCCAGGTACATGCCCTTGACCGGAATCGAACCTGGGACCCTTCAGTCCGCAGGCCGACGCTCTATCCACTGAGCCAAACCGGTTTTGGCAAAAGTTTCATATTTTATGTGGTCAAATTTAGTAAGCTTTCCCAAGTGCTATGGTTCTTAGATTTTGGATAATGTTTAATCAAGGCTCCCCTACCACAAAATTAATATCTTCCTCCAAGTTGCTTTTGTGATTTTATTTTCACATTTTAATCCTTCATCTCTCTGGACTGTATTTTGGTGTAATGGAAGCAATCCAAGCTTTAGTTTTCCTTTTCTAAATGGCTTCCCAAACATTCTAAAACAGCTTACTGATAGTCCATCTTTTCCTCAATGATATAAAATGCCTGACTAGACTGACAAAATTAATAATCAGGATAGTCAATGCTTAATACTAAAAACTAAATGTTGGCTTTTGAACTATTTTAAAATTAAGCAATGACTGTATTTTAAAAAGAAAAACTATGCTAAGGTAAAAATATAGTAGGAAATACACTAAAATGTTTAAGTGAGGTTGCTTCAGGGTAGTGGTATTGTGACCAATTTTTTTAAACTTCTATTCCCAAATCTCCTCTAATAAGCATATTTTATCAGCAACAAAAAAAATAAAGTTTATATGAGGGAAGCAAATTAACAATTTAAAAATTAATAGTTATAAAAAAATAAACATATAAAATATACAACTATTATATAAAAATATTTCCTATTAAATGATGGTAACTGTCAATTAGTCAACAACATGCCCTGCTCCCAACTCCATTTTAGACTGCCAATATCAATTCTGAAATCTGAGCCAAGACAATCCTAAGCAAAATTTTCTCAAAGCATATTATCTGTGTAGTCTGAGAGATCATTTCAGTGATTAGGTGTTAATGGGCCCCTGAGGGGAAGCCATGACAACAAAAACATCAAAAATTAAAATTTAGCAGAATTAGAAATGGGTACTGGGGGGGAGGGGGGGGGCGGGAAGCAACAAAGGGTAGAAGAGCCAGGAAGAAAATACAAAAATTTCACCATTTTCTTTTACCTGTTTTCAAGAATCCTGGATGTTCAGCAATGTTTGAACTATTTAATAGCTTCACAGCTTTTCGATAATTGCCTCTTAAGTACTCAAAATTGCTTTTAAGAAACAGAGAGGGTGCAGACTGTAAAGAAAACATCAGTTACTTATAATTTGTTTTTAGATGCTCAATGAGATCATAATCACACTGTTGTGGTGGCCTGCGTTCAAGGGCATAAATGAACCAGTTAAGTCATGGTCACCAAAACGAGGCTCTCCCTCAAGTGTTCCCTGACTCAGGGGTAACAACTGTTTCTTACATTACAATGATTTATTTTTCTGTTTGCCTTTCCCTATGGCTATGATATCCTTTAAGGCAAGGATCATGCTTTTATTTTTTTAATCTCAAAAAAAGGATTCATAATGACTGCCTGGCTATGTAGGCCTTGCCCCTCCTCTTAGGTCTAGGCTACAAATGTTCTCAAAAATCACTTGAGTACTGATCCAGTGGCTAATTTGAATCCTGCTTGGGATGTTCTAAGGTCAATTTTCCTGAACTATTCCTACTACAAACCATATCTTGTCATGATTTAATACTTTTTTTAAAAAAAATATTTTTTTATTAATTTCAGAGAGGAAGGGAGGAGGAGGGAGAGATAGAAATATCAGTGATGAGAGAGAATAATTGATCCGCTGCCTCCTGCATGCCCCCTATTGGGGACTGAGCCTGCAACCCTGGCATGTGCCCTGACTGGGAATCGAACCATGACCTCCTGGTTCATAGGTAGACGCTCAACCACTGAGCAACTGTGGCCAGGCATGATTTTATACTTTCAATTAATATCCTAAAAGCCTCAAGATTTGTCACTTCTGTCCTTCCCACTACCATCTTAACAATTATTTCTCAGTCGGGGGCTGGGGTAAAGGGGGTGGAAGAAAGGAGTAATTATATCTCAAATACTAGCACTAGTCAAACTGAAGGCATTGTCAGGCCAAAGATCATTTGGAAGGGGCAGGTTTGGGCTACAACTTGACTATTAATCTTGAATTAATGTTGTCAGTACAATCTAAAAAAATCCTAGTGTCTTATAACAATGAATGTTTATATGAATTGTGATAAACAACTCACAGAACACTGGTTAGCTATTTAGAATAGTGGTTTGAAGGCTATATACCAAGGAGAAATGCTTGTGATAATTTTAAGTTAGAAACATCTTGCATTAAATTGTAGTAGACACAGTATGATCACTACTTCATAGTTCACTATCAGGGTTTATATCTGGTAGTATAATATAGCATAACAGACTAAGATAAATTATTTAAAACTGACAAATAACAAATTGTACAAATAAGAAAGTTTTAGGACATAAGAGACACAAATTGAAAAAAAAAAGTCAAGAAGAAACTTACATTTCCAGCTGTGTTCATGACGGACTTGATCTCCCTTTTGCAGGCTTTCAGAGACTTCATTTGGATATACGCTCTTACTTTATACTGTCAGAGGAAAAATGCTAGCATGTAAGAACTATGGTGTATTCACACATAGTGAAGCAGTTCTGCTTTCTCGCTAAGGAAATGAAACCCAATCTGTTTACAACATGGGTATGCCAGCTACTTGCAAGTTAAAAATTATCTTAAATAACCTATTTTTACTGTATTAATGGAATACACTCTAAAAAACTAGAAACATGGTAAAAAAATAAAAATAATAAAAAACTAGAAACATGGTAGAATAAAATTTATAGTTAAGTTCCAAGCAAAAATCCTACCAATTCTTATCTGCACAGGGCTAATTAACAATGAATTTTTAAATGAATGTGATTTCATCATCTAATACACTCCCAGACCATTTTTTCTCTCAATCTTCTATTGAGTAAATAAAAGAAATGATATTGCATTGCCACCTTAAGCAAAGTATACTTATAAGGCTTAAATGGCTTCCAAACTACAATACCTCAAAGATAAATAAACATATATGTCTTAAATGATTTACTGCCTTCAATGATCCCTCACATTCTTCATCATTCATAACCACAAGTAAATACATGTGACGTATAACCTCTCTTAAGTCACATTACCTGATGTATCTTTGATTTTGCAGCTTCTATTAGAGCTCCACTTTCAGCTTTATGGTTAGAACTGTCTTTGTTGGTGTTATTACCAGTCTAGAGGGTGATGAACAAAGTTTATCAAAATGAAATATTTCTGACCACAACTTAAATCACAGATTTTCAAGTGAGCGAATCTCAATCACCTAGAGAACGTTTCAAAATTCAGAATCCTAGGTCCCAGTCCCAGAGATTCAGGCTTACTAGTGTGGAGTGAGTGACAGGAAACTCTACCTATGAGAAGCTTGCTATGGCGCACAATGATAGACTAGGTTTAAAACGCATAGGTCTTACTTGGGCAAAACTCAGCTTAGCTTTCTAAAACCCAGACACGATCATGTAATTCCCTTCTTAAAAACTTCCTCTGTCATAAACACTCCGAACCTCATACCCTAAATTCCTAGTACAGTATTCAAAACCCTTCACAATAGGACCCATATTGGAGTGGCCAATCTCCCCTGCTGCTGATCTCCATTACATTTCTCAGGCACGACTTCCCATTTCAGATGACTACAACTCCCCCAACACACCTTCTCACACCGTTTGTGCTGTTTTTTCTGCCAGGATGGTTATCCTGCTTCATCCTTCCTTCCTTTTCTGATTTGTCAAACTATTACATCTTTAAAGGCCCACGTAAAACATCCAAACTTCTCTGAAACACTCCCTAACCTCCATCCTCCCAGTCCCTGAGCAGATTTGCTCCGTATTTTCCTCCCACAGATCCGAGTTCCTTGAAAATCCAGAACTGCAAGGTTTTCATTGTTGTCACCTTAGTACCAAGCAGAGCACAGAAGCATCTGTTGAACTGAATTATACTTCACCAACTATTACAAGTATTGAATATGGGAATAGTTTACTACAGTTTATGAATAATGCTAAGATTTAACTGAACTCTTATACATACATGTTTAAGACCTACACTCTAAACAACTTTCATATATGAAATACAGTAGCATTAACTAATCATCATGCTGTACAGTGAAATAGTATTTCAGTAAAGCTATTAAAATAATAAATAACTACAAATGTTCCTTATTATTTAAATTTCAGTCTGATCACTTTAGGATACTCACCTCGTTCTTTCCATTTTTGTTATTATTACCCTGTGAAATCATCTTTTCTAGGACAGCAAGAAGATGCAAAGCTTTCTCAGCTTGGTAAGTTAATATATACAGGTCTACAAGTAGAAAACACACTGCTTGGGCAAATTTTTCTTCTGGGTGTAGGGAGCGGGAAAATAAAACAAAAAGAAAAATTACAATCCAAAGTGAAGCAAACATCTCAGTCCTCCCTCCGCCCCTCCAAAGCTCTAAAGAGCGAGGCCTAAGCCTTTACTTAAATGAATTTCATCACCTAGAGCAGTGGTTCTCAACCTTCCTAATGCCGCGACCCTTTAATACAGTTCCTCATGTTGTGGTGACCCCCCAATTTCACTGTTACAAATTGAACATAATTAAAGCATAGTGATTAATCACAAAAACAATATGTAATTATACATATGTGTTTTCCGATGATCTTAGGTGACCCGTAAAAGGGTCGTTCGACCCCCAAAGGGATTGCAACCCACAGGTTGAGAACCGATGACCTAGAGCCATGGTGGAAACAACTTGCAAATTCAACAATGCCGTTATATTAGGCATCTTATGGCCCCTCATTTCATCCCAATAGGCATCTCACCACCTCTCATTTCAGGAAGTCTAGTGACTGAACATCCTTTGGACACCAGCACATGAGATGAAGATTTTACTTTATGTGGAAGGATATCTCAATTCCCATTCCTGCCTGGCTACTTACTAGTTATGTGGCCTTTACACATCATTGAACTAATTTTTAGACCTCAACTGGCTGACCTGTAAAATGGGGAGAACATTTTACCTGCCTAAAGGCAGGGGCGTGGGCCAGGTGATCTCTTGAAGTTCCTTCTAATTCTAAAAAGATCTTTGACTCCGGTAAATATATTTCCTTTCAAGGTGCAGAGATGGGAAAAAGAAATAATTTGATTGCAGACACAAAAGAACCACAGTGTGGATTGGAGTATATCAGAAAATTGCAACAGCCAAGAGGGAAATATAAAGACAAGAATATCAAAGGAAGAACCCAAGGAAGAAAGGAAGGGTGACCCAGCATGACATAACACTATTTCCTTTCCTTTCAAAGAGAAGATAAAAGGAAAAATAAGGATGAAAAGAAGGCTGCTATAATCAAGAACAGAAAATTTCGGAAGTCCTTAAAAGCCTCCTAGCAAGTCTTCCTGATTCCCTTCTTGCTCTTACATAGTAGCCAGAGCGGTTTCCATTTAAAACTAATATCAGTGCAGTTAATACGCAAAGGTGGCATCTCCAAGGGCTTCCCTCCAACTTAAACAATAAATCCCGACCCCGGTTACAATACTTTACCTGTTCTGTCCCTGGCTACTTCTGAGCTCATTTCCTACCATTTCCCCCATCCAGCTCGTCACAGTGGCATTCCGGCTGTTCCTCTCGAAAAACAGTATCCCCAGTTAAGCTCTATTCTGTACCCAATTTTAGCTTTTCTTCACAGCATTGAACTATCTCACAATATATTTCTTGTGCAGCGCTCTCTCCCATTAGAATGTAAGCTTAATAAGGGTAAAGACTTTTTTCTTTCACTCACTGCATCAATCTTTAGGTCCCAGTGTCTAGCCCATAGTATATGCTCAATAAATGTATGTTAAATGAGGAATCCAAGTAGTAAAGTCAAAAAAATAATAATTTTCAAAGAAGAAAAATACATTTGAGTACTAATTGGTTGCTAGATTCTGCTCAACCCTAGCAGATTAACAGGATTTCAGGAACTGTTCTGGAAATTCTAAAAACCAGCTTTATTTGGGGCGGGAGTGGTGTGTGTGTGTGTGTGTGTGTGTGCAAAACCACATCCGTGCCATCCTTGAAGTATAATTCTGACTTCTAGCTTTTCAGAAGAAAAGGATTGGTCACCCGTTCCACGCTTCACCAATGAGGTCTCTCGGGGGCAGTGTATCCAGCCACCACGCCCTCAGGATTGGGGGAAAGAAGAGAAGGCCCTGAAAATGCTTCCCTGGAGCCATAGTAAGCAGCTGTTCAACCAGCTGTCAGCAAAAGGGGGCTCTGTAACTCTCCCCAAAGCATCACGGGGGAGCCATCCCACCCCACCACATGTCCTGAGGGGACCACATCAGCAACCGGGTGTTTATAAAGCAGGAATCTGCATTGCCGTTTTGAATTTAAAAGAAAGTAACCATGGAGAAAAAGACAGAAATGTGAATCACAACTGAAATGTGCTTGTGGGAAGAAACCATTGGTCCTCTCTAACAACCATTTCCTGCGTCCAGCTTTGCTGCTTTATTTGCTCCCTCTTTTTCCCTTTGCCCTTCCCTTTGTTCCTACTCTTAAGGCTAGTGATAGTAAGCTAGTTAAGATAACAAAAAAAGCTAACAGTTCTCTACTATCTACTCTACTTCAGTTAGGCAGTAGACAAAATAAATTACTACGCAGTCCCTAACATTACAAAACACGCCTTCCTTCATATACCACGTAGGTAAGAAAGGATCGGGTACACAACCAAAGAAAACCCCTTGAATCAGCAATTCTTTCATATTAGAACAGCAATTCTAACAGTTATCTTAAAAAATTGAGTTGGGAGGGTGCTAAAAGAAAACCTGGATTCATCTGAAAGTGATATACTTTTTATCTTTTGTAACCATTAAGAAAACTGGACAGAGCTTTTTTTCCTTTCTTACTGACATGTAATTCTCCGATTTAGGTTATCTGGGTACAAACACCAGAGACCTTTGCAAGTATGAGAAGATATGGAAACTACTGACTTGAAAGATAACATACCAAAAGGTTCTATAAACTGATAAAGTTTTTCACCAACTGATATGGCTTCTGTATACTGTCGCAAATGATAAAGAATGACTGCTTGATTGTAATACAACATGCTGTTTTCAACATCATCTAATCCATCCATTTCTTCAACAGCTGAGTGGACCTATAAAACAACCCACAGGGATTATACTCTAACAACAGTCAGAAAATAAAGCACAAAAGGGAAAGAAATCTACATGAATAAACAGGAACACAGGCCAATGTTTCTTACTCTGAATTTTCCCACATTTTCAACAGGATCTCTAGATTTCAATTACTCTCACACTAAAAAGTATTCCATTCATAATAAAATTCTGTTTAGTAAACTGTTTTGATGGGACTTAGTATTAAGTACCTAGCACAAGGCAGGGTGATTCTCCTCCTTGCCACTGTGAAGATACTAGTGTATCTTTAATGCTGAACTGCCAGCATGGTTTCTGGGTTGGATTTCCACCTTGTAGACCAGGGGTGGGCAAACTTTTTGACTCGAGGGCCACAATGGGTTCTTAAACTGGACCGGAGGGCCGGAACAAAAGCATGGATGGAGTGTTTGTGTGAACTAATATAAATTCAAAGTAAACATCATTACATAAAAGGGTACGGTCTTTTATTTCAATAGTTTTATTCATTTCACTGAGCCAAACTGGTTTCGGCAATAGTTTTATTCATTTCAAATGGGCTGGATCCAGCCCGCGGGCCGTAGTTTGCCCACGGCTGTTGTAGACACATGGGGAGTGGGCCAAACTCAAAACGGCCTTTCCCATGAGCATGTTACACAGTATGTACACAGAAACTTGGTTCCATTTGTAAAAACAAAAGTAAAACTTAAACGTTGAACAAACAATAGCTAACTACTTAGCTATGTGCCAGGCCTGCTACATTGAACCTTTTTACAGAGAACACCTCATTTAATCCTCACCACACCTCGAGAACATAGATAATATTGCCATTTCCATCTTATAAATAAGGAAACCAGCACAAAAAGCTTAATTATCTTGCCCAAAGCCATATAGCTAGGAAGTATACTTTCTGATTTTCCTATGATGTTCAGGTTTTGTTCCCTTAGTAAAAAGGATAGATATCTTTGAAGTAATTAACAAGATACACTTCGTCACACATGGTAGTGAAAACGGACTCCCAAGGGCTTTACTAGAACCCTAACGTCACCATCTGATACCGAAAGAAAATTACACCACTTTGCATTTTCAAGCTAGACTCTGTTTACTCAAAGCACATTCAAATTTGCTATATAAATCTATTTTATTCAAGTAAGAAAACCCAATAGAGAACAAAATCATATTACATAAGTTTCATTTCCTGGAATAATAATTTTATACAAGTAAAATTAATACCAATGAATGTTTCAGATAAATTAGAAATTGTACTATGAATATCAGACAATAAGTCACATTAATTTTCCTTAACTATTTTTATCCTAAAATTTAGAGAGCATAATAGCTAAATTCATTTGTGTATATTACCTGATTCTTCAGCTGGTTAAGTGTTTGTCTCAAACTATCTGTTGTTGTTTGGTTACTTTTAAAAAACTCAGCTACTGCTGTATTTAAAATTATTTTATAATCATCTTTGTTTATATCTTGTAGGGAGGCAAGGTGTTGAAGACAGGCATCATAATTTCCAGCCTAAAACAAAAATGAAAACACACATTCACAAAACTACATACCAGCTTTAAGACCTATATGATCATTTCCAAATATATTACACTCATCTTTATTTTAAAACTCTTTAAAAAGATATAATTCCCCAAAATATGCTAAAGTTGTTAGATAAAACAATGTTTATGTCAATTAAGAAACTGTGTGCCCTAGCTGGTTTGGATCAGTGGATAGAGCGTCGGCCTGCAGACCAAAGTGTCCTGGGTTTGATTCTGGCCAAGGGCAGGCTTGGTTGCAGGCTCCTCCTTGGCCCGGGCCCTGGCTGGGACTTGTGCAGGAGGCAACCAATTGATGTGCTTCTCTCACATCAATGTTTCTCTCTCTGTCTTTCCCTCTCTCTTCCTCTCTCCCTAAAATCAATGGAAAAATATCCTCGGGTGAGGATTAATAAAAAAAAAACAACCCCCCCCCAAACTGTGATATGTCAATCATATCTCAGTAAAATTGAAAAAAAAAAAGAAACAGAAATGGTGGCTATATATATCCTAAGAATCAAACTCTAACACTGATAAATGTGTATCATTTCTATAACACATATACATATAAATATATATATAAACTATACCTATATATGTTATAATCATATCTATATATATAAAAGCCTGAGCAACTGCCTGACCGGTAGCTATGACGTGCAATGACCACCAGGGGGCAAACGCTCAACGCAGGAGCTGCCGAGCTGCGGTGACTTGGCAGCTGTGGTTCTTGGGTGACGCACCTGGAACCAGAGAGGAGGGAGCCCAATTCCGGGGTGCATCACCTGAGAACCACCCACTCGCAATCCAGGACCCCTCGGGGGATGTCAAAGAGCAGGTTTTGGCCCAATATCTGCAGGCCAGGCTGAGGGACCTCACCAGTGCACGAGGGGCCTCTAGCATCTACACTAATAAAAGAGAAATATGTAAATTGGTCATCACTCTGCTACGCCCATCAGCCAATTAGAGTGACTATGCAAATTAATCCAACAAAGACGGCAGGTTAATTTTCATATGCAGGCGTGGAGCGAAGACTGAAGACTGAAGAGGCTTGGCTTCTCCGCTGCGGCCGGACCAAAGGCCTGGGTCCTGGGTGCCAGAGGAAAACCGATGCCGGCAGCCAGGGGAAGGAAGGCCTATTGCGCAAATCTTCGTGCAATGGGCCTCTAGTAATATATATATTAATTATTAGTATATATTGGTGCATATTGCTAGCAGGGTATAATAGCCAAAGCTAGCCAAGAAAGGTAATGTGATTACTCCACCTTTTATTTCCTAGTTAATAGACTCTGAATACCGAAGTCTCAAGTTCTTCTGCTTACATGTATGCAACTTGATAATCAAATATAAGGTGTTTTTTTTTCATATTGTTTAAACATGTCAGAATAGTTAGTGTTTTGACAAACTTTTGGGGTTCTATTTTAAAGTACATTCAAGAAAAAAATTGAAGAGACTAGTGAAATGAAAAGGCTGACCCACATACTTACAAGTATAAATTTAAAAGACTTAAAAAAAATGTGTGAGAGTTAAAATGTATTTATGAAAACACAAAAACTTGGGAATGGCTCAAACCATTCCTGATCCTTTACCATAGTTAAACTCTAAAATGTTTTTATTTTAAAACTAAACCTACTCTCTAAACTTAACTCTTTAATTAGTACACACACAGAAAAAGTATAAATTTAAAAATTCAATGTGAAACAATTCATACTTGACAGATCCTAAAAATGGAGCTTAATTAAGGGAAACATTTCTTACCGTGAAAGCTTGGAAAGCATTGGTGGACAGCTCCTTCTCTTGATCAGTGATCCCAGAGGACTGACCTGTCCCTTCATGCTTCTCGGCTCCCTGATCTGCAAGGAAACAGTTTTACACTTCTTTAGAAATAACAGTTGTGCAGTGATGTGTCCCTAGTTTTCTTCTTAATAGCGTTCTTCCTAATGAAGTTGCCAAAGTTAGAGCTCTCTCAACTACAATGACTAATTAGTGTTGAGTAAGAAGCTACTCCTCTACAAACTTAAGAAAAAATTTCCTTTAGCTGCAGCCAAATTCAATGAAAGCCCACCATTATTTATGTAAGGACTAGAGGCCTGGTGCATGACATTCATGCACTGGGCCGGGGGGGTGTCCCTCAGCCCGGCCTGCGCCCTTGCAGTCCAGGACCCCTTGGGGGATGTCTGACTGCCAGTTTAGGCCCGCTCCCTGGCAGTTGGACATCCCCCGAGGGGTCCTTAGTGCTGCTGTGGAGGCAGGAGAGACTCCCGCCCCCGCTGCTGTACTTGCCAGCCGTGAGTCTTACCTCCTGGTGGTCAGTGTGCGTCGTAGTGACCGGTTGTTCCACTGCTTGGTCTATTTCCATATTAATGTTTTATTATATAGGATTACAGCTCTGCCCATCGGACATTAGGGCTTAGAATGTTGTGCTCTTTTATTTTATTTTTAAAATATATTTTATTGTAAAAAAAAATATTTTTTACGGAGAGGGAGAGGGATAGAGAATTAGAAACATCAATGAGAGAAAAACATTGATCAGCTGCCTCCTGCACAACCCCCGTTGGGGATTGAGCCTGTAACCAAGGTACACGCCCCTGACTGGAATCGAACCTGGAACCCTTAGTCCGTGGGCCGATGCTCTATCCACTGAGCCAAATGGGTAAGGGCTGGTGTGCTCTTTTAAAGATATTAGTTCTGTCCCTCTAGCAATATACCAAAAGTAGGCCCTAGAGACCCAAGGAGATTATAAATACACTAGAGGCCCAGTGCATGAAATTTGTGCACAGGTAGGGTCCCTAGCACCTGCCAACTACAGCCTCCCTTCCCCCGGATGCCTGCCACTGCCACCAGGGCCTTCCTTCCCCCGACTGCCTGTGGCCACCGCTGGCTGGGGCCTCCCTTCCCCCGGCTGCCTGCTGCTGTCAGCTGGGGCCTTCCTTCTCCCAGCTGGGCCTCCCTTCCCACGGTTTGCTGGCTGGCCCTGCTGCCTGGTCGAACTGACAATTTGCATATTAGGCTTTTATTATATAGGATGTACAATGCCTTCAAGAAGTTTATAATTCAGTTGGAACATAGTAGTAACATTTAACAATGAGAAATCTACATTGATAACTCAGAGGTAATTTCCAGGCAAAGAATGCTTTCATAAACTTAGAAATCCAAAAGTCAAGATTAACACATTTAGCCGAAACCGGTTTGGCTCAGTGGATAGAGCGTCGGCCTGCGGACTGAAGGGTCCCAGGTTCGATTCCGGTCAAGGGCATGTACCTGGGTTGCGGGCACATCTCCAGTAGGGGATGTGCAGGAGGCGGCTGATCGATGTTTCTCTCTCATCGATGTTTCTGACTTTCTATCTCTCTATCTCTTCCTCTCTGTAAAAAATCAATAAAATATATTTAAAAAAAAAAAAAAAGATTAACACATTTAAAAAGCTTCCTTAACATGAGTTAAGTGTCCATATACATTCTAAGATTAATGATTCCTGCTCCACAATTTATTATTTTAAAAATTAGATTTTTTCTTCCCTGACTGGGTAGCTCAGTTGGTTAGAGCATTGTCCCGATACGCCAAGGGTATGGGTTCAATCCCTGGTCAAGGCACATACAAGAATCAACCAATGAATGCATAAATAAGTGCCCAAATCAATGTTTCTCTCTTTCTCTTCCTCTCTCTTTCTCTAGTCAATAATAATAATAAAAATAAGTGATACTTCTGTTACTTAAAGTTATCAGATAAATTGGCATTTCATTTTATCATTAGCATACAAATAAAGAAATAGAAGAAAGTAAAAGGGGGATAATGGTGATGGAAGGAGACTTTACTTGGGGTGGTAAATGTCCCAATACAATACACAGATGATGTATTGAAGAACTATATACCTGAAACCTGTATAATTTTATTAACCAATGTCACCCCAATAAATTCAGTAAGAAATTAAATTAAATTTGTAAAAAAGAATTGAGTCCTAATAGGGAGGAGGAAGAACGAATAGTTTAATGGAAAAAGTTTACCAGTTTAAAATAAGGACAGTGTTAAAACAGCTTTTCCTTTAGAAACCCAACATGCTTGACTGCAAGACTACTGTTTACACCAGAGGTCCTCAAACTTTTTAAACAGGGGGCCAGTTCACTGTCCCTCAGACATTCCACACATGCGTACTGAGGGCCCAGGACGAGTTGGCTGCTAAGCAGGACAGGCAGTGGCGGCAAAAACACCCAGTGGGCCGGATAAATGTTTTTGGCGGGCCGCAGTTTGAGGACCCTTGGTTTACACGGTACATCTATTTTACAAAACTTTCAGGTGCACAGGAACAGTAAGAACCAATTACTTCAAAATGTGTAAAAATGGGACACAGGATTTCAGGACCCCAGAAAGCAAAGTATGAGTTTAGAGTGAAACAGAAGTCTCAACCCCATGTCTATTTATTATCTATCTATATAAAAGGCTAAGTGTCCGTCCTTCCCTCTGACCAGTAGCTATGCTGCGCAATGACCACCAGGGGACAGACGCTCAACGCAGGAGCTGCCATGACACGCACTGGCCATTTAAATATATACAGCACCACAGACCTGATGCCCACAAACCAACACTTGGCTTCCCCCAAGTGGGACACAGGCCCTGCCACCACCCCAGAGCGACACCCCACCAAATCGCAGCCAAGACCCCATCGCGCAAAATGCAGCCCACAGCCCAGTCCGGAAACGGTCGCTGTGGGTGCCGGGTAATGATGTCATATAGCAATGCCCAGCTTCCTAGCGACTAGCCTCCTTGGAGTTTCTTCAGCCCAGGAACCTGACTTGCTTTATAGCCAGTGCAAACATTTTACAGTTCAACCAAATATCTGTGAAGCACGTTCCCGTGCCTCATCTCATTTGATCCTCACAGAAGACCTGGAGTAGGCAGATATGAGACTCAGTAGAATCCTATTTTCTTTTCATTAGCAAGACAACGGAGATTTTAGAAAGTTTAGAAACTTGACCCAACTGAAAAGAAGAAATGGTGGAACTTGAAAATGACTTCAGGTTTTCTCACTGCGCAGAATATAGTCAAACACTGCTACAGTTAAGTATTTTACCCTTTCCCTGCCCACGTGATCTACAATAATAATCTGCTCTTTGTTGATATTTACTGCTGTGTTGCTGACAATTACCTGAAAGAGAAGTTGGGGTGCTTCACTGGGCTGGAAAAAGTTTAGCTAAATCAGAAAGCAGGTCTAATTTAGAAAGTGTATGTATGTACGTATATGTATGTGTATGTGTATGTATATGTATATGTATATATATAAAAGGCTAAGTTGACTCGCGTATGCGCGATATATATAAAGCTCTCGCTGGCACCAATTGCACACGTGTGCTTCAATCTGTCATTGTTGATTGTGAATTTGGTTAACACTTCCATTGTAGAGAAAGGGTGAGTAGTGACATTGAAGTATTTCTTCTAATGAATTTCCTTTCAATGTGCACAAATCCGTGCACCGGGACACTAGTCAAATCATAACACAAATACTTAAAAAAAATTTGGGGAACCTAAACTGTTTTAAAAATGTATCTTCTCTCATCATAAGAAAGTAAACTAAATTTAAGACAAATAAAAAAAATTCTAGATCTGCCGTCAAGTTATCTCCATAGCTTCTTCAAAAATATATCCTCTCTGGACTAGATGACATTCTTTAATGGGACTTCTGGGCTCAACTGTCAAAGAGTGATGTATAAACACAGGGCAGAGGGAAATACACACAACTCACCAAGGTGTTGAGGAATTTAAGCTTCTATCTACTTCCACCAAAGGCAGATTGGCTCATGCGGCCACTGCTGCTATCATTATCCTCTAGGAGCTGTAAAAGTCTCCTAAAATCTTCCAGGAAAGGAGAGAAGCCAACTTTTAGATAAATAAATAAATAAGCTAGACTCGAAGGCTGACAAGAGACTCTGAAATTGTCATTTCTACAGACATTTCAAAGAACTGAGCTCAATAACAGCCTTTTACATGTTAACCAACCATCATTTTACCTACATTATTTTACATTAAGATATACTTGAATGGAATTTTTATTTTCCTTGTTATCTCCACTTCTCAAGTTTTCTGCAAGAAGTGGGTATTATTTGTACAATCCGTTTTAAAAATGTTTTTAAAACATTCATATTTTGGTAACTGCTGATTTCTTACCCGTAAGAGTCTGCACGTAATCCCACAATGTGTCTTTATTTGTCCAAAAGTAGTCTCCATTGCCAATTGAAACGGTATATGACCGGTCATCCATAAGCTTGACTTTCCTTCTACTGTGGCCTAATGCACATGGCTGACCTTCTAGGCGCACAGAGCTCTTTGGTGCACAAAACTTGACATTCTTTAAGCCAAAGGGCTTCATTTTGAACCAATCAATTGCCTTTAGGTTTGAACTAAGTACAAAAGAAACACACTGCTTTTTCAAAACTGAAAAAAGTCAGTTAACTGAAAGCATAGACACATTCCATTAAAAGAATGCTAATTCAAATATGATTGGAGGAAGATCTTCCATACAAGCTAGCTAGACTTCTCAAATTTTAACTCCAGTGACGTTCAAGGAAAAAATTTTGTTCCAAAGCAAAAAAGGATTGCTGAGGTCGAAGGAAATCTGCAACACTCACAAACTACTGTTGATGCCTCTAGTGAAGGGAAATTTTAAATAACAAAGACATTTTAAACAAAAATAATTCAGGTTCACCAAAGTCACCATCTAGCTAAGGCTCACAAGCCTCATGTGTGGTTTCCTATCACTTGAACTAGTACAGCCAACTTATAATGCTGATTTCTGTACAACTCAGAGAAGTAACATGTGACCAGTAGTGCTATAGACTTCAGCACCCTGTCCAGCACTGCAGAAATAAACAGAATATCAAGAATCAAGAATATAGCAGCATGCTTTGGGGAAGACAGGCAAAGCAGAACACTACCACTGCCAATGGGTATTTTTATTTTCATATCTGAGAGTAGTTTTATGCATAGAAAAAAAGATTTCCTCCGGTTTTCAAACCCATGACTGATGCTCTAACCACTTAACAACACCAGCCAGGGCTCTTTAAAAAAAAAATTGAGATATAATTGACATATTAACATTATATTACTTCCAGATATATAACATGATTTTGTGTATATCCTATAGATATCTTCTAATTGCAAATGGAAGATGTTCCTGTCACCATCTTTCCAAATTGATCAAATTTATCATCTAATAGTGAACAAACTGACAATATGTACTTTATAAAAAGTATTCAGCTTCACCTACACACTATCTTACAAATATATTAACCCTAAATCTAATTAAGCCTGTTAAAATAACTTTTAGTTTACAGAAAATACAGGATAAGGAACTAAAGGATGCCAGGAAGAAACAATCAGAAAAATCCAGAACGTAGGATGTTCTACAAGGCAACCAACTTAGTCTCTTAAAAAAAAAAGTCATGGGAAAAAAAAAAGGAATTAAGAGACATACCAAAATATAATAATCTTAACTGGTTCTTAATTTGAAAGGCACAGTTTCTTTAAAGTTTTATGGAACATTTTTGGTTCAACTGGGGAAATCTGACATATTCAAATATTAGTTTTCTGAAGTGTAATGGTATTATGGTTACATAGGTAAATGTCCTTATTTTAAGAAATGCATGGTGAAATATTTAGAGATGAAATATCATGATGTCTGTAACTTCTTCAGAAATGACTCTTAGCTAGAGATAAAGGAAATAAATACAGCAAAATGTAGCAATTGGTGAACAAGGCTCGTGGTTATATGGGTATTCATTTTATTTTTTCAATGTTTTGGATGTTTGTTAATAAAAAGTTGAAAAAATATCAAATGAGCACTGATTTTTGTAAGTATGTATGGTGACACATGTTAACTAGACATACTGTGGTGATCATTTTGCAGTATGTACCAATATCAAATCATCACATTGTACATCTGAAACTAACGTATCAATTATACCTCAGTTAAAAAAAACACACTAACCTATATTGAATGCTTACTGCACTATTCAAGGAAAAGAGAATATCCAACTATAAAGTTGTGTGACTCTATCAAGGATGTTTTTTTCAAGTCAGTGTGAGGTTGGATAGGCCAAGAAAAAGTCTGGAAGAACACACAAACTCATATTGGTTATCTGGAGAGAGGGAAGATAGAGGACTTAATATTTTTTTAAAATATTTTTATTGATTTCAGAGAGGAAGGGAGAGGGAGGAAGAGATAGAAATATCAATGATGAGAGAGAATCATCAACCAGCAGTGCCCCCCTCCCCTGCCCCCCATGCCATCCTGGGGATGAAGCCCACAAACCAGGCATATGCCCTTGACTGGAATCAAACCTGGGACCTTTCAGTCTGCAGGATGATGCTCTATCCACTGAGCCAAACCAGCCAGAGCTGGACTTCATTTTTTTTTTTTTTTACCTTATACACTTACTACTAAAAAGTTTTGGGTGTGCCGAGACCGGTTTGGCTGGCTCAGTGGATAGAGCGTCGGCCTGCGGACTGAAGGGTCCCAGGTTTGGTTCCGGTCAGGAGCATGTGCTTGGGTTGCAGGCGCTTCCCCAGCGGGGGATGTGCAGGAGGCAGCTGGTCGATGTTTCTCTCTCGTCGATGTTTCTGGCTCTCTATCTCTCTCCCTTCCTCTCTGTAAAAAATCAATAAAATATATTTAAAAAAAAAGTTTTGGGTGTTTTAAATAAAATAAAAAATACCCTTGGCTTAAAGTTTTTCCATTTTTAGTCAGTCTGGCTCAAAATTTCAAAGCCCTCCCTTTAAGTACTCATCTCCTGGTTTCGTATTATTCACCTGGTCCTGTCTTTCCCTTGTTCATATCATCATCAACCTTTCCCGATTAAGCCTACTACTGCCATCCTCATAGTCCAAATTCTCAGATAAATTCAAACCTAGGATTTTGTTTTCTAACTCCAGCCACATTCTCCTTTCAAATAACTATCAAAAGTTAAGTAAAAAATGATACTGGTTTTAGACTTTTCTGGTGTGACTCAGTGGCTGAGTGTCGACCTGTGAACCAGGTCATGGTTCGATTCCCGGTCATGGCACATGCCCATCAATCCCATCAAGGTTGCAAGCTCGATTCCCAGTAGGGGGTGTATAGGAGGCAGACCATCGCTGTTTCTCTTTGTCTCTCAAATTAAAAAAAAAAAAATTAAAATGATATTGGTTTTATACCGCCTTTATATATTATATAGGGACACAAACCTTAAATCTCTGGCTTTGGTTGACGCCCCATCTACCCTCGGACACTCCTCCCTTTACAATTTGGTTGAAATATAACTCAGGGTGTGAGACTGCTGGCTGATCAGTCACTGAGAGGCCACTCAACCTAGAAAGACAGGTAAATTTGTTCCCAGGAGGTGAGTCTTGACCAATTGGAAACAAAAACAGAAGGAAGCTAGACAGATAAATGATCCCCTTTTTTTTCTCATGTGCAGTTTCTCCTGGAAAACCTTTAAGAAAAATCCCACATGCAAGTGACCGACTAGGTCTCTCCCCAGCTCGAGGTGAAACAGTGGCCAGGGATGGAATGTACTGCATCTCCCTCTGCCTCATTTCTTCTCTCCATCCCTTCCACTACCCTGGACTTGCACTTTCCAAATAAAAAGTTAGCACCTTAATTGGGTTCTGCTTCCCAGAAGATGTGGGCTAAAATACACACCTTACCTCCTGTTGATCCTCACAAGCTACAACTCTGTGAGGTGATTAAAAAGCTACCAGGAATAAAGAAAGAACGATTAGCATCCCTATTTTATAAATGAAGAAACTGAGGCTCAACCTTTCCTGAAAAGCAAGGCTTTCTGCTTACATACCATACCAATTAGTCATAAATTCTGCCAATTTTACTCCCTAAACATTTCCCATATCTGCCTCTCCATCTGCCTCTCCTCCCCATCCTACCGCTACCCCAAAGTAATAGTAGTCAGCATTTTAAAAAACTAGGGTCTGAGATGATCTCACTTATACCATTACCAACTCTGTGCAGTAGGTGTCATTTCTAGTCTACACATAGGAAAACTGAGACATCAAAAAGGTTTCTTAGAATTTACCCAGGTCTCAAAAATACCAAGTGGTACCACTTGAATGAACCTAGGCTCTCTGATTTCAAATCCTATGCTCCTAACTCGTCATCGATTGTCACCTGGTTTAGTTAAACCATAAATCAGATCACATCATGCCCTAGCTGAAATCTCCCAATGGTTTCCCATTAGTTTGAATGAATTCAATTTTTAAAAAAAATATATTTTATTGATTTTTTTACAGAGAGGAAGGGAGAGGGATAGAGAGTCAGAAACATCGATGAGAGAGAAACATTGATCAGCTGCCTCCTGCACACCTCCTCCTGGGGATGTGCCCACAACCAAGGTACATGCCCTTGACCGGAATCGAACCTGGGACCTTTCGGTCCTCAGGCTGATGCTCTCTCTATCCACTAAGCCAAACCGGTTAGGGCAAATTCAATTTTTTTTCAAGGCCTGACATAAGCCATCCCCTGCCACACCTCTGACTTCATCTCTTGCCATGCTCCTTTGCTCACTATGCTATAATCCTCGAGTGCCTCCTATATGCCAGCCATTGCTCTAGGTCAGTGGTTCTCAACTTCTGGCCCTTTAAATACAGTTCCTCATGTTGTGACCCAAGCATAAAATTATTTGTGTTGCTACTTCATAATTGTAATGTTGCTACTGTTATGAATCGTAATGTAAATATCTGATATGCAGGATGGTCTTAAGCGACCCGTGAAAGGGTCGTTGGACCGCCAAAGGGGTCGGAACCCACAGGTTGAGAATCGCTGCTCTAGGTGCTGGTGAGCGAGCACAGCTAACACAGACAAAGCCTCTTTCCTCAAGGGGTCTTTGAACACAATTCCCCATTTGTTTCTCCCTTTACCTGGATCATTCTTTCCCCTTATGGCTGGCTCTTTACCTTTAGGGTTTCTGTTCAGATGTGACTTCTAAGGGAGCCCTTCCTTCTCTAACCAATCTATTCAAAGTGGAGTCTTGCTCTCAGTTATCCTCCATCCTCTTACTCCTTTTTCTTTTCTTCACAATATTTATCACAACTTAAAGTCATAATTATTTATTTTGTTTAAATGTATATGTCTTTCTTACTACCTTATAAGCTCCATGAGAACAAAGACTTTGCAGTGCCCCTGCAGAGCAGGCCATTGGTGAGCATTAATTGAATAATATCATATTAACTGGTCTTAGCCAGTCTCTGGCCAGTCTTGGAATCCATCCTATACCATAGCCAGTGTGATCTGGTCACTTACCTTCTTAAATCTCTCTAGATCCTATGGGCTTCTTTTCTTACCTAATGAAGAACAAGTATACAAGATCTTCCATGGAAAGGGCCCTGAGCTCAGGAGCTCAGAGATGAAGAGCATATCAACTAGATTTCTGAATGACGAGGGTGTTCACCAGAGAGAGAAGAGAAAGCAGGGTGTTGCCGCTCAGAAACTCAAAAGAACACAATGCTTTCCAAGAGTGTAATTTCAGATGTGAAGAGTTAGATTTGCTGATATGAAAACATCCACTGAAAATAGTTTGTGAAGAGCCTTACAAATGACATTACTAGTGTGTTTTGATGCACACAAAAAATCGTACTGTCTTAGAAAGTTTATTGATAGAGGAGGGGTATGATCCAATTAGTGTTTTAGAAATAAAATGAAAAGGCAGCCCTGGCTGGTGTGTTCAGTGGTTAGAGCATCGGCCCCAGTATGGAAGGATCTTGGGTTTGATTCCCGGTCAAAGGCACGTAACTGGTTTTGGGTTCGCTCCTTGCTCCCAGACAGGGTGCATGCGGGAAGCATCGATGTGTGTCTCTCACATCGAAGTTTCTCTCTCTCTCTTTCCCCCTCCCTCTGCTCCCCTCCTCTCTCTCTGAAAAGAAATGTTGTTGAGGATTGACAACAGCAACAAAAAATGTTTAATGAAAAGACAGCAGTGAGAACAGACTGGATAAAACATCAGTCAAGAGATTGCTTAATATGAAACAGATCACATAAAGAGATAAAGGCCAGAATCTCAGAAGCTGAAATGGGGATGGAGTGGAGGAACAGAGAATTCAAGTGAGCCACACTAAACACTCATCCTATACAATAAAGAGCTAATATGCAAATAGTCGTCACACCCTCGCACTGGGACCAGGGGACCTGAGGCTGGGCCGGGGGACCTGAGGCTGCGCCCCCCTACCCTGTGGGGCTTGACGGGGGTGAAGCTGGTTGGGTCTGGGTCTCGAGCAACTTCTAGGTGTGCACGGGTGGGCAGGGACTTGACTCTGGGTCCCACAGCAAGCCCCAGAATCTGACAGGAGGGAGATTTTCATATACATTTTACTAATTTTCTTTCATCTCTGACACCTCTTTTTTAAAAATATATTTTGATTTTTTACAGAGAGGAAGGGAGATAGAGAGAAACATTGATCAGCTGCCTCCTGCACATCTCCCACTGGGGATGTGCCCCCACCAAGGTACATGCCCCTGACCGGAATCGAACCCTGGACGCTTCAGTCCGCAGGCCGACGCTCTATCCACTGAGCCAAACCGGCTAGGGCAGGAACTTATTCTTCAACTATACATATTATATAGCTCTTCACAGATGGGAGTGCCACTATAACCAGTCTGTCTCTAGCAGACTAAATAATAGGTCCTCCTCAAAGGCAGGGAGTATGCCATATCCATTTCTTCAATATCTAAGGCAGCACCTGGCACTCTCAATCTTTGTGAAAGAATGAATGAACAAGTAGAAGAATGCTTTATGACTGAGATTGGACTTGAAAACTAGGTGAGCTTTAGGCCTAAAACGATCATTCCAGGAAGTGGTATGGTATGGGTTATTAGGTCTGGTAAACCTGGGAAATAGAGACACTGTCCTAAATTAAGAAGACAGATGTTGGGCCCCTTGGTCCAGCCTTGGACAGGCCGTGCTATTCCCTGCCTGAGACCTTCCCCCCATCCACACATCTGTTTCCGACCGCTCACTCCTTCATTGCATTCAGCTGTCTGCTCAACTATCCCCTCACCAGACGCTCTCCCTGACCAGCCCACTTAACAAATGCGACAGTACACTCTATTATCCTCACTTTCTAAACCTTTTCTGTTATTCTTTTTAGCAGATTACCGAAGAGATCCTCTAACGGTTTTCCTTACCTGTACGAGGATGGACTCACTTTATTTCAAATCAAGTATATCTGTCAGTTATTAACATCAGGACCTACTGAAACCTACAGCACACTGAGATTTTCTTTTCCTCTAAAAACTAATTTCACGGTGAAGTCTAAGTGCTGACCACCTCTCACTCCTCTCACTTACGTTCCTTCCAACAAAACCTGGATGCCACAGAGATCATTAATTTCTTACAGGAGACACAGGCCGCCACACCGTCTCAGAGGTAGGCAGGGAAGAATTTTATATTCCTTAAAGGAGACGATTCTAGGAACGGGGCAGTAATTCATCAACAAAATCGAGGTGAAAGCAATCACAAGGAACTGGGGGGAAACAGGTTCTAAATGCAAGATGTTAGCGCAGACCCGAGTGGCACATTATAATTCCAAGTCTATTTAAATAAGGGCCTTAAACACAGTTAATCACACAGCACGTCGCTGACCAGAGGCAGACTGATGCGGCCTAAAGGGCGCCCAGGTGAGCCTTAGCTGAGCCAGGGGGTCATTGAGGCAGCTGTGTGTTCCGGGAAGAATTTTCCCTGCTCTGCCTTCACACTGGGAAGTCGAAAAGACTATGAAACGGCTATCTAAATTTAGGCTTTTTCAGCCAGAGATATTCTGGAGGAGAGGGGCGCACAGGCAGCCAGTAGTGACTTCAAGCTGTACTTGGGTGAAGAAACTATTGGACCTGGGGTCCAAAGACTCACATGAGCGAGGGCTGAGGGCGGGGAGGGGGGCAGAGAAATGCACGCCCCAGTTAAAGTCGCCCTTGAGTTCTTAACCCCTGTTCCCCACTCGGGGCCCCTTGGCCACAGCGCCCAAGGTCTGCACACCCTCCTCCCCACCCCCCGCGTGTCCCGCCGTCTCAGCGCGCAGGGCGCGGGCGCCTCACCTGCAGGCTTGTCTGCAGCCATCTTCCCGCCTCGGCTCGGGGTCTTCCCTGCAGGTGGCGTGGTCTCGACTCCAGCTGTCCGCCGGCCGCAGTCCAGGAACTCTGAGGGCGACTCTGTGCCCACCTTGGCTCTGGGCGCCGGAGTTCCGGCCTGGACGGGAGGGTAGACCGCGGGCTGAGGAAGTGACGAAGGCTAGTTCGCGTCGTCTAGCAACAGCAGCGGCATCTCCGCCCTGGCGGCTACACTGCATACTGCCATGTACAGACTCCGCCCGGCGGAGTCCCGGTAAAATATATTTAAAAAAAATGTTTGCTGTAAAGCAGGATGCCGCATTTTACCAGCAGCAGCTGCCTCATGTATCTCTTGTTCACTGCATCTCTTGATTGCATCGCGTGTGCCGGGGCGGCGGGACGGGGTCTACGTGCCACTGGCTTCCTTCGGCTCATCCTGGTTCAAACACGTAAGGGTCAGAGCTCTTGTCCTTCGTTTTACATAAAATCACCGTAACCGCACCTGGACTTCATGTGCTAAGCACTGAGCCCTGCACTGGACCTGACTTGCTCATTGATTTTCCACGACACTGTAAAGAAAGCACTGTCGTCGTTCCCGTTGAAACAAAACATTTTTAGAAAAGTTTTAGGCTTACAGAAAAGTTGCAAAGATGACACAGAGAATTCCTGTATACTCCTCACCTACAGTGCCCTGTAGTAGACATCTTAATTATTAAGTTACTATGGTACATCCATCACACCCAAGAAGACACCTTGATTGGTACATTTGTATTAACTTTTTTTAGGTTTTGCCATTTTTCCTTTTCCGTTCCAGGAATGGGATACCTACCACGTTACATTTATTTGTCATGTCTTCTTAGGCGATTCTTTTCTTTATACCTGAATTTGTCTCAATTTTTTAATTGAGGTGTAATTAACATACATTATATTAATTTCAGGAGTACAACATAATGATTTGATAATTGTATTTATTGCAAAATGATCACAATAAGTCCAGTTGACATCTGTCACCATACATAGTTGTAAATAATTTTTTTCTTGTAATGAGAAAAAAAATTTTTTTAAATATATTTTTATTGATTTCAGAGAGGGAAGGAGAGGGAGAGAGAGAGAGAAACATCAACGATGAGAGAGAATCATTGATCGGCTGCCTCTGGCACACCCCACACTGGGGATCAAGCTCACAACCTGGGCATATGCCCTGACCAGGAATCGAACTGTGACTTTCTGGTTCATAGGTTGATGCTCAAGCATTGAGCCATGCCAGCCAGGTTAGAAAACTTTATTTTTCAAATATATTTTATTGATTTTTTTTTTACAGAGAGGAAGGGAGAGGGACAGAGAGCCAGAAACATTGATGAGAGAGCAACATCAATCAGCTGCCTCCTGCACACCCCTCACTGGGGATGCGCCTGCAACCAAGGTACATGCCCCCAACCCGAACCGAACCTGGGACCCTTCAGTCCACAGGCCAACGCTGTATCCACTGAGCCAAACCCATCAGGGCAGAAAACTTTTTAATATGAGAACTTTTTCTGTTGTTGTTAATCCTTATATAGTGATTTTTCCCCCATTGATTTTTAGAGAGAGTTGGAGGAAGGGGGAGACAGAGAGAGAAACTGATTGGTTGCCTCCCCCTGGCATGTGCCCTTGATCAGAATTGAACCCGTGACCCTTCAATGGGTAGGCCGGCGCTCTATCCACTGAACCGAAATGGCTAGGGCTTAATATGAGAACTTCTAGCAACTTTTTCTCTTAGCAACTTTCAATATTATTAACTATAGTCACCATGCTGTACATTACCTGCCATGACTTATTTATTGTTTAACTGGAAGTTTATACCTTTTGACCCCCTTCACCCATATTTGCTCCCTCACCTTCCACCCCCACTTCTGGCAAACACTAACCTGTTCTCTGTATCTGTGAGCTCTTTTTTAAACATTATTTTTTAAAGATTCCACATATAAGTGAGATCATATAGCATTTGTCTTTCTCTGCTTGACATACTTTACTTAACATAATACTCTCAAGGTCTGTCCATGTTGTCGCAAAGGCATCACCTTTGTCCCCTGTCCCTTTCCTGCTTTGGATATGGTCAGGCAAGGGCATGGTGCCCAGAGCTTGGGCCCACCAAGGGAAGACAAAAAGAATCCCAGGGATGTCAAACTGCAACCTGACATTGTTGAGTCACTGATCCAACAATGGAACCGCCTGCTGCAGATTTCTCATCAGTGAGATAATTAATGCCTTTGTTATTTGCGACATCAGGATCATTGGCAGTACAGTATCTCTTCACATGGTGTGCCACTGTTGTCACAAGAAACCCACTCTGCAGGTTTTAATTCTGGCACTTTCTAGATCTTACCAGAAGATGCCCCAAAGGCAGGTTTTTAGATTAAGTTTGCAAATACAGAGGGAATGACAAGTACATCACCACAACCATCTGACAGACAGTGCTATGGGTTGTGAGAAGCCTTGCCAATTTCGGAGATGAAAGATTGTGTTTTAAAATCAGTGAAATGTGGTGAATCTTTCCTAGAAGGCTCTCACCAAAATTTCCCCTTACTTCTCATTGTGGAATTAGTTGCCTACCCACCACCGGGCAGTTACTGGCAAAAATAATCAAGTCAGGAAAACCAAGATGGCAGCATAGGCAAACACCGGAAATTGCTGCCTCGCACAACCACTTCAAAAATACAACTAAAAGACAAAATGGACATCATTCAGAACCACAGAAAGGCTGGCTGAGTGGAAATTCTACAACTAGAAGGAAAGAGAAAAGCACACTGAGACTCAGAGGAGCTGTGGAAGTAAAGTGCAGAGGTACGGAGGCGCACGCGGCACGGGCAGGTAACTGAGGACGCGGCTGTCTTTTTGAATGGGGAGGGAGTCACAAGCCCCCAACTGCTCTGAACTCCAGTTCCGGGTGCGTCTCTGGGGACCCAGACTCATACAGGGGAGAAAAG